>NC_063066.1:13499295-13833045 GCF_018812025.1 Megalobrama amblycephala | reverse complement strand
ATAATCTATGATGAAGGTCCCCTTTATGTATTTGCTAAGTCGGATCAAATTCGAAAGCACTGGATACATGAACTAAAAAATGGTCAGTATTTATTTTAAGTCATTATCACAAAGTCCATTCAAATTTGTAAGCCACCTATATGTGGACTACATTATAGGAAAGATAAAAAGAAAAGCATGACTGCTTCCCATAACACAACATTCAAGTCATATGCAAAACTCTGTGTTTATTCAATGTAAATGGTTTCCAATGTACCTGTCTTAAAGTGGTGCGGTTCAACAAGGATCTGATGCAGAAGTACCACCCGTGCTTCTGGGAGGATGGCTTATGGAAGTGTTGCCAGCAGGAGGTGAAGCAGGCCATGGGCTGCAGGGTGCTGGAGACCAAAAATGGAGGTCTGTAAAACTAAAGTGTGAAAATAAATTAAACACTGTCACACTTCAACAATAGAGTTCAGAACGTTTGGATCTGTTAACGGTTCTCACAGGTAGATTTTTTTTTTTCTCGCCGAATCGGAAGAAATATCATATTCCAATCTTCTCACATTCTTTCCAGCAATACATCTGCAACTCCTGTGTGACCAATGTAGTCAGATTTTCAATAAATGACTCTTACAAGCCAGTTATTCTTAGTGAATCTAAACTGAGAACTGAGCTAGATGATGACATTTTTTTGCAGAACTGCTTTATATAGATGACATTAACTAATTTAAAAATTAATGATCTTTACAACGAAAATGAATCAACACCAAACTGACTTCAGCTGAACAATGACACTGTTTTTTTAAAAATGCTGTACAGCCAAAATGACTCTCTTTGCATCATTTAATCATTTTCCTGTTATCACTGTAAAGCTGCTTTGAAACGATCTGTATTGTATAAAGCGCTATAAAAAATAAAGGTGGCTTGATTTGATTGAAGGGAAAGTTCACCCCAAAAATTAAAATTATGTCATCATTAGGTGTGTTCACACCCTGACAAAATTACCGTACACAGTAAAATCCACAGAGTTAAATCAACTCTGCTCAGATAACATTTGGTCCCTCTTTGAATAGTTTTAAAATAACACTGAAGCAGAGTTAAAGTTAATAAGATAATTAAGCTATTAATTCAGGGATGATTGAAGATTAATGATGAACACCTGCTGTTAACAAGCAGAATAACTGAAGAAAAGAGAAACACAAGAACTACAAGTGACTTCAGCCAAAACCATTTAATTGAAATCAACTGAAGGTAAAAGACATTAAATCTCTCAAGATCTGATTTACTAATGGTTTTGGCTTCAGTTATTCTGCTTGTTAACAGCAGGTGTTCATCATTAATCTTCAATCATCCCTGAATTAATAGCTTAATTATCTCATTAACTTTAACTCTGCTTCAGTGTTATTTTAACATGTTTTAGTCCCGATGATGATGAGCAGAGGCGAAGATCAATTATAAGTCCTTTTATTAAACAAAGTAAACACAGTTAATTGAATAGCAAGAAACATAAACGAAATAGCTTGTAGAACACAACACATGAACAATACCAGACAAAGAACTGAATGAAACGAGGAACTTAAATACACAGGGTGAATAAACTCAATGACGAATAGGTGACAACTAGTTAATCAAAAACCATGGTAACAAATGAAGAGCAGGAAAATGGAACAAATGAAAACAGGTAACTGAGACAAATAGTGTTGTCAAAAGTACCGGTACTTCGGTACCAAGTCAGTACTGAAATTTTGAAAATGTGACGATACCAGCATTTCTGTAGTACCGGTAGTATCGAGAATCCGGGTATATTCGGTACCCACTGATAAGGCTGTTGGCAGTATTTACTTGAATATGACACGAATGAAGAACAAAGCTTTGTTTACAGAAGAAATAATAGGTTAGCAATTAAATGTGACATCGCAGCCATGGAAACATTTTGGTTAATGCCGAATAAGAGAGGTGCGTGAGTCCATACATTTAAGCTTCGTATTCTGTTTTCCGAATCGCGATCTGGTCACCTGATTAGCAGAGAATTTAACAATATTCCATTAGTTATTCCACTGAACATGGAATCTGTTTCTTTTCCCAAATCTTCACTCACGCAGGGGATTATAACGTTTCTTTCGTTCGCATTTAGGCCTATTATAGGCTATTCGCATTCTTTACTGTGGTAAAGTAGAAAAAAACACCGTAGGACAGAAACCTTTTTGCTTGCACGTCAGTTTCTATTTAACAGAGTTTGTGCTTGTTATTAGACTTTATAAGGCGCGTCAAGTTTATTTGTATATATCGCGTTTCATACGCTGGTGATTTTTACTTTCGTTTTCTCTGGCAGCGCTAAATCAAACATAGCCTGAATGTCTTGCCCCTGCAGAGGATAAAACTCGCTCTTCAGACCTTTTACAACAAGTGTCAGTTGTTTGTAACATCAGGAGATAACGAAGATATTATTAAAGAGAAATGGTCTCTTTCCTGCTCGTGTCCCACATCCCTCTCAAAGCGCAAAGCGGCTACATCAAAGTAATAACGGGACTTTGGCTATATATGACGCGTCTTTGTGTGGAAATAAAAAACGAATGCTTTTTAAAATAATATTTAACTTTCTTATTATTTAGGTTACCATTATTTACCGATATTTATTTCATAGTTTTACAGGCTGTAGTGTGTTGTTTCTCTGACGGAATAGCTAAAATAAACACGCACGTCTGTTACCCCTGTTGAAAAAACGAGCATATGCTGGTAAAGTAGATTTTGAAGCTGGTATGCTGGTTTGAGCTGGTTTATGCTGGTCCAGGACCAGCTTAGGACTAGTATGGACCAGCAGCACCTACCTTACCAGCATATGCTGGTTTTTTCAACAGTACACAATGGATGTTTGAGCATTTAATTATTATTTTTTTTTTTTTATATTTCAAAATTTATTTCATTGAGGTAGCCTATATATACACACACACACACACACACACACACACACACACACACACACACTCCAAATCATATTTAATGTTTTTAAAACATGCTATATAAAATAGTAAAATAGTTCCAATAGATTTTACTGTGGTACCGAAATTGGTACCGAGAACCGTAAAATTTTCATGGTATCGGTACCGACTACTGGAATTTTGGTACCGTGACAACACTAGAGACAAACAAACTAAAAGTTCATGAAAACGAAAGCAAACCACTAAGTCCGTGACACTGGGTGAACTATCTCTCTAAGGCCAATTATTGTTTTGCATTTATGCTACCTATAAAGTCTGTGTAAACATACATTTTGAATGGTTTTAAATGTACTTAATATTGAAATAAGAAAAAAAAGTACTGAGAACCTATTGAACCTAAGAGTACTAAGAGAATCATTAATAAACATTGCATAAAGATTTGTTACACAATAACGATTCTTTGCAGTTTCCATCTGTATTGAACAAGGCACCATTGCTTTATCAATTCAACACTTAAGTATGGTGTAATATTTAATAGTTAATGCTAATTAAACAAACTGAATTTATATTTATTCAATAAATATCATCTCTTACCCTTCTTCAAAAGGGGTTTTCAAAAGAGGTTCCAAGAATCGTGATTCCAGAAAGCCTCTTCCACCAACACCCGAGGAGGTCAGTTACCAGTCTATCCTGTCAGTGACAATATATGCATAATGTACCATTAGAATTAGCCTTAAGAAATGATCTGTTACCTTCTTGTTTTAGGAAAAGCCACCCAGGCCTCTCCCACCCCAACCACCCATGCAACCCCCAGGCTTCAGTGTGGGCATGACTGTTATAGCTGAATATGAGTATGCACCAATGACTCCCCATGATCTAGAGCTGAGAAAAGATGAGGAGTACACACTCTTAGAAATCAACGATCCCAACTGGTTTAAAGCCAGAGATAAATATGGGTAAGAGACTGCAAAATGAATAAGTATATGACTAGTAATGCTTGATCTATCTGATATATCAAGATTGTCTAAATGTTCTAATGGTGAATGTATTTGATAAACACATGAACTGCTGTCAAATTATTTGCATATCTGGGGAAACTTTTACAGGCTGTGGGTGAAATGTAGTCAGGTGGAACTAGCTGTGCAATTAGGACTGTGTTCTCTTAGATAAAAAGCATTACTGATCTCCTACACTGTTTACAGAAAAGAAGGCTACATCCCAAGTAACTACATCGCTCAGGCCTTGAATGGATTGGAGAAATATGAGTAAGTATACATTCAACAAAATGGACAACTACAGCTTTGCACACTAGTTTGAAAAGGTGAACAATTTTGAACTTTATAAACACAGTCCAGCTACATTGTAACCGATTATAACATATTATTTCATATCTATCTCGTAGTTGGTACTGCAAGAACATCAACCGTAGCCAGGCAGAGAATTTACTGAAAACAGAAGTAAGTATAGAACAATGGTGGCAATGGTTATGTTGATTTTGAATAGAATGTGCCACATTTTTTACATTGACATGATAATAAACATTGGCACACTGACTTGAATTAACTATATATATTTGTTTAATATACAGTATGTTCTGAAATGTTATCTTTAAAAAAAAAAAAAACAGAATAAAGATGGCGGTTTCTTGGTGAGAGACTCTGGCAAATTCACTGGAAAATACACTGTCTCTGTGTTCACCAAGGCTGGTGGGTGAGTTTGATCAAGCTAAACATTTGTTTCACGGTTAACTTATCAAAATGAAAGTGGAACACTGACCCTACGGAAGAGAGATGTAAATCTCTTCATGCAAAACTAGGATAAGTCCTATCCTTTCACACTGTATAAATTGTCACTGGGCTGTGTGGTTGCTCTCTTAAATTCTTTGTAAGAAAGATTTACGGTTTGACTTGAATCCCAAGTGATTGTGTGAACTTCATTTCTGGTCTCTCTCCAGGGAGAATGTTGGCAGTTGCAGACACTACAACATATGTGTCACTGCGGAAGGCCAGTTCTATCTAGCAGAGAAGCACAATTTTAGCAGTATCCCAGAACTTATTAATTACCACCAGCACAACGCAGCGGGTAAATCTCACCTTAACTACTCATTGTGAATACACAATGACAAATTATGTCTCAAAAGGTATTTAATCAAAGCAAATGTGTCTGTTTCAGGTCTGGTGAGCAGACTAAAATACATTGTGTCAAATCGGGCTCAGAATGCTCCCTGCACCGCTGGTCTAGGTTATGGTGAGTTTATATTTGTTAGAGCATGGCGCTAATCACGCCAAGGTCATAGGTTTGATTCCTAGGGAATGCATGAACTGATAAAATGCATAACTTGAATGCAACGCTTTGGATAAATGCATCTGCCAAGTATATAAACGTAAAAATATAAATGTAAATATTTGGCTCTATGGTTCTGAGAGTTGTAAATGGTGTCGATT
The DNA here is from genome assembly GCF_018812025.1 of Megalobrama amblycephala. Lineage (NCBI taxonomy): Eukaryota > Metazoa > Chordata > Actinopteri > Cypriniformes > Xenocyprididae > Megalobrama > Megalobrama amblycephala. Next base: position 13,827,680 of record NC_063066.1, on the reverse strand, counting down.
AAAACAACGTGCTAAAACTGCCTTTTCCCACTACTTTTCATTCCAGGAGGTTGGGAGATCGACCCCCGACAACTTACATTTATCAGAGAACTTGGCAATGGTCAGTTTGGAGTGGTAAAGTATGGGAAATGGCAAGGCCGTCATGACGTGGCCATTAAAATGGTCAAAGAGGGCTCAATGTCGGAGGATGACTTCATTGAGGAGGCCAAGGTCATGATGTAAGTATAAACTTCTGTTCAAAAGATTTTATTATTATTATTTTCAGTGTTGGGGGTAGTAACGCATTACAAGTAACTTGAGTTACGTAATCAGATTACTTTTACAACTAACTAGTAAAGTAACGCATTACTTTTTTACAACAAAATATCTAAGTTACTTTTTCAAATAAGTAACGCAAGTTACTTTTTCACATTTATTGAGTGACAGATCTCCTGTCCCCATGTTGAGAGAAATAAAGTGCAGAGGGTGTTGTGTGTGCTGTGTAAGCATGATGGTTATTGTAGTTCTAGACTAAATGTGAACATGCATTTACTCATCTCACTTGCACGAAAATGTTCAGTATTCCTCAAAATGAATGAAAACAGTGAAATGCAATCTCAGAATTTTTTCAAACCTGTAATAATGAACTATATTCAATTACAAAAATATACTTTATGTATTTAAACTCAGTTATTAACCAATGTCTTTGCTGCTGACTTCAATATACCTAATTCAACCATACTAATAAGCGAAAAATACTTTAGATTAGATTTAGAAATAAGAACTAGAACTTGTGAGAAAAAGTAACGCAAAAGTAAAGTAACGCATTACTTTTCATAAAAAGTAACTAAGTAATGCAATTAGTTACTTTTTTAGGGAGTAATGCAATATTGTAATGCATTACTTTTAAAAGAAACTTTCCCCAACACTGATTATTTTTAACTCCGCAAGGATTTCACATAAATTCTATTGTTTTGAACTTTTCATTAAAGAATCCCAGAAAAAAATGTATCACTGTTTCCACAAAAATATTAATCAGTTTTCAACATTGATTATAATAAGAACTTTCTAGAATTATTTCTAAAGGATCATGTGACGTCCTGAAAATTCAGCTTTGCCATCACAGGAATAAATAACATTTTAAAATATGTTTAAATATATTTTACTGTATTTTGGCTCAAATAAATGCAGCCTTGGTGAGTGCAAGAGATTCTTTCAAACACATTAAAAAATCTTACCGACCCCAAACTTCTGATGTGGTTGCGATTAAAGTTGATACACTTGATTATTCATCATCAGTGTTTATGTCCTGTTTTTCATTCATGTTTATTTCTCTATAATCATTTTCTGCTGTATAATAGGAAACTCTGTCACGAAAACCTGGTGCAGCTCTATGGCGTCTGCACAAAACAACGTCCCATCTATATAGTCACAGAATATCTTGCCAATGGATGTCTGCTGAGTTACTTACGGGAGAACCTGCAGCACCCCTCCAGTATTCTTCTCCTTGAGATGTGTAAAGATGTCAGCGAGGGCATGGCCTACTTAGAAGCCAATCAGTACATCCACAGAGACCTGGTCTGTGTAACACAAAAATATTCTTTACCAACTAGAAGAGATATTTTACCATTAAGGTGTAAATTATTGTTTTTTTCCTCATAGGCTGCCCGGAACTGTTTAGTAGACTCAAATGGAACCATTAAAGTGACTGATTTTGGATTGTCAAGGTAATTGTATGCATGGCAGACAACACTATTTACACACAATTCACCATACTTTCTCTCTACATAGAAATTGTTGCTGTCCATACAGGTATGTTCTGGATGATGAATACACCAGCTCTGCTGGTTCAAAGTTCCCAGTGCGCTGGTCGCCTCCTGAAGTTCTCCTTTACTGCAAGTTCAGCAGCAAGTCAGATATTTGGGCGTTTGGTGCGTCACCACTGCATTTCCAGCATAACTTTACCTTCTGTCAAACCAACTGTTTCATTTTCTCTTATGTTATTTGCCTGACAGGTGTTTTGATGTGGGAGGTGTACACTCTAGGCAGAATGCCATATGACCGGTGGAACAACACAGAGATAGTAGAGAAAATTTCTTCAGGTCACCGGCTTTATCGCCCACAACTGGCCAATGACAAAGTTTTTTCCATTATGAACAGCTGCTGGCATGAGGTATACACAGCTTTATACTAATAGTCAAAACATTTTGTGAATTAAAACTGTTATCTGTTAATGCCCCTCTCTCTCTCTCCTTTTTTTTCTTGTAGAGACCAGATGAGCGGCCCACATTCGTGGATCTTGTCATGACCATCAAGGATTTGCTTTTCAATATGTAATAGACATAACTACTGTGCACCCTTGAACATTAAGAATACAGTCCACCATATGCAATAGAAAGAATGATTATGTAACTTGTCTTGAATAACCTCCTCAATTAATTTCTTTCAACTAAGAACCTAATAATGTGAATGCTGAGTTACATATGTCTTGGATAATTTCGTTTGAGTGTAAAATGTTGCAAGAGAAAAAATAATTTGATTTCTTATTTAATATTGCAGTCTCACAAGCTATGCTGTATTTAGTCTATAAAACCCCCTTTCGGTTTCGTATATAAATCAAAGGCTGTTTTATTTATAATAACCAGCTGCAACAACAATAAAACTTTCGGACTGTAATGTACATACATCATGACTGTGTATTGATTAGACTGTGTATTGATATACAGAAATATATAAGTAAACTTTAGAAAAACAATCTCTAGAAGAAATCTTCCAGGCTTGTTGTGTAAATATTTTTTATTCATATCACATTCTCTCCTGTGATTGACATCTGATGGATATTTAATTAAAGATTAGACTTTGTCTTTTTCATCGAGCTGTAAACTGAATAAAATGAGAGCAGTTTACAGTATTCCTCTGGCTCCACTGATTTTTACTCTTCTTTTACAAATTAAATTGGTCTTCATTAATGTCAGTAAACACTTACTTACAAGTGCAGATTACTTTACATTCAAACATAATTTGGATGAAAATAAAAATATAAAAAAATTCTGGTCTCCCGACCTGGTACATTAATTTCCTTGTTACATAAATGTTTTTATTTATATTTTATCATTATCATATAACTGTTGTTGGTCAAAATACAAAATGCTGATCTTAAACTCTAGAAAAGGATAAAAATGAAACATTTGATATTAATGTTTACACACTTGAAGAGTTTCAAAAGCAGAATTTTACAGTTTCAACAAATGTAGTTTATCATGTATAAACCCTTGAATGTAGCATCTGTCTCAGTGTGTTTCATATAGCTGAAGAAAAAATAAATTCCCCAAAATGTCCAGACAGACTAGGCAGCGGACTGACAATGTTTGACAATAGGGAAGTTAATAAAAAATATCTGGCAACCCGAGTTACAGTCACTTCAACAGGAAGTTTATTCACACGAGACTAAACTGCCACCGATGGACGATACGAATGCAAGGTTAGTCAGTTTAAGAATAATTTATATTTCTATAGTCTTTTAAATGTATTCTTAAAAGTTAAGTACCGTAACATGAAACGACAGTGTCTGCTAGCGTAAAATACATTAAAGCTAACCAAAATCTACCTAAATCATTCTAATAAGTAGCTTCCCCTCTTTGAAACTGCTGTGATCATGCATTTCCTGTAGTTATAAATATTTAGAGCAGATGAACAAATAACCTACAGTGACATTTTATGTTTTATTGTTTTGAAGAACTGGCGATGTGAAAATCAGGAGTGAGTCACATGATCTGATTCGCTTCCTATTTTATTCTGTGGCTGTGTTTTAACTCCTAGTGTGTTGCCTACCTAGACTTCATCTAGGTAGGCAGGTTTTTAGACAGTCCTGTCGATGTAACTAAAATATCTAATAGCCAAATTCAACATCTAGTTCTTCTATTATAACTACGTTCAGATGGATGCTGCAAACCGCTCTGACTTCTACATTGGTTTGGCACTTGCTGTAAGTTCCACTGTCTTCATCGGTTGCAGCTTTATATTGAAAAAGAAAGGCCTCTTACGACTGGCAAAAAATGGCTCTACTAGAGCAGGTGGGTGATTGGAATTTACCGAGTGACCTACCATTGCACAATACTTTATTATACAGTATTTGAATTGCATTGTTTTTTTGTTTTTTTTAATGCTTTTGACATTATGATTGATTATTTCCTTTTTCTTGTGCTGTCTAATCTGGTCTGTTCTCTCCATTATTCAGGTCAAGGTGGATATGCATACCTGAAAGAATGGTTGTGGTGGGCAGGGCTTATATCAAGTATGACATTATCATTTTATGTATTTATTTGTCATTAATAAAGCCGAATTATAGGGATTAACCAGAATATGGACCTTAATCAGATGTGCATGTAAATATGATCAGTGTATGTGGATTTATAGATCTTCTTAATTAACAGTGTTGGGGAAAGTTACTTTTAAAAGTAATGCATTACAATATTGTGTTACTCCCTAAAAAAGTTACTTTTTATGAAAAGTAATGCGTTACATTACTTTTGCGTTACGTTTTCTAACCTAGGCTGGGTTTGCTTGTTTGTTTTTTTAATAACAACAAAAAAAAAATGTTTGGCAAATGTTAAGGCCCTTTCACACCAGAAGTGAATAAGCCTGTGAATAAGGAAATGCATATTTACGCCTGTACAGAAAAGGGTGCAGCTCAAACAAACCTTTCAGCTGTACTGCTATTCTGGATTAAAGAAAAATATGATACAGGAGATGGAAGTTCAACACTCTTATTTCTAAAATAATTTTTGCTCGTTAATATGGTTGAATTGGATCATTGAGGGTTTCATTAATTAATAAAGTGTGATTAAATACATAAAGTATATTTGTGTAATTTAATATATTTAATTATTACAGGTTTGCGTAAAATTTTGAGATTGCTTTTCACTCTTCATTTTCATTTTGAGGAATACCAAATGTTTTTGTGCAAGTGAGATGAGTAAATGCATGTTCACATTTATAAAACTACAATAACCATCATGTTTACACAGCGCACACAACACCTGTGCACTTTATTTCTCTCAACATGGGGACAGGAGAGCTGTCAGTCAATAAATGTGAAAAAGTAACTTTGATATTTTGTTGTAAATTGAAAAAGTAATGCATTACTTGTTACTTTAAAAAGTAATCTGATTACGTAACTCAAGTTACTTGTAATGCATTACCCCCAACACTGGTAATTAATCACATTAATCTGTCATTATGAACCCCTTAAAGGTGCTAAAGAGGATGTTTTGTTTTATACACTTTGGCAATATTACTTGAAACTGTCTTTACTAACTGATAAAAGGTTTATTAGGTGCACTGAAAGGAATAATATTAATATACATCATCTGTGCACGAGGTAGGGCCTTAAAAACATCAGCCAATCGTTTACGCGATCATCGCGTAAACGATTGGCCCTCTGACTTGTCAATCACTGCCATGACGTTCCTTGTGCGAGACGTGCGCGGCTGCGCTCTCCAGTAACTTTCCACACTCTACAGGCGCCGCATACAATGTTTTTGTCAGGAGACAGGAGTAACAACTGCAGATTATGAGTTACCTGCGGTGAGTCCGACATAATGAATCCACTAACACGACACAGCGAATGCCGGTGGTAAACACTCGTGTTCCAATACTCGTGCATGAGTTTTGGGAGGCGTTCCCTCGAAATGGTGTGAAGCTGTGAAGGAGGGGGGTTGTTCTTACGCATGCGCTCATTTCGGTTTCTCAGTCGACGAAAAGATCCTCTTAAGCACCTTTAATCACAATCTTTTGTCTTGTCATGTATTTTATTTTTAGTGGGAATAGGTGAGGCAGCAAATTTTGCAGCTTACGCATTTGCACCTGCCACGTTAGTAACACCCCTGGGAGCACTGAGCGTTTTGGTCAGGTAAATCTACCTAGTAGTGTACACCACCATTCAAAAGTTAACAACTTTAATTGCAGTCACAGATGGAGATGGCGTCAGTAAGATTTTCAGCAGACATTATGAAACAATTGTGTTGATTAAATTGTGTCTATTTTTTTTCAGGATTCTTCAATGAATAGAAAGTTCAAAACAACAACATTTATTTTTTTTTGTTGTTGTAATATTATAAGTCTTTATTATTACTTTTGATTAATTTTATTCATTCTCACTGAATAAAAGTATACATTTCTTTAAAACATTGTATTGACCCAACACTTTTGAGATTATACTGGCTGTACAGTCTCAACTGAACATTAATTCTTTGTCTAAAATGTACAACCTCTTTTTTTCGTCATCAGTGCTGTGCTCTCATCATACTTCCTGAGTGAGCGGCTGAATATCCATGGGAAAATTGGCTGTGTGCTGTGCATCTTCGGTTCCACAGTTATGGTTCTCCATGCTCCGCAAGAAGAAGAGGTTGCTTCTTTGACAGCAATGGCAGAGAAACTCAAAGATCCAGGTAGTGTTCTACCTAATTGACAAATACACTACAGCATCCCGTGAGCTCTGTGCTGTTTTTGTAATAGTCGTCTTTCTTGCATGTATCACAGGATTCATCGCTTTTGCTGTCTGCATTGTCGTGAGTAGCCTGGCACTGATCATCTTTGTCGCGCCGCGCTATGGTCAGAAAAATGTGCTGGTGTACATCCTCATCTGCTCTGTGATTGGTTCATTATCTGTGTCCTGTGTGAAAGGCCTTGGCATTGGGATCAAAGAGCTGTTCGCTGGAACAGCTGTCCTGAAAGAGCCACTGTTCTGGGCTCTGCTCATATGTCTTGTGATCTGCATAAGTATCCAGATAAGCTACCTTAATAAAGCCCTCGACATTTTCAACACCTCTATAGTTACACCTATTTATTATGTCTTCTTCACTATATCCGTCATGGCTTGTTCGGCTATCTTGTTTAAGGAGTGGCTTCGAATGTCCACCGATGGGGCTGCTGGGACTGTTAGTGGCTTTCTGACCATCATCATTGGCATTTTTCTTCTCCATGCGTTCAAGGACATTAACTTTAGCTTGGATTCTCTACCTCTATATCTGCACCACGGACTTCAAGGCAGCACGTGGAGCCACCCGTATGTGGCTTTACCAACCGACGAGAGAATTACTGTGGACAAAAGCAATCTGAGTAAAGAAAGAAGTGCAAAGGGCTTTTTTCCTGAGAGTTTAGACAAGAGGAGCAATGGTACATTTATTACCTAGAATAATATTAGCAAAAACTGTCATTCCTCATGTGACTGCTAAAATACAGACTTACTACATGCTACTGTATGAACATACATTGCAGACCATTAATACTGTGAGAGTACTTTAATTAGCATTTTTTGTGTTTTAGTATACAAGGTACTTGTTTTACATATCTTCCATCTACAATATTTCTGTTTTCATCTTGCCATTTTTTTTTACAATTTCATACTGTTGATATTTTCAGAGTAACGACGATGTGCCCAATCACTTGCTTTAAAAACAAAAATCCTGACATAGCAGCATAATGTTTAAATATTTGCTGTACAGTCTTATTAAATGTTACATTATTTATTTTATGTCCAAACTAGCCGTGTTTAGAATATACATATGATTTGCCAATAAATATATTTTGGAAAAAAGAATATATGTATGATTACATTCATATCAAGCACTTTAAATTGCCTCATCTGTTCAATAAAAGCATGATATTGTTTAATAAAATGTGCTTGACTACTTATGTATATTGTTTAAAAGTTTGGGGTTGGTAAGATTTTTTTTTTTTCTTTTTGTTCTGAAATATAGTCTTTTATGCTCACCAAGGCTGCATTTACAGTATATACTTAAAAATATATAATATATTACTACAATTTTAAACTACTGTTTTCTGTTTTAATATTTTTTAAAATTGAATTTACTCCTGTGATGGCAAAGTTCAAAACAGTTTAGTTCAGGATAAGCATTTATTTGAAATAGAAATCTTCTGTAACATTATAACTGCCTTTTCTGTCACTTTTGATCAATTTAATGCATCCTTACTGAATAAAAGTAATAATTTCTTTTTAAGACATTTTAAAAACTTTTACTGACCCCAAACTTTTGAATGGTAGTGTATGTGTGTAATGGTAATGTCCTACAGTAGTGTTAGGGAACACATATCTATATATTTCTTAAGCAGCAACTGAACATAAGAGGTGGTGCATTGTTTTCTATGTATATATTCGATGTATATCTGAAGTGCCTGCTAAGCTATTTTAATAGATAGCACACCGAAACCTCTGAGAAGTCTCATTAGTATTTATTTAAGGAGCTTGAGCATTGTCTAACTTAAACTCTGCATTCTCCTGTGACATTTAACACATCATATGAATAACTGCAGAAAGCATATCGTCTTTTTATTTCAAGTTCACATTTCAACAGACACTAAATAAGCCACAAATCTTGAAACATTCCCTGTAAAACGATGAACTGTATACTTGGTATGTACTCTGACAAAAGTGAAACGCAGAGCCTCCTCCTCAATTCCAGATCAGATCTGTACAAAAGGACCTTTTCAGATGATGTTCCAAAATGTGTATTCAATTTCATACCAAAGTCTTAGAACTGGGAAATGTCAAGAACATCGATGGTAAAAAGAAGGGCTTGCTATGGGACTGTACATGCATCCATGTGATTTCAAATATATGGCCTTCAAAATAATAAAAAGAACAAAAAGAGGCACTTTTGTCTTTGAGAAATTTTCTGAATCCTGTATATAGCGGTTGCCTCACAGTTCTTGTTGGCATGACAAAGCCTCAATAAGTGGCTGAAGTTCTACTAGTCTGTCATGCTCTCTGAGAATGTTCCTCTACTCCTCTGAGTTTGCTCTAGTCTGTTGAGGATAAATTGACTTGTATCGATGAATCGTTCCACACAGTTTACAAAACACACCTCTGTCCTGGAGTCGAGCTTTGGACCAGGCTTATCCATGCACTTCTCCTGCAAAGACAAACACACTATGAGCTCCAAAGAAACCCACAACTGATGACCTTGCGGCATTTTACAAACCACACATAATAGTTTTGAAAGGCCTGTAATCTTTTGTTCATCCATTTTGGATTGAGCTACAATAAAGGTTTACACACTTCGGTAAAGTTGGTTTTATATTCGCACATTCGGACATCCGTATTCAATAGCCTTGTCAATCACACTACATTGGACATTCAGTGGACATTCACAAGTAAATATGCCATTAAAACAATACTTGCCTATTTTGATCGACTGTGAAAAATGTTGTAAGTTGACAATCGTTGGTTGTCAATATCATGTCGCTGCTTAAAATTCGCAAACATTAATTTATTGCACATTTATTGGAAAGTCTGAATTTATCAGAAGTCTGAATGTGCGAATATAAAACCAACTTTACCCAAGTGGTTTACACCACATATTACATGAGATAAATTAGTAGTGAAGTGGAAATGTTTACTTTTGGTTATGCATACATCACATCTCGCATGAACAGGATATACAGCTCTTTATTAACCATGTATATAAAAATATACTAATGTTTAAAAGTTAAGTAAAAATATAGAAATTAATACATTTATTTATTCAGTAATGATGCATTAAAGGGATAGTTCACCCCAAAATTAAAATTCTGTCATCATTTACTCACCCTCAATTAGTTCTAAACCTATTTGGGAAAAAAAAAAAAAAAATATTTGGAAGAATGTCAGTAACCAAACAGATCTCACCCCATATTGACTACCATAGTATTTATTTTTCCTACTATGGTAGTAACTGGGGGAGTGATATCTGTTTGGTTACTTGCATTCAAAGAAATTCAGGTTTGGAATTACTTCAGGTTGAGTAAATGATGACAGAATTTTTGTTTTTGGGTGAACTATCCCTTTAAGACAGTAAAGACCTTTATATTGTTACAAAGAAATTCTATTTCAAATCTTGTCTATATCAGAGTTTCCACAAAAAAAATTAAGGAGCACAACTGTTTTTAACACTGATAATAATAATAAAAGTTTCTTGAGTAGTAAATCAGCATATTAGAATGATTTCAGGATCATGTGACACTGAAGACTGGAGTAATGGCTGCTGGAAATTTGGCTTTGATATCACTAGAATAAATTCTCTATCTATCTATATATATATATATATATATATATATATATATATATATATATATATATATATATATATATAAAATTTAAATAAACAGTTACTTTAATTAATAATCATCTGTCGCAATATTACAGTTTTTATTGTATTTTTGTTCAAATGAATTCGTACCGAGAACCCCAAAGGGTCACAACCTCCACGACTAAAGAGGGCAGCACTCTAAATTAATTGTTTGAATGACATAATGAAACATCTTCCAAATCCACAGATCATAAACACGCCAGTGATCAGACAGCGTAGTGTCATCCCTCTCTATACATGTACGATGCCTTATGCAGCCCAACAGGACAGAAACAGACTCACCCAGCACACTTCTGTCATCTGATGAACTAGCTGCTGAAACCTCTGCTTTTGAGACTCGATCTCGATAAACTGCTGCAGTTGAGGGTCTGTCGTGACTCCTTGGTTATCCATTAGGGAGAAGAATAGCAAACGCTCCTTAATGCTAATATCTGGCCACTGTATTCAGTGTTTCAGCGTTATGCTGACCTTCACGTGTCTCGATAGCCAGGAAGCAGTAGAGCGGACCACCAATGAGAAAGCGCGAAATTAAAAGGAAACGGATATGACTCAAAGTTGCACGCGGAAGTTGTAGAATCCACAGCAGGACAAGGGTGTTAAGGAGCAGTGAGGTTGGTGTGCAGAAAATCTTTTCTTGCCCTTGTGTTTTGACTTTGGTGAGGTAAAAGTAGCGATATTATCTTAGTTTAACGATTTAGTGTATGTTTGTGGAGTATAAATGTGTGTGTGAACAGAGACAGTGCGATTGAGATGAATGTCAAGCAAGGTCTTACATAAAGCTGCTAGCCTAGCCACGTAACGCTTATAAATGTGACTAAAATGGTCAGTGAGTTTTCTCTGCACTCCTTGTCACTTAATGCTAGTTAAGTAGCTATTTAATTTATATGATTTTACCTTACTATATTCATGCATATCATAAGCTTTGCCAGATGATGTACAAAATACGTTTGAGTCTTGTTTATCAGCGTAATGTTAGTATTGAATTGATCAATGAGTAACATCTTTGTGCATTAAATTATTCTGACTCAAAGAACGTATTTTTGTACAATAACTAACCCCCACAGTGAATTTTTTTATATACATTTTTAACATGTAGCATTTATATATTTTACAGCTTTATATTCCAAGCCTGATGTTGTACATAATACAGCTGTTCAAATGTACTGTTTACATTTTAATTTTAACAAATACTAATTATTACATGAGGTAATGTAAAATTTTATTTGGATTAATATTGAAGGGGGAAATTTATAGACATTATAATTAATTAATATAATTAACAAAATAATTAAAATGTATACATTATAAATATTAACGCAAATTTTCTAAAACATTGCCCCATCAGCTAATTTAAACTCTTTATTATATATATATATATATATATATATATATATATATATATATATATATATATATATATATATATATATATTATTTTATTATTATTATTATTATTAATTTATTAATTTATTCTTGTGATGGCACATTTTTTACATTTACCGCTTGTTAAAATGTATTTAAATTAAGTGATTCAATTATTGACAGTCAAATGTTATTGTTGTCTAGATACTGTATGCTTATTTTATTTTAAACGTTACTAAATTTAAGCTTGGTTTAATTTCTCTTAGATCAGCTTTTTTGGCACAATGGGTCGTCACTTTGGAGATTTGGCCAAGATAAGGCATGTGATCACCTACAGTATTTCCCCCTTTGAGCAGAGGGCTTTCCCAAACTACTTTTCCAAGGGAATCCCAAATGTGTGGAGACGATTCAAAGCATCTATATTCAAGATTGCACCACGTAAGTCATTTTGGGACAAAATTAAGCAATGCACAGTTTTGTTTTTTTTTTTGTTGTTTTTTTTTGATGTTGACTAAACATCTGTACAAACCTGCATCTCTATTTACAGCCATGATTCTGATGTACCTGACCTACACATGGGGCAATCATGTGCATGAACAGAGCAAAAGAAAGAACCCTGCAGACTACGAGAATGACCAGTGAAATCGCCCCGCTGAAGATGTGTCCTTGTGTAACATTTTGTTTCTGTATAATTCATCAATAAAGAAAATATTTATGGGAAAAATGCATTTCTGACTTGTTGCCGCCTAATCACTTTGATTCAGTTTAGTGTAGGGGAATTTTACAGTTAAAGACCCAAAAGACCAGATATGGTGAATGAAGACCCGGAGTCAGAGTTTAAAAAATAAATTGAAAATTTTACTGAAGAATAGTTTGCCGTTTCATCAGCAGAAGCCAGCTTCAAGTCTCACTCTGAGTTCTAGGCCGCTCTGCGTACATTCACATTTCCACAACAATTATACTCTTAACACAGTGATTCTCAGCCTTTTTTGAGTAATGGACCCCCGTCATATTTGGAACCATCTTCAAGGACCCCAGAATAAAATTGGCTCATTGTTATCATTAATGATAACTAAGTATAATTTACTACTACGTTAGTTGACTTGTCCTATATTTAGTCATATTGTCAGTTGTATTATACATATATTATCTTGTCAACATGGAACATGTCAAATGCCAAAATATACAAAAATTCATGTTCAGATATTTTATAAGGACCCCCTGGCATTATGTCATGGACCACTAGGGGACTAACAGAGTCAACTAACTACATCATTGCTTCAGGTTGAATGATTCTGATTGGCTAAGAAAAATAGACATATTTGGTAACCTTCCACACATGGACAAATAGTCAGAAGCATATCTCCATTCGTCAGGATGCTGACGAGGGGACTCTGGATTTAGGTACTGGATGTCCTTTTGGGGTCATGACATGATTCTGTCTGCTCTCCAGCAGAGTGTCAGTTGTCCACCAGTACAAAGGACCTGCACTTAGTGCACATACACAGATACACATGATTTACATGTATGAACCTTTCTTCAAGGTTGAAGTTGAGCTTTGCTCTGAGCAGGAAACTTTGCTAAAACATACTGATAACATGTTCTTTTCTCTCAGTGAGAGGTACAGACTATATACATCATTATTCTCTAGTGTCTGAAAAGGAAAATAAATGCTTTAACATAAGTTGAAGAAGTCATTCAAATAATTTAATATTTAGACAGATAAATGTTAATAACTCAAAAGATATGTATTGAAGCGTCAGTAGATTCCAGAATCCACTCCTTCATTAGTAACTTGTTTAATAAAGTACCCTGATGTCATGCATCACTTGAGATTCATCATCTCATTTGTAATGGTCATCAGAAATATTTGAATCACAGGGGAGTCTACTGCCATTTTTTACTCCTACTGGATACCAAGGCAAATTTTAAGTGAAGGCAAAGGTGAGCAAGTTGTAGTGTTCTATAGAGGTTTATTTTTCTATTGTTACTTTTTGTTTTGGTATACAAATGAGTTTTTATACATGAAAATGAAACTTTTTGTTTCTATTAGCAAAGCTGTTGTCTGTCATATAAAGATTAAAAATACAGTAAAAATGGTAATATTGTGAATTTTTTTAATATATCTTAAAATGTAATTTATTGTGATGGGAAAGTTGAATTTTTAGTCTTCAGTCTTTCAGTACTCCCAGTCTTCATTGTCACATGATCTTTCAGAAATGATCCTAATATGCTGATTTGGTGCTCAAGGAACATGTGTTATTGTCATCAGTGTTGGAAACAGTTTTTAAGCATTATTTAACAAATAGAAAGCTCAAAAGAACAACATTTTTAATATGTTAAATGCCTTTAATGTCACCTTTGATACATTTAATACATTTAGTTGAATTGTGGAGACAACATTATTCTGCCTTGTTTAATTGTGTAAAGAATGAACCATATGAAGTAGCAAAGGTTTCTTGTTCTGATATGGTGGGCATTACAAGTAATGAAGTCCATAAAGCAATAATGCAGCTTAAAGATATGAAAGCCAGTGGCTTGGATCAAATTACTGCTGAACATTTAAAGTTTGCAAGCCCTAGGGTGGCAGTTCTCCTTGCTATCCTTGCTCCTTGTCTATGTTGACGGTAGCCCTGATGCCTGTTATTAAAGGATTAGTTCACTTTTAAATAAACTTTTCCTGAGCAGTGTAGACGCTGCTAAGTGTATTACTGCCCTCCACAGGCCAAAGTTTGAACTAATTTTTATATGCAATATGCTAGTTCAATAGTATATAAAAATTAGTTCAAACTTTGGCCTGTGGAGGGCAGTATTATGCTTAGCAGCGTCTACATTTCTGGAATTCTAATAGAGGAGAAGAAGAAGAGAGCTAGTTCAAGATGAGCATTTCTGGTTAAAACTTATATAATTTTCAATTTTTTTTCAGAAAATGAACGATGGTTTCACTAGATAAGACCCTTATTTCTCATCTGGGATCGTGTTGAACAATTTGAAGCTGCAGTGAAACTAATTATGACCTTGAACTGTTTGGTGCCCATTGAAGTCTACTATAAGGAGAAAAATCCTGGAATGTTTTCATCAAAAACCTTAATTTCTTTTTGACTGAAGAAAGAAAGACATGGACATCTTGGATGACATGGGGGTGAGTAAATTGTCAGGAAAAGTTTATTTAAAAGTGAACTAATCCTTTAAGGATAAAGCTTGCAAGGTGGGAAGTTTGGATAACTATAGACCAATTGTGTTAGCTAGTGTGTTATCCAAAGTTTTGGAAAGAAATTTATTAGATCGCTTAGGGGGATATCTTGGTACCACAGAAAATCAATTTGGTTTCAAGGCGCAGCATAGTACTGATTTATGTATATATGCCCTGAAAGAAATAGTAGACATGTATAAAAGACAAAGTTCCTCTATTATAATTGGCTTTATTGATGCTTCCAAAGCATTTGACAGAGTTAATCATCAAAAGCTGTTTGGTAAACTAAGACGAAGGGGTGTGCCTAATAGCATACTAAGAATCTTGGTATATTGGTATGCTAATCAGAGTATGGTAGTAAAATGGGGTAATAGTGTCTCAGCTCCTTTTGCAGTAAGTGAGTGCAACAGAGAGTTGCACTCACTTGACTTACTCTCACCAGCCTTCTTGTTTATATGAATGAACTGTCAGAACAATTAAGTGAATATAGGACTAGATGTATGCTTGGTAATATTTTAATTAATCATCTTATGTATGCTGACGATTTGGTTATTTTTTTTCTCCAAGCAGTGCTGGTTTTCAACAGCTGTTAAATATATGTTCTGATTATGGGATCACATATGATGTGCAATATAATACAAAAAAGAGTGCTGTCATGATATGTAAACAAAAGGAGATATGGATCTTAATTTTCCAGATTTTTATCTGACAGGGCAAGTACTAAATGTATGCACTAAAATAAAATATTTGTGACATATCATTAATGATGAAATGGGTGATGAGGATATGTACAGGCAGTGCCATATGCTATATGCACAAGCCAATATGTTGGTAAGAAAATTTTATATGTGTTCTGATTAGATTAAGATAAACCTTGTTAGAACATTTAGTACCACTTTTTATACTGCTCCTTTATCGGTCAAGTTTAAAAAAGTGAGCTTATGTAAGCTTCAGACTGCCCACAATGATTGTATGAGAATTATTTTGAAAAAAACGAGGTGGAGCAGTGCAACTAATCTGTTTTGTATGTCAAGAGTAAGAACTTTTATGGCTTTAATGAGAAATCTGATGTATAAATTTATTTGTCGTTTGGATAATTCACAGAATGTTATTATTATGCTGTTGTCGAATCCTAGGCAAAGTGTGCTCCGATACCAGTCATCTATGAGAAAATATTGGTATAATTGTCTTTTTTTCTTTTTTCTTTTTTTTTCTTTTTTTTTTGTATGTTGTGTTTCTTTTCTAATGGACCTTGAGTCCGGAAATAAAGTTGAATGAATTAATGAATTTAATGCGTCTTTGCTGAATAAAAAAATATTATTTTTTTGAAAAAAATATATGATTGGCCAAAATATATGTATGACAACCAAAAACAACACTAATTTCCATTCAATATAACGCTGCTGTCTTAATTTGTTTCTGTTGTGTAGCAGCATGCTGAAACGCGCATGCTCAGTTTAGCCCAGCTTCTATTGGTTTTCATCTCATTCTGACTTCGCAGTTTACATCGACACATTCTGTTAAAAACAAAACCATACGAATAAGAAGATGGGCAGCATAGATACACCTAAATAGTTTATAACTCAACACATCTAAGCAACAACACTTTATTTATTAAATATAATGTTTATAATGTACTGCAAACGGGGTTTCGCCACAGGTATATATGTAACGGCTGCACTTCATCGGTGAGTTTGTGTTCAGTGGTAAGTTGAGCACCCGGGATATTGGGAATGGGATTGACAGTAAAGGACAGTAATAAGCATGTGTAACTATGACTATTGTCCAGACTTGCTTCTGGGATTTACACACTATTGTGTCAATTCACAATGACTAAGCATTGGCTTTCACGTCCCTCCCATTAGTTCAACTACTGCGTTGGCCGGGGTGTTGGCTTCCTGCTTATGGAAATATTAAGCCCTTTGGCTCGACTGCGAGCGTCTTTTCTTACTCTTGGACGATCGCTGTCATCTTCTCGTAGACTCATCAGTCGCAGCATGGCCTCTGAATCCGTCACGCGCTTTGATTTTCTGGTGATTGGCGGAGGATCCGGAGGGCTGGCCGGCGCGCGGCGGGCGGCTGAACTCGGTGCCACCTCAGCCGTCATCGAAAGTCACAAACTCGGAGGTACCTGCGTGAGTAAAGACCATCTTGCTTCTGCAATACCACATTTCCCTTAGAGTCATATAGATGTGTTCTTCAGACGAGTTATTTACAGTAATTGGTCGCTGGATTAGTCACATGAACAGAGGTGTTTGGGAAAAATCCAGATCCAGCTCTTTTTTGTGTGATGGTTTAGTCCAGCAACTATGCATTTTTTTGTCTGCTGATATTATTGACTTTGGCCATTAAACTTCTTTTCTGCTGCAGGTGAATGTTGGTTGTGTTCCTAAAAAGGTATTTATATTTTTTTTTACTTTTATTATTACTCTCAATTGATTGCCTAATTTAAGCAGAACTGTTCATAAATAATGTTTTTTAAAAAAAATCTATCCTTTTGCATGCTTCCAGGTTATGTGGAATACATCCACTCATGCAGAGTACCTCCATGATCATGAAGACTATGGATTTGAGGGAGCAAAAGCACATTTCAGCTGGCAGTAAGTAAGATAACACTTGAGGGTTTACTTCTGGGTTGTTTGGTTTGGTTTTTGTGGATGTTGAAGATATAGGATTATGGCAAGCCATTGCAACAATAATTCTTTTATAATAAAATAAAAACTAGCATTTATTTTTGTGTTAATTAGTAATTTATGTAAACTTTACTCCACACCACACTGTCAGTTCAATCAAATATTTTTCCCAAGTTGTTAATGTAATTTAATGTAAAACAGGGCTAGACAATAAGGACTGCCCAATGGCCCGCGGTCAGCGTGAAAGACGCTTGGGACAGTTGACGTAATTGTCACTTGCCCGATCAGGCCAGTGCTGCGTCATCACAAAAGTTTATTATTGTTTAAGTATTTAAGTGTTTTTAAGTATTGTCAATTATTCAAGCACAAGAGGATGTGAAAGAGAACTAAATTCAGTACTTGCGAGTGGTTTTCTGTTTGAGGCTCGGCTCTCTGTGCGCACAAGTACTGAATTGAGTTCTCTTTCGCGTCTTGCACTGGGAAGAAAGCACAAAACAAAAGTATGTCAAAAAGTATTCACATAAACACTGTCAGTTATGTCTCAACTGAACGTAAACAGATGAGAAAGGAACTAATATTCCTGCTGCCATCTGTGCCATTAATGTTAATCAAACAACAAAAGACAAAAGAACATCACTGACTGATCTTGACTGAACAACTTTTGTTGTAGCTTTAATGAGGATTAATCTACATTTCATTTATACAGTGAAGACTATGCCGTGTTATTTTACGTTCGATTATTGAATTTAATGAATTGAATACTGTTAGACAGACTTATCTGAAAAAATTAACTTTGAAAAACACTGTTAATTTAATTTGTATCTAAGTAAGTAGGTAAGTAAGTAAGTAGTCTATTGTTTCTGGTAACCGAATTTGCCATTGAATTCTTTGGGAATCTGCAGTTCAGATATCAACATTTCTCTTCTGACTAGTATGTATTTAATAGTTTTAATAGTAATTAGTTATATTTGTTAAAAGTAATTAAAATAAAAGTACCTATTGTATTCTTACTAGTTAGTATTGTATTTTTAATAGTAATTAATTAATTATTTTAGTGTCATTGTTACATATGTTGCATGCAGTTACTATAGTAATAACTATAAATTATGCATAATTACATGCAACTAACCCTAAACCAAACCAAACCCTAATCCTAACCCTATAATAAGTACATGTAGTTACTTAATTTTACTCAGTACTTAAATGTATAATTACAGTGTAACAAAGACACCTTAAAATAAAGTGTAACTAATTACCAGTAACATTAGTAAAGACACTAGTTTTAAGGGATACATGTAATGATGGCTTGCCATAGAGGATATTGTTTCTGTAAGAAGATGTGGTAATTCTTGTTACAAAAAGGGATTTTTTACTCTTGTGATCATTGAGGATAGTCTAGTTCCTGCTTGCTCTGCTCCGTTACAGCTTTCAGTATTTGTTTTGCTTCCCTTTTGTGATAATGTCAGTACAGCTTTGGGTGATCTTGTCAGACACAAAAGCATAAGGTGGAGTAAAGCGTTAGAGAGTTAACCTGTCAGAATTTTGAATGATATGACAATAATAAATTAATGGAATAAAGGTCACTCATTTGGTATGTTTTTTCAGACTTATTAAACGCAAAAGGGATGCTTACGTTAGTCGCCTGAATCAGATTTACCGGAGCAACCTCGACAAGGTAGGCTGTGTTATGTTACTTTTCATTCAGCAAATTAAATGTAAAGTGATTTGTGGAAGATAAAGACAAAATCTGTTTATTTGTTTTTTGTACCAAATGGAATTTAACATGGTTTTCATTATCATGAGGAGTCAAATTTCTTGATCTTAAAGGCATGACAGCAAAGTAGTCCCATTTAAGCATCAGAGATGGTGAAAAATGATTGTTTTAGCACAAAAGTAGTACTAAGTGGCCCTTGAGGGAAAAAATTAAATAGCGTTATGAAAATGCATGATATGGCCTCTTTAAACATTTACGATTGGTAATGATGTGACTGAGTTGTTTGTGGTTGTTCATAGGCCAAAATTGAGTCCATTCATGGCTATGCAAGGTTCACAGACGACCCTGAACCTACAGTTGAAGTCAATGGAAAGAAATACACAGCAGCCCATATCTTAATCGCCACTGGTGGCCACCCGTCCACTGTCAGTGAAGATGATGTGCCAGGTGGGCTTATGTTTGTTCATTACGAAAAATAATGTTGGTGAACTATATCTTTAAAATTATTTTTTGACAACAGCTGCATTTTGTAAATTTCAATGTTATTGCAGGAGCCAGTTTAGGCATTACCAGTGATGGATTCTTTGAACTTGAATCTTGCCCCAAGTAAGTGATTGATTGCTAAATTCTACTTAAATTATTGTGTTTTCTTAGCTTATCATAAAATAACTGATCACTTTATCCACCTAGACGCAGTGTCATAGTTGGGGCAGGATATATTGCTGTGGAGATGGCTGGTATCCTTTCCACTCTGGGGTCCAAAACGTCCATCATCATCCGACAAGGCGGGGTAAGAGCCCTATTTATCGTCACCTGGATGAATGCCACTGTTATGTTAGCCCAAAGTAAGCAATGACTGTGTTCTTTCTTTTCAAGGTTCTGAGGAACTTCGATGCCTTGATAAGCTCAAATTGCACCAAAGAATTGCAAAATCAGGGTATTGACTTACGGAAAAATACTCAGGTAACTAGTACTGAGTAGTATTAAGTAAGGTAATATGTAGCTGGCCAGTCTGATGTATCAGTTTGTTTGGCAAATTTTCAGTTATGATTCTCCCCCAAACTGTATCTTATATCAATATATTAAAATACTTTGTTTACAGGTGAAGTCAGTGCAGAAGACTGACAAGGGCCTCAATGTTACACTGGTGACAAAAGACCCTGAGGACAAAGATGCAAAGGAGAAGTTGGACACCATCCATGAGGTGGACTGTCTGCTCTGGGCTATTGGCAGGGAACCCAACACTGCTGGCCTCAACCTCAGTCAAATAGTAAATATTTATTTCAATTTGATTAATATTATTGTTGTTGTTATAATTATAAATATGATTGGTAAAGTATTATTAGTTAAAATAATAATGATAAATACCTAAGAAACTTGAAATGGTCCGAGATTACAAAACACTTTATCTGTGGCATGATGTTGATTCCGGAAGAAAAAACTCACTTTATAATAGCAATTAAAAGTTATTTTTACAGTAGTGTACTTACAATGGAAGTCTATGGGCAATGGTATTGCACTGGGATAAACTTTAATAATACATATAATTTTGAAAGTATAACCACAAAACTTAAAGTCATCATGAAATGGAATTCGCTCTATTTTCTAAATGCATCTTACTGGTCTTATTGTGAACAATTCATCAATGCTTTTTTTTTTTCTTCTTTTTTTTTCTGAACCTTGTAATTTTTAATCAAAATGTCATGACTTGATCTTCTGCTGAAACAATATAATCTTTCCCATCTGCCTTTGTCTAATCAATGACAGATGGATAGAATGGATAGATAAATAGAAATCCCACCCTACATAATCCATTTCACTTGGATGTACATCACAATATAGAACAAAAGATCTGTCCCTGCTTCTTTTACATTGCAACTTTAAACATAATACATGAGACTAGTTTGATAAAATCTCTTACCAACCTTGTCTGTGCACACAGGGATTTAGTCACTAACGCATAACATTACCCCTTTTGTACAGAAAAATTAATAATTATGCTTAAACAAAAATACAGTCTGTACATTTCTGCTTTTAAACCCTCTGGAAGGCATTATAACAGTGTGCACACCATTTTTACTTTTTACAAACTAAAGGATCAAGAATACATGCCAGAGATGCTGTTGATGAAGTTCATATGAACCCAGAGCATTCCTTCAAATCGCAGAAGCCACACTAGATAGATAGTAGGATTTATCTTGGCACTGTATCACTTGGTGATAAAGTATGAATAACAAAGGGTGTATTGTTATTCAGGGTGTGAAGCTTGATGAAAGGGGACATATCGTGGTGGATGAGTTCCAGAACACTACACGTCCAGGCGTCTATGCAGTTGGGGATGTTTGTGGGAAAGCTCTTCTTACACCTGGTAACTTTAATTGTTTAGCGTCTGTTTAATGGCAATGTATATTCAGGTTATACTATTAAGCTGTTGTTATTTCCCTTTTTTGTGTGGATAGTTGCTATTGCTGCTGGCAGAAAGCTTGCTCACCGACTGTTTGAGGGCAAAGCAGACTCCAAAATCGATTATATTAACATCCCTACAGTTGTGTTCAGCCACCCACCTATTGGCACAGTAGGACTTACTGAAGGTGAGCTTATGTACAAATGATTTCTTACAGTATCTTGAGATTTTCATCAGACTCTATAAGTAGCTATTTTAGTATTTAGTATTCTATTTTGTTATTTTAGTTTTATTTATATACTATTACAGTACTGATTATTTTGAATTAGCTTTTGTTTGTATATATTTTCAGTTTTCATTTCTCAGTAATTTTGTTGTGCTTTTGTCATTTTGTCGTTTTTATATAAATATAGCTTTAATTTATTTTTATTTCAGTCTTAGTTTGAGTAATTTTAGTACTTAAACTTATTTTATTTCAGTTTGTTACCAAGGAAACATTTCTAATTTTTTGAAGTTTAGTTTACGTTTTTCATCTAATATTTTTTTTTTTTATTATTGGTAACTCGACAAAATTCCATTTGTTAACATTAGTTAACTGCATTAGTTAAAGTGTTAATTCACCCAAAATTAAAATTATCCCATAATTAACTCACCCTCAAGCCATTCTAGGTATATTTGACCTTCTTCTTTAAGCCAATCACAGTTGGAGTTATATTAAAAAATATCCTGTCTCATCCATGCTTTATAATGGGAGTGAACTGTACCATGTTTTTGAAGCCCAAAAAAGCACATCCATCCATCATAAAAGTAATCCATATGGTTCTAGGGGGTTAATAAAGGCCTTCTGAAGTGAAGCGATGCGTTTTTGAAGTGAAAATATCCATATTTATAACTAAAATCACTGTTTTCTGGTAACAGCCGTACGTGAATCTGGTTCCAGCGGAAGAGTGACTTCTAACTCGACGCAAGACGCATTGATGAGTGCGGAAGCGCAGAGGATAGAGCAAAACAAAACACTGATCATGATTTAGAAGTCTAAAACGAGAATTTTTAAAGAAAAATGTCGGAGAAGCTCAGCTTGTTGCCCAGCCCTTTTTGTTTGAACCGCGAGAGCTGTCTACTCTGACCTTAGCTTACCCTACTCCTACATCCTACGTCATATGCCGGGTTAGAGGTCACTCTTCAGACGGAAGTCAAGTCACGTATGGCTGTTACCAGAAGCCAGTGATTATAGTTTATAAAGTTATAAATATGGATATTTTTCTTAGAAAAATGCTTCGCTTTTCCCTTTTGAAATAACTGAAAACATTTGGCGAAGTGATATGGAACTGTAATGTGGTCAAGACCTGCCTAGAACTACTTCCGTGCATTCCCCTTTAAATAATTACTCATTTTAGAACGTTGATTAACCAATCAGATTCGAGCATTCAACAGCCTCATAGTATAAGAAAGTCATATACACCCAGGATGGCTTGAGGGTGAGTAAATTATGGGATAATTTTCATTTTTGGGTGAACTAATCCTTTAACACGACCTAACGATGAAAAATAATTCTAAAGCATTTATTAATCTTAGTTAATGTCATTATTTAAAGTGCCCCTATTATGCTTTTTTGAATATTACCTTTCATGCAGTTTGTAATATAGCTGCAAATTTTTAAAGATCAAAGTGCATTGTCTCTTGTCTCTGTTACAAACCTACTTAACAATGCAACAAATTTGCATAATGCCAGCCTATAGTCTTCATTGACTGCCCGTGAACGTCTACTTTGACCCGCCCTCAAACACTGTAGTTCTAGCTGAGGTCTGGATGAGTTTAGTTTGTGTTGTCGACATGTTGAGAAGATGCTGCAAATCCACTTTGCATGCACTTCAAAAGGATGAGGACTCATGCTGGAATTGATATGGAAAAAAACGTCACCATCGTTACTGTTCATATCCTCCAGAGCTGAAATTCAGATATGGTAATGGCCGTTTTGTTTCCGACACATGCTGTAAGCGGTAGACTAATCACAACAGACTGGGCTATCTGACCAATTAAAGCAGAGTAGGCTCTCGGAAAGGAGGGGTTTAGAGAGACTGAATCTTCGACCGTTTTCAGACTCCTTGAGAAATGAGGTGGTGTGTAATGTATGTTATGAGAAAATTAAAGTGTTTTTTTTTTTTACCTTGGATGCATGTAAACCTATTGTAGGAGACCTCCAAAACAAAATTAGGAACCTTTAAAATAGCATAATAGAGGCACTTTAATAATACAGTATTAAAATCAGAAGCTGTATGTGTTTATATTATTTAATGGATTATTTAATAATGTCATGTTTTGTAGATGAAGCAATCAAGACCTGGGGAAAGGACAACGTGAAGGTTTATACCACTTCTTTCACCCCCATGTATTACGCCATCACCACTCGAAAGAGTCAGTGCATCATGAAGTTGGTGTGCGCTGGCAAAGACGAAAAGGTGAGGGCGTAATCAGTCCTTCGATCATAAATGAGTATGAAATATCAATAAGGATCATTATTTAATTGTATTTGATCAGTCTCTTTGCTGTTACAATAAGTCATTTTCATTAAGTCACTTCTAAACCTCTTCTTTTTTAGGTGGTTGGTCTCCATATGCAGGGTTTTGGTTGTGATGAGATGCTTCAGGGTTTTGCTGTGGCTGTTAACATGGGGGCTACTAAAGCAGACTTTGACAGAACCATTGCCATCCACCCAACATCCTCAGAGGAGCTAGTAACACTACGCTAATCAAGTGTTCATATCCCAACATGCTACTTCAGAACAGATTGTGTTCCAATCCAAACAATAAAAAAAAATGCAATTTCTTGGACTATTCTTTTAACATCTACATGTCTAGCATTTTGTAATAAGAAGCATATACTTGGTTTGTTGTATCTCTGGGGTCATGTACTATTGCTAGTGATTAAGAAAGACACAATACAGCAACCATTCATCAGGCTGTGTCTTTTGAACATTACATTGTTGTACCCCATCACTCAGAATTTTCACAGGTATTATTGTTTGATTGGAACAGGGTCAGATGAAGGCTTGGAGATTAAATTTGTTTATAGTAAAACACAGTTGCTTTGCTCTTACATTTCTAGGAAGTTGAATTCAGAGAGTTGCTTTCAATAGTAGTGGGTAGTAAGTAGTGCTTATTTAATATTTGTAAAATAAAACTGGATATGCACACTTGAGCATAGACCCTGAATATATTTACAAAATAAATTTGCATCTTTGTGTGGTTAATAGATAATTTCTTAATATATGTATTGACATTGTCAATATACTTATTAATAAACTTGTCACTTTTCATAAAAACATGTTGACATTGTTCATCAATTCTTCAAAAGCTTGAAGTGAGCAACTGTTTTGATTCATACATATGAAGGACATAGGACTGACATTTCGCCACTTACTGTGATGAAAAATGGGGTCATTTGCAAGGGTGTGTGATGGAAGGGTACAGAGGCAAAACAGGAAGAGGTAGAAGAGGCCAAGATTGTAGACCTGTTTCTGATGAAATAAGGGCCACTATTGTGGACCATGTTCTCAGTCATACCTTATGGCAGTGGCAGGTCGAAAGGTATAGCCGAATGTTGGGAGAACCATGTCCTCAATCATTCAAATGTTTGCAGACAGAATAGGTATGTAATCAGACAAATGTTCACTATACTGTATATTTACTGTAATGCTATATACTTGCATTTCACATTATACGGTAAATATACTTTGGGTGCTACACTATGGCAATCTGCAGAAGCAGTAACGCCGAAGTAAGTAAGTAAAGACAATGTAACACACACGTACATATACAGTGCTCAGCATAAATGAGTACACTACCTTTGAAAAGTAACATTCCAAAATGTTGACAAGACTAAGTTTAATATAACATCTGTTTAACTTATAACATGAAAGTAAGGTTAATAATATAACTTGGATTACACATTTTTTAAGTTTTACTCAAATTAGGGTGATGCAAAAATGAGTACACCCCACAACAAAAACTACTACATCTAGTACTTTGTATGGCCTCCATGATTTTTAATGACAGCTCCAAGTCTTCTAGGCATGGAATGAACAAGTTGGCGACATTTTGCAACATCTATCTTTTTCCAATCTTCAAGAATGACCTCTTTTAGAGACTGGATGCTGGATGGAGAGTGATGCTCAACTTGTCTCTTCAGAATTCCCCATAGGTGTTCGATTGGGTTCAGATCAGGAGCCACTGAATCACTTTCACCCTGTTCTTCTTCAGATATCCAACAGTGGCCTTAGATGTGTTTAGGATCATTGTCATGTTGGAAAAGTGCACAACAACCAAGGACACAGAGTGATGGTAGCATCTTCTCTTTCAGTATAGAGCAGTACATCTGTGAATTCATGATGCCATCAATGAAATGCAGCTCCCCGACACCAGCAGCACTCATGCAGCCCCACATAAGGTCACTGCCACCACCATGTTTCACTGTAGGCACCATGCATTTTTCTTTGTATTCCTCACTTTTGTGATGCCATACAGTTTTGAGGCCATCAGTTCCAAAAACATTTATCTTGGTCTCATCACTCCAGAGGATAGAGTCCTAGTAGTCTTCATCTTTGATAGAATGGGCCCTGGCAAACTCTAGGTGGGCTTTTTTGTGCCTGGGCTTTAGGAGAGGCTTCTTTCATGGACGGCACCCATGCATGCCATTCCTCTGCAGCGTACGTCGTATTGAGCCACGGGAAATAGTCACCCCAGTTTGGCTTTCTACTTCTTTAGATAACTGCAGTGAACTTGCATGCCTGCAGTGAACTTGCATGCCGCTTCAGCCCTTCTCATCAGAAGACGCTCCTGTCGAAGTGTTAACTTCCATGGACGACCTGGATATCTCTGTGAGATGGTTGCAGTTCCACCTTTTTTAAATTTCTGTACCACATTTGCTACAGTATTCTGACTGGTAAGTAAAGCTTTGCTGATCTTCTTATAGCCTTCACCTTTCTGGTGTAAAGAAATTATTTTCTTTCTCAGGTTTTGTGACATTTCTCTTCCATGTGGTGCCATTGCTGACAGCATGAAATGGAAAGGGGTTTTAACACCCTTTTATAGTAAACTGTCTGCTGAACACCTGTGTAGTGAATAATTTGACTCGCCTGTGGTTGAATTCTTGTTAAATTAGACATTTATAGTTTAACATTTAGCTTTGCTCTAGAAACTTTCAGTGGGGTGTACTCATTTTTGCATCATCCTAATTTAAGTAAAACTGAAAATTTTGTGTGTGTGTGTGTATATTGAACAAGCATTTCACCAGCCCAAGAGGAGACTAAAGGCAGACACCTTGAACATTTAATTCATTAATACAGTTTATTCACTATAGTTTCACGTGTTCGTTTCCTCATAAAATCTTTAAGCAAATAAGGTTAAGCGTATTTGGCTTGCTGTCCGCTGTGGAGGGGCTCGAGGAAGCAGCTTCAACTCGAGCTTGGATATACCATCCAGGGACTACTAGTGCCTGGAAGAGGAGTACGATAGATGAGATTATGTGGTGAAGTTGGGGAGGTGGAAGGATATCGAAACAACTGATGCCAGAGCAGGGTGAGTAGCTACTTATATGCTCTGGTCGTTAACTGAAATATTAGGGTTCTCTCCTCTTGAAATTATGTTTGAATTTCACTAATTGAAAGATTAGATGGGTTCACTCCTCCTGAAATTACGTTGTGAACTTCACTTAAAAAAATGATAATAAAATATGACAAGATCTCAGAGTTAAACTGTTTCAAAAAAAAAAAATAATAACACAAAACATGGTCAGGTCAAAGTGTCTGAATAATTTTTGGTTCCAAATTTTTATCAGTTTTACTGGTAGTCCACTGTAGAATTTTTTGGTATGCCACAGTTTACTTTATTTTGCTATCCTCACTTACATAAATGAACTATAGTGCCCTGCACCCACTAGTAAAATGAATATTAAAAATGTCTGAATAATTTTTGGTTTGACTGTATATACAGAGAGTATTTTCTTTTTCTTTTAATCTCAACGACATTGTACTTTAATTTGTTGACAGACCCACAGTAAAATTGAACCTGTGAATCCTGTCCAGTCTCTTGCAATCAGTATCCTACATAGTTGTGTAAATTTGTACGGTTGAAATTTATGTCATACAGGTAAAGTGTAGTCTTGTGCATTTTTCATTAGTCATAGTTTACAACTGAAAATACTGACAAGATGACTAAATTTTGACTATTTTGTTTGTGAACAATGACACCAGGGGCCCGTTTCAATAAGGAGGTTCAACCAACTTGTTGACTTACCTGAAATGGGAAAGTCTGAGTTTTCTGTTTCAGAACAGCTGAATTGAGTTAGTTCAATCGACTCTGAATAGGTTGACTCTGAGTTAAGCGCGTGCACCACGACTATGAAAAGCCATCAACAATGGAGCTCTGATATTACGATTCACCATGGCAACAGCACGTGACAAAAGGACGTCCGCATACTTCTGAGTCAATGCAAGTATAATTCTTACCACAGTTATAATATCAAAGGTGAAAACTGGTAGAATGGTAAGTTATTGAACTAATATTTATTTTCATAGTATCCACACATGCAAAAAAGAGGAAGAAAAAAAATTATGCAGGATGTAATAATGAGAGTGTTAATGATTTCATCGTTATTAAACACTCGTTAGGCAATTTACTTCCACTTTAAGAAAATTTTCTTCATTTTTATTGAAAATAAATGCCTTTCTGATGTGATATGTGATGGGAAAAAGGAGAATAGCGAGCTCGGCAATAGACGGATTCGAACCCAGTCAATCGCATCACAAGTAAATTCTCCGCACTCAACTCACTATTGCCTACACCACTGCAGCCACAAGAATATGTATTAGTTTTAACCTCATCTGACATTGGTGGGCAGAGCTACTGTAAATTTGCATTTAGTAATACCCAGGTGAAAAAAAGTATACTTGAGTGCATTAAAAAAATACTTAAATACAAGCAAGTACATTTGTAGTACATTCTTTATTTTGGTGCTAAATAAAAGTGTCAAAGTTATACACTAATTCAATGTATATCTGTACTTCAGTAGTAGGCTACTTCACTGCACTTGGAAAAGTATACTAAATACCACTACTACTTAAATTGATTTTTAGTGCAATGAAATAAAAATATACAGAGGTGTTTTATTAGTGTATTTGTTAAAAGTGTGCTTTCAATGCTTTAAAATTAGTTCAATCTTAGTAGACTTTTATATAGTAATCCTAAATTTAAATGACATTGATTTTCTTACAAATATATTACTAATGTACTAGTTATAAGTACATTTTCCCCCAGGTGAACTTTATTTTTGTACACAGTACACTTGCATAATGTACTTAAAGTGCTCTATTTTTGTGCACTTATTTTGTACTTAATATACTAAAAGCTGTACTTTAGTACTTAATATAATCTTAAGAACATCTAAGTGTACTCAACTGTGCTATTTTGAGACACCATGAATTTGAACTAAAATGTGCTTTTAACATACTATCTCTGTATTTAAAAAAAAAAAAAAAAAAAGTATTTAGTTACCACATGTAGTACATTATGGAAGTGTACTAAGTGTACTAAAATAAAGTGTATTTTACTGCACTTACTGCACTTCACCTGGGTAGACACTCCGACACTTTCCATTTGCTTTAAGATTATTTTTATTACCACACTGGCAGATATTGATAATTTTACTTTAGTAAAATGCACTTAATTTAGATCCCCCCCAGGAAACAAGACTAAATATCTTATATCATTTTCTTATATAGAAAATCCATCTTGATTTAAGAATTTGTAGATATTTGTACTTGAAATAGGATGAAAAATTCTCAGTACGAAAAGCATTTTTGCAGTGTGAATGAGTGAGTTAACTATTTAATCATCACTTGCACTTTAAAAAGAGGGAGGAGACCGAAAGAAACTCTAGGTTTACTGAAGAAAACCTGCTCCAGACCAGGTTAGGTTCACAGAGTAATTTACCGTGGTAACTGACTCGGAGTAGAAGTTACCTCTCTTTCAGAAACGGGCTTGACTTACCCTGCTTTCTCAGGTTAGACATACCTCCCATTCTGAAACAGAAAACCCAGTTTCCCTCATTTCAGGGTTAACATACTCAGAATTTTCACTTAACCCCCCAGGTCTCATCATTCTGATAGTACCGATATGTTCATTGACATACTTCTGAGAGATGAACTGAAGTATTTTGAGCAGGTTACAGGGTTTTGCAAGTTATCCATTGTGTGCTGCTGTTTGTACAAATTATTTTGAGAAGCGCACTTACTGGTTTGCATAGAAGTATGATTCAAGAAATGTACCAAAGTGACTGAATATGTAATTTTTAACATTTTAAAAAGGCTTTTATTCTGGAGGTTGAAAATTCAGGTTTTCAGCATCATTATTCCAATCTTCAGGGCCAATCATTCTAATATGCTGATTTAATGCTCAATATTGAAAAGAAAGGGAGAAAAAAAAAAAAAAAAAAAAAAAAAAAAAAAAAAGAAACTTAATATTTTTTCCAAACTAATACACTTTGAGAGGATTTGAAATAGTCATTTATAACAATATAAGAGTCTTTGCTGCCCATTTTGGTCAGTCACCAAATAAAAGAAATTAATCTTGCAGAGCCCAAACTTTTGAACTGTAGTTTTTACTTTAACATAGGGTCACACTAAAAATCAAGTTCTGAACACAATGTGTTCAGGTTTCAAATTAAATGCATTAAGATTTAACAGACGGTAGCCAAAAATATTTGAAGGAATGTATGCCCAACAGCTTAAAGATCTTAAACTCAAAATATTACAGAAAGGGTCACATCTGAAACAGTGTTGGCATCAATAACGGGAGACAAAAGGACCAAACAAAGTTTACGAAAAAGATTTTTTTTTAATGGTTAAAAGGCTTATATGGCCACTGATAGATCAAATTAAATATTTTTTTTTTTTTAAAAAGAAAAAAAGTTGTACAATAGGAAGTGTAATGGCATTAAAACAATTAAATTACACTTAAACCAAAAAGGAAAGAGGTCATGAAATGAAAGTGAGCTGCTTAATTTCATTATTACCCCTGAGTTTCATCTCTAACGATGGATAGGCAATAAACCTAGAACAGATCATACAGAAGCCCCACATGGTGTTTTTACAGGCTTGACTTGGGTAAACATGACCACTGAAAACTAAACAAAGGAAAACAACGCGCGTCTGCTGGTACTGGTCATGGCACAGAGCAGTTCTCGAATTTAAACCCAATACCAAACGAATAGTTTTGAAAGTCCAGTGTCCACATTTTGCATTTAAAAAAAAAAAAAAAAAAAAAAAAAAAGGACGTACAGCTTAGAGTCACATTAGTGCTTCTAATATCCACCATAGCCACCTCTTCCATATCCTGCACCACCACCACCTCCTCCTCCTCCGCGTGGGTATGGCCCACTGCTCCTGCCGGAAAAGTAGCCTGCTTTCATGGCACCGTAACCAGAAGCCTGCTGTCCATAACCCTCGCCGAAGTCACTGTAGCCATTCCCGTTGCCGTATCCACCGGTCATCTGGTCACTATAGCCGCCTCCGTAGGCACTTTGGCTTTCGTAGCTGCTGTCGGTACCGTATCCGCCGTTCTGATAGCCGTAGTCGCCATAGTAACCACCTCTTCCGCCGCCATAGCTGCTTCCCCGGCCCATTCCTCGGCCTCCCCTGCCGCCGCGACCGCCAGTAGCTTGCATCTCCTGCTTGGTGAGCGCCTTCTTCACCTCCACCTTGTGACCGCTGATGCTGTGGAACTTCATCACGACGGCTTTATCGGCAGAATCGTTGTCTTCAAAGTACACAAAGCCGAAGCCTCGCTTTTTCCCAGTGTCTTTGTCGGTGATGACCTGAGCTTTCTCGATGGCACCGAACTGGGAGAAATACTCTTGGAGGTGTTCATCCTCAATGTCGTCTTTCAATCCCCCGACAAATATTTTCTTGACCTTGGCTAACGCTTCTGGTCTACCTGCGTCTTCCCGGGCCACCGCTCGCTTCAGATCCACGTTGTTGCCGTCCACGACATGAGGCCTAGCAGACATGGCGGCGTCTGCTTCCTCAACGCTCGAGTACGTTACAAACCCGAAACACCTGGAGCGCTGTAGTGGCTGGTTCATCACCACCACGCAGTCGGTCAGCTGTCCATATTGTTCAAAATGTGCCCGCAAGCCTTCGTCGGTTGTTTGGACATTTAGGCCGCCAACAAATAGTTTACAAAGCTGGTTAGTCATTTTCTTACAATGGACGTACTGACGGAGATCACACGCTACGGAAGAAAGAAGGCAATGCTTTTGAAACGCGGAGGCGTTTCCTTATGTGTGCGTCAACATGTACGTAGTTGACTCTGATTGGCTACAAAGTAAATCACTTAAACCAACCCCGTCCTATCAAGTAACATGTCGCATTATGGGCTGGACTTAAAGGGTTCAATGCTAATTTGTAAACACTTTCGTTTTGAGTTCAGAAACTAACTTTATCTCCTTATTATTGAATTTACAAAGATTAAGCTGATACATCGAAACAAAATTGCTGTTCTTTTCTGAATCCAGGATTCACATGGTCGTGTAAATATCAGTATATCAAGTATTTCAAAAGTGATTTTCAGAACACGGACATTTCTAGTGTTATACTCAGTTAAGTATTTATTTGTAATTTATATATATATATCCTCCTGTCTTCATTCAATCGGTTTTTAAACACTGGAATAAAGAATTTTACAGGGTTATGGTCAGAATTATATACCCTATTATGATGGCAGCTTTATAAGCATCTTGGTGAGTAAAACTACTGTACCCATAATATATTTCACAAGTGAGTTTCAGTGATTCTAAGGAGCAGTAAAATAATCCTGAGTCTCACCCAAGAAATACGTATGTTAGATAGCTTTAAATGAACTAAATTCAGTATCCAAGATTATGTGTAGCATAGGCATTAATATATAATGTATGGAGATCAGATATGAGATACAACACACAGATACTGCTATTGCTTGTAAATCACATTTGTGAATGTTTGACTATTATTGCTTCATTGTATTAACATGTAGTTGCAAGTGACAAAATGCACGCATAGTGCAAAAAGTTCATACAAAAATTACTTTTTGGTCCAGCATGTGTGAATAATTCTAAAATGCACATTGTTGTCAGAGCACCTGCATCAAGATCACAATGGACAAATACTCAACACTAATTGTGTGGCTGCTGTAGAAAGAGCCGTTTTGCATATTTTACACATCCCTAATTTAAGAGAAGCTTCTTTCTCCTGCCTACTCTATTGGACCACCTGTTTGTGTGCACATGTGCACAAATCCATCTCCAATTAATCCTCAATCTTCTCCATCCCTACAGATTCAACCATAGAAATAAACTTATTCCAAAGCAACAGTAAAGTAATACACACAAAATAGTTTCAAAGCTTCTTTTTATTAAAAATGTATACAGATACTAATAAATAAGATTTATAAAAAAAAAAAAAAAAAAAAAAAAAATCCCATGTTTTACTGCTTCACCAGTCCATTATTAAAATAAAACTGTGGATCATGCAGATGACCAAACTCCATAGCCACAGCTGATGTGGGCAGAGTCCGGCATCCAAGGTTGCCTGGGGAGGAAGACAGGAAGAAAAGAGAACACATTAGTAAATGTAACACAAAACAAGTATTTGTTAAAGTTAAGGAAAAAAAAGAAAAGAAAACCTTTAAATGGCATATCAAGTGAAGGCCCTAATAAGCCGCGGTGTTACAGACCCAAATTCCATCGCACCAGTTCATGTAAAGTCCACTTGACTTATGGAGACTAATTAAAAACAACTTATGGAATAAATATAATCCATTTATGAAAAATTGCAATACTTGACCAACACGTAGTGAAGACAGGTTGATTACATACCTAGATCGCAGGATGATATCCTAATGAGATATTTCAGTCCTATCACAATCGAACCCAGGTACTGAACAGGTTCCCTGTACAAACAAACTGCTACAGCTATTTTGAAGTACTGGAATAACTGAAAGAACACCTATATGTGGGAATCAAGAGTAAATATAAACCATAAACACTATATATTATTTATATATACTTGTGTATCACTGAATGTGGGGCAGTCTTAAGTTAATTTTGTCAAGTAGTAGTAGTAATAATGCATATGTATATGCTTTAATAACTATCTCAGGTGTGGTGGAAACCCATTAAAGTCTATCAGCCAAAACGCCGTCTGAAAAGGATAATTAAGCTGTGAAACTTTTATTTAAAAAGTAACATACATTTGCATATCAATGTTTAACAATACTGGATTGATTTGAAGACATAATATACAATACACAAGAGAATGTTGGAAGTAATTATGCTCATACAGCGTTGAACTGAACTTCATGAGTGAGTTTCTGCTCTAGTTTACAAAATAAAAAGAAATAACGTATTCTACTCTATCCCATCATGATAAACTAGATTGGAAAAACTCGTGGTGGGTTTTACAAAGACGAACACAAACTCAAAACTGCATGCGTTAACCCCCCCCCCCATGACACTGCTAAGCAACATTTTATATAGGAAACATGTCTACTGAGAATGCATTGACAACATATCGCCAGTGTTGAACAAAACTGAATTTAAAAACGAATGGGCTACGAACAAATCGCATTTTTTTAAAGGAGGAAAAAAAAAAAAAAAAAAAAAAAAAAAAAGGGGGCAAAGAAAACCAAGGCCAACTTGCTGCATGTCCTAAAACGTGGAAAATAAATGATATATAGATAGATATAATAGAACATGTCCTACAACTAAAGCTGGTCGAGCAAGTCAGGTTTCTGGGAAGAGATCTTCTTCCTACCTGTTAAGAACTGAGGTCTTTAAGGTATGCTTTCACAGTGTCCGCCATCTCTTGCATGGCCGGGTGAATGAGCCCAATGTGGAAACCGAGAGAACCTGGGGGGACAGCTTTCCGAGTCTTTTCCCAACCTGCTTTAGTAGCCACCGTAGCCACCCCTGCCGTAACCAGGACCACCACCGCCGCCGCCACGAGGGTAAGGGGCTCCGCCGCTCCTTCCGGCGTACGTGTTTCCACCCTTCATGGGCCCGTAGCCGGAGGACTGTTGGCCGTATCCGCTGCCAAAGTCACTGTAACCGTTACCGCCGCCATAGCCTCCCATCTGGTCGCTGTAGCCCCCTCCGTATCCACCCCCGTAACCTCCTCCGTAGCCTCCGCTTCCATAGCCACCGCCGTAGCCGCCTTCACTGCCGCCGTAGCCTCCGCCATAGCCACCACCGTAGCCGCCGTATCCTCCTCTCCCGCCGCCGAAGCCATTTTGATTCCGCCCCATACCTCTTCCTCCTCCTCTCCCCCTGCCGCCCCGGGCTCCACCGGCGGCCTGGATCTCTTGTTTCGTGAGCGCTTTCTTAACCTCCACTTTGTTTCCGTTGATCATGTGGAACTTGAGCACGACGGCTTTGTCGGCCGAGTCGTTATCTTCGAAGTGAACAAAGCCGAACCCGCGCTTCTTGCCGGTGTCTTTGTCGGTGATGACTTCGGCTTTCTCGATCATGCCGAACTGCGAGAAATAATCGGTGAGGTCGTTCTCTTCGATATTCTCTTTTAGGCCCCCGACGAATATTTTCTTGACTTTGGCGAGAGCTTCGGGCTTCCCCGCGTCTTCCCGAGCCACTGCTCTCTTCAGCTCCACGTTTTTACCATCTACCACATGTGGCCTAGCGGCCATTGCTGCATCAGCCTCCTCTGCGGTGGAGTAAGTTACGAAGCCGAAACAACGAGACCGCTGAAGTTGATCGTTTTGGACCACCACGCAGTCCGTTAGCTTCCCGTACTGTTCAAAATGAGCGCGGAGGCCGTCATTAGTTG
Source organism: Megalobrama amblycephala (assembly GCF_018812025.1). Lineage (NCBI taxonomy): Eukaryota > Metazoa > Chordata > Actinopteri > Cypriniformes > Xenocyprididae > Megalobrama > Megalobrama amblycephala. The sequence goes on along the minus strand of NC_063066.1, from coordinate 13,792,377 downwards.
TTTGGACGTTCAGACCGCCAACGAAAAGTTTGCAAAGCTGCTCCATTCCTGACATATCTCGCCGCTAGACCGCCGTGACAATTCAACTGTTAAGAAAGGGCCTTTTTTTAAAACGACAGTCCTCATGACGCAATCTTCTCTTCTGCAGTAAGACACGCCCATTCGCTGAAAAAGGCGGGCTTTGTGGAATGGTGTCAAAATATCACTCATTTTTTAATGGCATTTTATTTTCTAAACATATAAACGTTTAAATAATAAAAAAATAAACTCATGTTTTTTTAAAACTGTTTTTCAAATATGCACATGCACATTTAAAATGTAGCATATGTGTAGTAAACTATGTATGGTGACTGTGTATAATTTATGTAGTAGAACAAAATGTGAAACTCTTTTTAAATAATGCTAACTTTTTTACTCTTAAGTCCTGAATTGACATTTTAAATATGATTTTTTTAGGGAACCCATTTCTAGAAATGCTCATTCTCTTAGAACTACAAACTGAACATCTCTGTAGCTCCACATGCAACAATATTCACCTCTGAGAAAACAAATACAGAAATCTGACAGCCAAAATCAGATGCAATAAAAAAAATATTAAAATTATGAAAGATAGCGGGTAAAAGACATAAAGATTCACTAAGAATTCACATTTAACCAGTCCTTGGGGCATAAAATGCTACCAAGAGTGACACAAATGCCCTAGTCGTGTCACTCTTGGTAGCATTTTTGCCCCAAGGACTGGTTAACTTCTAACAATGACCCATATCATCTTAATAATTTGTCAATGATGGTAACTTTATTTGTAAGAAAATGATTTATGGATTGTTTTATTGAATAGAGTGGTCACATTAAATAGTTAAACAAACTCAATTTTAATGTATTTCTTAATGTTATTCAAATTCTCTTGTGAGCTATATGCCTACATGCACATTAATATGTATGTGCGCACACACGTATGGTTCGCTATCTTTGTAGGAACTTTCATAGACATAATGGTTTTTATACAAACTGTATATTATATCCCCTTACACTAACTCTACCCATAAACCTACCCATCACAGTTAAACTTTCTGCATTTTAACATTTTCACACACAAAAAAAAAAAAATTCTGTATGATTTATCAGCTTGTTTCCTCACGGGGACCTCAATTTAGGTCCCCACGGTGACACGAGTCCCCATGAGTCAGTGTGCATTCAGGTTAAAGTCCCCACTGGAATAGAAAAACAAGCACGCACACACACAAACAAAAGATAATTTAATTTCTAGGCAATGAGGTCAGTAGTAAAGTGTGGTGACATAACTGGAAAACTTGCTTGTAAAACCGAATTTTCTTCTTTCAGAAGTTTCATTGAGGGGACAGATGGGTGACCTATCACTCAGCATGAGCAATAGGAACTGATAGTCGTGATCTGCATAACAGATGAAGTGTCTGGAGCCAGTACTTTACAGATATTTGGTGACACTTAATGCTGATGGGTGGAGACAATGTCTATGTATGAGTGTTCTCACCTTTTAAAATGCAAAACACATTCATCGTCTAAGTGTGAGATTAAGTTTCAAGCTGTGATGGCTGCATATTTTGAATTGACCTAAAGACTTTAGATTTCTGATATGGTTGGGTTGAGTTTTATTTATTGATTTATTTATTTATTGTCCCTGGCTCTAGGGCTGCAATAACATGCAATGAATGTCTGTCAGGGCAGATATCTTTTTAGTAGTTCTCATAAGTCATGCGGGCTAGGATATTGTCCTTCAAACAGTGATGCTGTCTGTAAGAACACTATTGTAAGGTAGAAATGAATGAGTGTTTAATTTCATATGCATATCCTAACAAGAAGAATCAGAGCTGACAATAGATAAGTGTGTGACTCATGAGTCCTGTTTACACCTGCATAAATTAAAACAGATTAATACTCAAATCGGTACAAATAAATTTTACCATTTACATCTGTCTTGGGTAATCTGCTTAACACTTGTGATCACGACTCACCCAAAATGTATTTCAGGTGTAAATAGGGCCACATTGTCTGCCATCTCAGAAAATGAAAGCCAAGGAATCTGAAACTGTTGACAACCTCCCCAGGAACCCCATGAATGTTGATTGATGTGTAACTCTCTTCACAGTCACACTTCCTGAAGTCAAACAATTTTCTTACTCTTTATGAATGTGATATAATTGTTGTCATGGCTAGTTAACTTGAATACCTAACTTCTATATATACTATATTAAGCAGCAAAACTGTTTTCAAAATTGATAATAATAAGAAATATTACTTGAGCACCAAATCAGCATATTAGAATGATTTCTGAAGGATCATGTGCCACTGAAGACTGTAATTCAGCTTTGCCATCACCGGAATAAACATTTTACAATTTAAAATATATCAAAGAAAGGAGTTATTTTAAATTGCATAATATTTCACAATATTACTGTTTTACTGTATTTTTGTTCATATAAATGCAGACTTCTTTCAAAAGATAACCTCAAATTTTTAAACGATAGTGTGTCTATTTTGTAATTTCTTAAAAACCACCATAACAGTTTTCTGTTTTATAGTCTTTATAGAGGCTTATGCTTAAAAACAGCATTCTTGTTTTTCTGTGGATTTTCCATATCCTCGCTGCAATAATTTAAACGTTAGCAAGGTGAAAAAAAAATCTCAAGAGGGGGGCAAAAATAGGGGTAAAACCATGCTATTAAAGCATTTTTGTTGTTATTATTATTATTATTATTGTTTGTTTTTATTTTTGTATTGAAATGTAGAAAATATAAGTGATACTTTTTAAAGTAAAATGTAATTTTTTATATAATATAGTTGGATATAATACAACATTTACTTTCGGGTTTATGTCAAAATCAAATATAAAGTTCGCTTTTTGTCCCTTTGTAGTAAAACGTTTGGGGGAGAATCTCCACTGAGAGACTAGAGGACGACGTTTTCTGTGCAGGATTGGAAATCTCGCGTTTTCTCGCGATATGTGATTGACGACTGCTACAGAATTCAAACTAGCCGTTTGAAAGTTCCCGAGCAGGAAAGCGGTTGGGGCAGTTCATTCTTCAGATATATTATTGCTATCACCAACTACACTTTAAATCTAAAGGTAAACACATTTAGACATCTACTTTGTTCTGTAGCTGTCAGTTGTATGTGGCATTAAGAAAACAGACTTCTTATGAGTACAACGCGATGTTTTTGATCGAAGTTTGCATAGTTAACCCGAGGTAACGAGCTAACACAGTTAACTGTATAGTTGGCCAACACCATCAGTCTGTCTTCATATACTCACCTAATGTTTTTTTTTTTTAGAACTGACTTCCATGAAACACTAAAAGAGAATGGCAGTCAGTGTTGTGAATGGTGACTGACGCGCGCGTGTGTATGTTTGTGGTTCAGGTGTACCCTACATACGGGGACAACATGTCCCCACAAAGATGGGTTATAATGTATATCTGAAATCCTTGACCGTGCGGGGATATTTTTGGTCCTAGTGAGGAAAACAGCTTATAAATCATAGTAATTGATATTTTTGAAAATCTAAAAATGCTGAAAGTTCTCTGTGATGGGTAGGTTTAGGGGATAGAATATACAGTTTGTACAGTATAAAAATCATTTTGTCTATGGAAATTCCCCTCCCCCAAAAAAACAAAAACAAAACATGGATACCCAACATGCGTGTCTGTGTGTATAAAAGACAAGTATACACAATCTTCTACATTAATGATCACACTTATTTTAGATGTCAGATCTAGAGGATGAGATTAAAGTGTTGCGACGGAAGGTGCAGGAAGGAGAAGAGGCGCTTCAGAAGGCTGGACAGTATGGACTTCAACTTTTGGATGACAAAATGGATATGCACAACAAATTGGAGGAACAGCGAATCGAGATGTCCAATGTCATTGAGGTACTGACTCAACATTTGATCGACCATAATATGATGATTAACAGTAGCTGATCCGTAAATGATTTATTTAATGTATTAAATGTAATTTTGACTATTCTCTAATTGCAGACTCTGGAACAAGAGAAATACTCTTTGGAAAGGGATGTTGAGTTAAAGGCCCGCATGTTGGAGAGTCTGCGATCAGAATTTGAGCTTGTCAAAAACCAACAGAAACATCAAATGGAACAGAAACAAACTCTGCTGGAGAGGAACCATGCTCTTGAGCTCAGTGACTTAAAGAATAAGGTCAGCTTATATGCTTTTCTTGTTTAGAAGTGCTATGTTTTTTCCATATGAAGGATTCATTCACCTTCCGCTTTTCATCCGCTGAAGTATGTCTTTTTTTATGTTTAAATCATTTTTGACAGTTGGAAACCTATCTGAATACTCAAGTTGTAATTTTTGCATTTGGTGATGCAACCAGTAGCAAAGAAATTACAAACTTTAGGTTGAAGCATAATTTCAGCTTATCATAATTCTGATAAAATGCCTTTGTAGATGGAGAAAATGAAGACAGATTTAGAGGAGGCTCAACTTGCTGAAAAGCAGATGAAACACAAGCTGGACCAGCAGTCTGAAGTTCTAAACAGCAAAACTGAAGAACTGCGTGTTCTTACAGAACGTGCACATGAAACAATGTCCTCAGAGATACTTGAGCTGCAAGTGCAGAAGATGGATATGGAATCAGCAATGGTAGAGTACTTTCTAATCTTTATTTTTAATGGAAGAACATGGACATATGTCGTAGAAATAAGCAATGTCAGCGTGCCCTTGGTGTTGAAGTGTGATCTTGTCTTGCAGGCGTCTTTGGAGCAAGAGCTTCAGGAGGCACGATACAAAGAAGAGCAGCTACAATTGGCCAACACTACCCTCCAGAGGCAACTGGAGAGACTCACAGAAGAGAAGGAAGAGAGAGAGAAAGAGGCAGTGTCCTGCTATAATGCTTTAGAGGTATGTCAATTTACATTTTCAAGTAAACATGTTTATAAAACATGTATTTACACTACCTTTCAAAAGTTTGGGGTCCACGGCAGCATTTATTTTGATCCAAAATACAAAAAATGTTATAGTAAAATTTTATTACAATTTAATATAGATTTTTTCTATATTCATATTTATTTCTGAAATGTCAAAGCTGAATTTTCAGCAGACATTACATTATTATTATTTTTTCAGGATTCTTTGATAAATTGAGCATTCGAAAGAACAGCATTTATTTGAAATCTTTTGTAACAATGTTCAAGTCTTTACTGTCACTTTTTATTCATTTAATGCATCCTTGCTAAATAAAAGTATGAATTTCCCCAAACTTTTGAACAGTACTGTATATTGATAAAGTTCTGTAGGTAATGCTCTAGAAAAATGTTTCTTATATTGATATAGTGTATTCACATGGAATTCTGATGCGCATTTTCAGCACTGATTGAGGGGGGAAAAATAGAAATATTTTTGACAGTTTTTGTTCTACTCAATGTAGAAAGCTCGTGAAGCCAACCAAGACCTTCAGATCCAGCTGGAACAGGTGTTGCAGCAGGCACAAGATCCAAACAGCAAAGGCAATTCCTTGTTTTCTGAGGTACATTATTGATAATTACTTCTACTACTTTCTTCATAACTTACTTTAATTATCACTAAGTTTTAATTTAGAGAGCAACTGAGTAACATTTTATATCAATACAATATAATAATAAGGTAGTAAACCTAATAAATTAAGTATAAACAGTTAAAATGGGGCATTGTATTTCTTCATAATAATGAAACGTTTTTTTTTTGTTTTTTTTTCTTTCTTTCTTTTTTGTTTGTACTGTGATAAAATATTTGGATTTGCACAGGTAGAGGACAAGAGAGCAGAGATGGAGCGGCAGCTGAACAGCATGAAAAGACAGCATGAGTCTCTACAAAAGCAGCATGTTCTCACCAAACAGCATATGCAACGCATGAAGGTAAATAGTGGTTTTTGAGAAATGCTTTACATTTTATTTATTGTTTTCCTTATTATTGTTTTCCTTGTGTCTGCTGTTTTAGATGCAGATAGCTACCCTTATGCAGCTCCAGGGCAACAGGGCCGACCCAGCCCAGCTTGAACGATTGCAATTCATGTTATCTGACAAGAACAATGAGATAGAAGGCCTGATGATGAAAGTAAGAGAACTGGAGAAAGAGAAGGTAAGCTTAGCATATTACAACCAGCATTAAAATTGAATAATACAGTTTGAGGAATATTTTTAGCAACTCTGTCACCAACAGACAACTGCAAAAGACCAGCATCCACCTGCCCCGTCTAAAGAAGGCGAGCAAATGGATGAGACTTATTACACAGACCTATTAAAAATGCAACTTTCAAATTCAAAGTAAGTGTTCTCTCATTAATTATTTGTACTGGTAGTGGTACTTTTGTACTTTTTAATGCAAAAATGACATGTATGTGTATAGGAAGGATGCAGAGAAACTAAAAGATGAGTTATCCATGGCAAGAATGAAGGCTCTTTCTGAAAGTCAGAGAGTGTTGGAGTTGGAGAGGAAACTCTATGGCACCGAGCAAGCGCTGAAACAAAGACATAGTGACAATATGAGGCTCCAAGTCAAGCTTGAAGAACTAAAGATGAAATACACACCTAATGGTAATTTTTTTTCTCTGAGCCCTAGTTTTCTACATAAATTATGTTTTATTAACAAAGTTTGGGAGGAGCACTTTCAAATGATCACTTTCAACCATTAGTCAGCAATAAATAATCAACATGTCTACCCAATCAGCAAGTGGAGGACATCATAAATACACAGTCCACTCATCTATGTTCCTCAACAGTTTTCAGCATCCCTCCACCACCCTGTCTCCTCACACTCGCCTGGTTATCTTCCTAACCAGAATACGGGGGGAGTACTAAGGGTTCGGGCCAAATACCGAGCTCGGAGCCCTATCCTCGGACAGCACGCCAAATACGCATACCATTTATTTATCTGACTTATTTATAAGTGTGAACTCGTGAAACCAGTTTAGTGCAACAGAGGGGTTCCGAAAGTAGAAATCCCATTTGTTTTTTTCCCATAGGGGAATTGATTTTTAACAATAACATATAAAGCTTTAAAGGGTTAGTTCACCCAAAAAAGTGAAATTTCTGTCATTAAGTATCACCCTCATGTTGTTTCAAACTTGTAAGACCTTCGTTCATCTTCGGAACACAAAGTAAGATATTTTTGAAATCCAAGAGGTTTTTTTATCCCCCATATAAAGCAACATAATTACTATCATTCAAAGTCAAGAAAAGTAGTAAAGACATTGTTAAAATAGTCAGCGTGACTACAGTGGTTTAACCTTAATGTTATGAGGTGACGAGAATACTTTTTGTGCACAAAAACAAAACAAAAATAACTTTATTCAACAAATTCGTCTCTCCCCTGTCATTCTCTTACGCTGTTTACGTTCAGCGCATCCAGGATCTACGTCAGATTGCTGACTCAGTATTGGCCAGTAATTGATGACAGAATTTTTTTGAACTATCCCTTTAAGTACAGTCTTGTACTTTTGTCTGATTTTTAAATCATATTTTGCTTCAAATCAAGGTTTGTAATGTTGTGGTTCATCTGATAGCTGGTTGGTTTGGTTTATGGCCTAGAACTCTTTAATGAAGACTTTTTAAAAATCCCTATGGGAAAAATACTTTCCCTGAAAAAGTGGCTGGGCATTTTATTAGTTAATTACTGTAATAATTCATCTTTGTGCTATATACTGGTCATAAATGTAACGTTATGTATTCAGAGGTGAACAAAGCTCAAGTACAGAAACGCCGCCGGGAGAAGTTTCCTGTAGCAGTTCCAGAGGAAAAGTCAGCACCCAGCAAAGAGGATACTGCAACCATGGATACTGAGCCAAACAAGGGCTTGTGTGAAAATACAGAGGAAAAAACCCTGAGTCATCCCATTGAGAAACCAGTTGTGATCCCGTTGCAGTCTGCACAACCCACAGAACCCAACTCTGTCATTCCCCGTGAGAGCAAGTCTGTTCGAATCTGTGAGGATCCCCCAGTCTGCATTCCTGATGCGCCCAGGTCAGTGCCAACCTCTGCATGCCAGCCCTTCTCCCTTCTGCTGCGTTGTGTCAACTTTACAGTCTTTGTCATCTTCCTCTTCCTGGGGTTTATGAGAACATTTACTCCTCGACCGTCACTTCCTTCTCTACCGCTGCCTCTCAGGAATCCTGTTGCTCGAAGGAACTAATTTTAACATTTAATGCCATGAGATCTTTAAGATGATAAACTGTTAAGGACTGTTAAATGTAGCCTGGTATTTGAGTAATACAAGAGTTAACCTTTTTTGCTCTTCAACTGTCAGACCTTTGTTGACAGTGACATCAAAATTTTACTAAAATACTTTTAGAGAAATACTCCTGTGGCAGTAGTAAACAATAATAACGTTAGCTTAAAAATGTTGTTCTATGACATTGAATTTTAGCACTTAAGATCTATATTTTCAACCACCACAAACTGAATAATTTGCCTGTAGGTCTCCTGTAAGTGACTCCAATAGCAAGAAAGAGGATCAGACTCATCATAACAATGAAGAAGAGGAGAACTGGAGAACTGAAAGGAAGAAGAAAAAGTACCAACAACCCACTCATGTTAACTCAGAAAAAACCATGGCAAACGAATGTGCTCAACAGTAATTTGGCTAATGCAAAATCATTTGTCATAGTTAAAAAAACATACATAACATATATATTGTATAAATATTTTAGCAGGTTTGTAATTTACACCATTAATTGATTGATTTGACTTGCCCTGTCTATGCACATGATTTGTAGCACATTTTATAATTTTTTCACATTTATTAATACCTCTGTAATATAATTAACTAATGAATAAAAAATGAATTAATGCAGTCTTAATGCATTATCTTGCTTACTGTACATGTTGTAATGAACTTCCTGTGTACCATTATTTCCATGTTCTATAATGGTTTATAAACATTTGGAAAAATAGAGCCAGATTGTGATGGTCATCAGTTTTTGTTTTTCTCTTTGAGGCATCATAATTGATGAACAGTATATAAGCCAAGTTCTGCTGCAGTTGTACTTTGTGCAAAATGGTTTATCATTAGTTTATCCTTATCAATTATTTTTTTGCTTAATTTGTGGTCTTGGAACGAAAAGTTTTTATAGATTTTTATTATCCACATATACGTAATTAACAGGTAGTTTACATTACATTTCTAGAATTGTGTCCTGTGTCAGGTCAAACATAAAAATATTTTAAATAAAAAATTTATTTTTTCCATTAAAAAATAATTATTGTGCATGCAGCGTTTATGACCTCTTATGAATTTTCAAAACCTTGATTTTCGACTAAAAAAAAAAAAGAATAAAAAATACCACGTTTGTCAGAGATTGGGTTTAACCTGACTCTGATTGCGTCATGAAAATGTGTATCTTGTTGCCAATCACCGCGACCAGAGAGAATGACGTACTCTGAAAACAGACTTGCTTTTATCTGATTGGTTCACGTATATCGTTCAGATGCACTGCGGAAATGCACATGGTTTCTAGTTGTTTCTTGCTGGACGGTACAGCTGCTAGACTCCGCACGTTAACAGATTAAATGAAACATAATTGGACATGTTTACGGTAGAATTTGCAAATCCATAATGAGTTAATTGAGTAAAGCTTAGGAATGGAATTTAGATTCGGCTGGACTCCTGGCAATGGATGACGTGTGATTGTTTACCAGGCTATTTTGTAAAACGTATTGCGTTTTCTTTGCCCAAGATAATGTCCAGACTTATAATGCAAAACAAGTGGAGTATAAAATTTGGAGTGGCAATCACTTTTTGGCTTTTCAGTCTTCATCTCATATCTGCCCACAACTTGAAGGTGAGATCTGCTGTTGGGATGTTGCATATCTTATCATTTCTTTTATTGTAATACTTTAATACCAGTATAATTTTTGGCTATGCAGTCTCCAACAGCCCTGTCTGTCAAAGAAAGTTCAGGTGATCATAGCAAGGGAGAAGAAACACCGTTAGAGAATGAGGATCCTGAAGATCTGGAGGTGTTTAGACCTACAGACAAGTGGCAAACTCTCAAACCAGGTGGCTGTATTCTCATGATGACTGTTGTGGTCCTAAATAAATAGATGATTAACAGATCAATTTCATATTTATCTGTTATTCAATTTAGGTCAAGCAGTTCCAGCAGGCTCTCATGTCAGACTGAATCTTCAGACCGGCCAAAGAGAGGTCAAGATGGGAGAAGAGGAACGTCTCAAATACTGGAGAGATGGAAATAGGTATAGTAACAGAAGAATATAGTATTCTATAATAAATATTTTATCATATAGTTAGTTATTCAGTTTTTTTCCCCCTCTGTGGTCAGGCAAGGGATGATGAACATGCACAGCCCTTCATTCACAGCTGAGGAGCTGAAAGAGGCTCTGAAAAAAATGAAAGAAGGAATACATGATGCTGTAGACACAAAACAAGTATGTTCATATCAGTTGATTTCTAACCATTTTCCTTTGATGCTTATTGAGGTTTTTTTTTAATCAAGATGTTTGGATATAGGAGGAAGATGCAGTGAAGGCCCAATTTCGCCCCATCGAAGAGCTGAAAAAAGACATGGAAGCACTTGACATGCTTGTAGAGACAGATGTTCAAGTTATGAGGAAACTTTTAAACCAATTCAATAATACTAACAGCACAACTGATGAAAAAGTTAGAGCTCTTTTTGAACTGGAGTACCTTGTTCACCAGGTAATGCTTTAATTGTGACTATGAGACAAAATGTGCTCAAAGTTTTTTTTTTTTTTGGAATCTTATTGTTGTTTTTCTTATAGGTAGATAATGCCCAAAATTTGGTGTCCATGGGAGGAATGCAATTGGTTATAAATGCATTGAACAATACAGACATTCGTCTTCAGGAGAGTGCTGCGTTTGTGCTTGGATCTGCTGTTTCAAGGTAATTGGCATTCTCTCAAGCAAAATTGCTGCCTACACATGATTTAATGTGCAGTCACATTTAATGTTGTTCAGTGAACTTTCACAGTCAAAAAACAGTCATTTCAGTAGGAATCCATGCATGAAATTTTGCACAAGGGTGAAAGATTTCCACACACAGATTTGGAAGAGAAGTTAGTCATGTTGATCAACAGAAAGCTGAGTGGTTTGAAAGTGACTTCTGTGTGAACTGTGCTTCATTACATTGCTACACTTTTGACAATAGACAGTTTACCTTTTTTACCCACGTAATTTTGTGTAATAATCATCATCTACATTTTTCTAGTAATCCATCAGTGCAAGTTGAGGCAGTAGAAGGCGGTGCGTTACAGAAGCTGCTGACATTGCTAGCCACTCAGCGACCAATGGCAGTTAAGAAAAAGGTATAACCAACAAGAAACCATGGGTATTATGCTGTTAATAAAAGTAGTAAATAGTTAAATAGTCTTTATCATATTTATATGCTTATAAATTCATCATTTACTTTTGACATTCTGATTTAATACAGGTGTTATTTGCCGTGGCCTCACTACTCCGTCACTTCCCGTTTGCTCAAAGTCACTTTCTGAAGCTTGGTGGCGTGCAGGTGCTTAGTGAACTGTTTCAAACCCCAGGGGCAGAGGTCCTCCGTGTGAGAATCATCACAGTTCTCTACGATATGATCATTGAGAAGGTTCATATTTGTTTACAAGTTTAAACTTTGTTACACTACCATGCAAGGTTTGGGGTCAGTACGTTTTTGTTGTTTTTGATAGAAATTAATACTTTTATTCAGCAAAAGGGGCATTAAATTGATTAAAAATAACAGTAGAGACTAGGGGTGTATATATTGTCAAAAAATTTCACAGTACAAAAAAAATTCACCCAAAATGAAAATTGCTGTGAGGAAAAAATTCAAGTCTACAGAGTTTTAGTGTCAGTACTACATTGAATTACTATATATAATGTTGAATATAATGTATATTTGAATATATATACTGTATAATAATGCAATGGGAGAATATTTGTGGGTCCTGATAATGCCAAATGTCTTGTGTTACCGGTAAAAAGTGGCCTATGTTATTTTAAATATATCTAGTCAATGACAGAGTGCATGCATATTCATATTTTTCTGTATTTTCAGCTTTATGAATATTTTTATTCTGGTGTAACCGTCATCCTGTGCATTGGGTTACCAGCACCAAGTCCAAGCCTATTCATTTCCACCCCCAATGTAATACCAAATTTAGCATTTTAATCAACAGTTATTGTTTTGTTAACCTTTTACCATATGTCTCGAAGTATCGCATTAATATCATATTATGAGTTCAGTATCGTGATATGTATCGAATTATGACATGGGGGTATCGTTACATCCCTAGTAAAGATCAGAATATTTCTATTTCTTTTTAACTTTCTATTCAAAGATTCACCACAAAAATACACAGCATCCACAAAAATATTAAGCAGCACAACTGTTTTGAACATTCATAATAATAAGAAATCTTTCATGAATACCAAATCAGCATATTAGATTTCTTAGAATGATTTCTTAAGAATCATGTGACACTGAAGACCGAAAAATCAGCTTTGCCATCACATCAGTAAATAACAATTTAAAATATATTAAAATCATAATAATATTTCACAATATTACTGTATTTTTGATTAAATAAATCCAGCCTTGTTGAGCATAAAAGATAAAAACTTTAACAAATATTTCTGGCCCCAAACTTTTGAATGGTAGTTATTTAGAAATGGTTTACAAATGTAATTTCCATATCTATCAAGCTCATTCTTGAAATTCATATACTCTTTGTAGGAGCTGATATCACAGGTGGGAATGGACATTATACCAGATTCCTCTCACCAGGAACGTTTGCGACAATATGCTGAAGTCTCCCTCCTGCCCATGTTGGTGGAGCAGGGGTGGTGCAGCCTGGTGCCTGAGCTTTTAGCGTCACCTGAGCACGACTGGAGAGAGAAGGCTCTGCGTACTCTGCTTGCCATGATGGCTCAATGTCACGCTCATTATAAACAGAACCCTTCATTGACAGCCTCTCTGAGTGAACTGCAAAAACAATACCAAGAACTGGTGCTCACAGAGCAGGACGTAGGGGAGCAGGATGGTTACTTTGGGGAGATCCTGGCACTTGTGGACTCTATGGTAGTTAAAATGCGACAGCTGTAAACTGGGACTGCTACCTTCTTGGAACATGAAGAACTAATAAAATGATTGAATTTTGAATGATGAACTTCTCTGGTTGTCTGGCTCGGAGTTGCACCATGTATAATGTTTACAAAACTAGATGGGTCAATGACAAGTATGAGTGTAAAAGACAAGGAAAACTATGTTTTAGTGTTCTTTCTCATGCTGGTTTCATATGGTGATGATACTTTGATACCAATTTTAAAAAATGTGATGTGGTGTAACAAAGTAAAATCAGTTTTGACAAACACACACACACATACTAAATTTATCATGCTTATATATCAGGTTTTTTCTTTCAATTGGGATTTTTCTTTATTATAATTCTAATACAATCTAAAGACAGTTGTATCACCCTGATATTTTTTTACTTAACCCCCAAATGTCACAATGAGATTCATTTCAGAAAATAAAAACATGTTCATCTAAGATAGTATGAATTGAATGTTTTTTGGAATAAATTAATGTGTCGAAACAAAAATGTATGTCATGTCATTGACCCAAGTTTATTTTTTAAGCTTTCTGAAGGTGTAGTTTTTTTTAGCTTTAACAGAAAAAAATGCAACGTGCAATGCAAAGTCTATTGCTGTAATTTCAAGGACAGCGACAAAAATTACGTAAAGGAAGGAAGAAATTCAGAGAATGAAAGTAGTTTATTTGAAACTAGACTTTTTAATCATTACTTTCGTAATAAAATAGAGCTCTTAAATGATTTATTGCATTACATTACATGTTGACAAATCAATCTTTCATAAAGTTCCAATAGCATATGACCTTATACTGTATGATACTGATTAATATTTGATAGATCATGCTGGTTGTTGTTGTAGAATCTAAATGGAAAGCCATTATGGATGTCATAGCTGTAACAGCAGTGAAATCAGGAGGTCTTGCATTTTCCTTCGTGCTTTACATTGACATTCTGGTTACGTAGCCTAAACAGAGAAGATATGTGTTAGAAGAGGCACACACACTGTTTGAACTGCTGTCAAGAATGTTTACTGTATTGGGGGGGAAAAAAGAAAAAAGGTCTTTTGCTTGTTTTTGCCAGAGATATTTTGTCCTCAAAATGAAAACATGGCTGTTTACTAAACCTTGGCAAGTTTGTAAGTGGTTGAAAGCTGACATCTGGGCCTGGCTTGAGATTTCTCACATCTGCTGCCTCAGCCTTAATCAAAATGTTGAATTTACATTGCATAAATGTTCAGATGACTTACTTGCTCTCCCAGTGTAGCATGCACTCATTGGAGTAAGTGATACCATCGTCTCCACACACTGGATTGTACTCACGAGTACATCCAAAATCAGGAGTATCGCTGTCCTATTGAGATATCAGAGATTCAAACCACATATCATGACACTTTACCTCCACTGTACTTGATTTTACACTACTGTTTAAAAGTTCAGGGTCAATACGATTTTTTTTTTTAATTAATATTTTATTCAGTAAGGATGAATTAAATTGATTAAAAGTGACAGTAAAGACATTTATAAAGTTTCTGAAGACTTTTATTTCAAATAAATGCTGTTCCTTTGAAAAGATAATAAGAAAAGGTTACTGAGCACCAAATCAGGATATTAAAATGATTTCTGAATGATTATGTAACACTGAAGACTGGAGTAATTATGTTGAAAATTCAGCTTTACCATCACACAAATAAAATATATTAAACTAGAAAAATGAAAACTGTTATTTTAAAATGTAATATTTCACAATATTAATCTTTTTACTGTATTTTTGATCAAATAAATGCGGCCTTGGTGAACCATAAGAGACTTCTTTCAAAAGCATAATTTTTTAAATAGTTAACAGCAACATCTGGTAACTTTAAAATGATGGTTTTACTATAACTTACCTCTCTTGGCTGTGGTTCTGCCGCTGTGAAAATAGTAAAGATACATTATTATTATGAGAAATGAACCAGGAAGTGCACTCATGTTTTCCATACTGAAATTCCGGACAAGGCTTAGAATTAAAAAAAAGCTGCTAAGCAAGTTTTTCCCTTTCTTTTCAACCTATTGTATGTTTTGCTTGAATAGCTTAGGCACTTGACGTATGTGGTTATCTCTTTCATTTCAACATCCTTCTGCGTTTTTGAGTTTATTTGCATAGATTAAATGGAAATATATTCCAGAAATACTCCAGATTAGGTTCAGGTCAAAGAATCAGAGAATCTAAACTCTTAACAACAACTCAAATTACAGATTCTTTAAACCAGCTCTAATCATGTTGTTTCTGTCCAGATTCTCTCCCCACCCAAACATGAAATGGTTTTGATGCAGTCATCAGTTCTCATCAAACCATGGATCTCTACAACATGGACCCATTCCAAAATATAACAAAAAGTGTCTGTCTGGGTAGTGCATAGTCAAGAACTAATGGCTTTTAAGAATAAAATTGAATCTTGTAAACTGTAACCTTGTCATACCTGGATTTTCAGGAAAGCAAATCACAATTTAAAAGTCATCATCCATATGCTAAAAAAAAACACTGTGGGTATTTCAAACATGCTTATGACACATCAGTGTCCAATGATGTATATTAAACAACAACAGTAGCCTGGCTAAGTATGAGTATTTGGTTTTAATTAAGATAATTTTTTACAACACATAGTATTCACAGTTCAGTGATTTTATGGACCTTAACAAACAGCAATTTTGATACTTACAAGAGAGGTACATGAGAAAAGAAACGCAGATCAAGACGGCTAACTTCATGGTCACAGTTGTTGAGCGAGTTGAGAGTGGGAAACTCAGCAGGTGTATCTTTGTAGCTGGGGTTCTGTAGTTATATAGCTTTCGAAATTAAACAACACTCCTCCCTCTCTCCCATTGTTGCTGCCTACCCAGAAAGAACCTGACTAGTGACATTCATGTAATGGGTCCACAAACAATGACTAAGGGCATTTGGGACTAAGGTCATTTGTTTGTGGTTTTGTAATATTGTTAGAGAAACCTTGTCAAAGTGCATCCTAAAGAAAACTGTTCAATTATATTAAACATTACCAGCAATAGAGAGCAATACTTATAAGCATAAAACCCCTCTTGCCCATGAGAGGAGCAGAGCTGGATAATGAGGTCTAAATAAAGGTCTCATTTTACCAACATGATGTCTAACATCATTAAATCTCAAAATGTTTGTTGCAGAAACTGATGGCTTGTTACCTGTAATTGCTTTCCTATTCAGTAAATGTCTTGTTTTCAAAATCTTCATAGGCTTCACATATGTAGTCATAGCTCATTTGCTTTCTTTTTTATTGAAATAAATGAATTCTTGTATTTGCCAAGGATGCATTAAATTCATCAAAAGTGACAGTAAAAAAAACATTTATAATATTTCAAAAGATTCTATTTCAAATAAATACTGTTCTTTTGAACTTTCTAATCATCAAAGAATTTGGAAAGTATCACGGTTTCCACCAAAATATTAAGCAATGCGACTGGATCGAACATCGATAATAATAAATGTTTTTGAGCATGCTCCAAATCAGCATATTAGTATGATTTCTGAAGGATCATGTGACACTAAAGAATGGAGTAATGATGCTGAAAATTCAGCTTTGCCATTAGCGGAATATATTTTTATATATATTAATAAAGAAAACAGTTATTTTAAATTGTAATGATATTTCATAATATTTAAGTTTTTCCTTTTTACTGTCCTATTTTCAAAATCTGCATGGGATTCACATATGAAGTCATTACTCATTCGCTTTATTTTGTTGATGGCCTCCTATCAGTTTAGAGAAGCTTTTTGTTTTCTGAATGTGCTTTTTATAGTGAGTTATGATAAGTAAATCTTATGTTGTCCCACTTGTCTTGAAACCTTCAATCAAGAGATTAGGTAATAATTAATCACTTTGACAAGTAGTCAAACAGAACTAAAACTATAATTAAAAGGGACACGTGCAATAACTTCATTGAGAGAAACCTTTAAAGGGATAGTTCATCCAAAAATAATTTACTCACTGTCATGTTGTTCTAAACCTTTAAGACTTGGAGGGATGGATAGCAGAATGTCAAGGATGGTCAGTCTAAGTAACCGATATTTTAATGTCATCTCTCTTTCTCTCTCTCTCTTTTTTCTTCTTCTTCATAACAAGAAAGCAACTGGTGACTGCCTTAAAATCTCTTTTTGTGTTCCGGAAGAAAGAAAGTCATACAGGGTCAAAAAATCATGAGGGTGAGCACATGACGACTAAATTTACTTTTCTGGTGAACTATGCCTTGTTGGCATATCTCATTAAACCTCACTAGGTGGCATCAGCGAACCATGAAGCGAAGGTCGACACAAACGTTACCGTTACCGTGCACAGTCATCGCGAGACGTGTAAATATTGAACATGTCAAACCAGTGCAAACTGCTTTTATGGTGCCAACGACACAAATATAAAAGAAATACCCAATTAATGCCTCTAATAATAGACAGAAATGTATTTAAATTATGTCGGCCATTTATATTATGATAGCACCTCATTTTTAATAATTTCTGTGTCATAATTATTTATGTATAATATAAAACAGCTCCCTTAAAAGAGCATAAGTAGGGCAACGACTTTACAATAAACATCCCCAAATTCCCGTGCGCGCCCTCGAGTTTCTCACCGCTCATTCCCGCAGCCTCGCTGACATCACGCGTGAACCCCTCCCCTGCCCGCGGCGGCGCGCTTTAGCGCGGTCTCGCTCCTCTCTTCAGATCAGCAGAATCTGTTCATCCCGAGACGGACAAGATGGCGAAGTGAGTGGGTTGCGCTTTGAGAAGAAAGCAGCGACTCACATAATTTCTTCAACATTAAAACGTCGGTTGCCTTGATGTACGTTCGAATAAGCGGGAAAGCGCTTCTTTAAGAAGAAAAATCGCCCCTCATAGCGAGGTGATTCAAAGAGAGCGTCGAGGACATCGACTCCGTGTCCTTTCAGGCTAAGCTGCTAGTCAGCTATTCGGGGAATTGCTCAAGAGAAAAAACAGCCTCAACCTCAGGGGAAATAGTCTTGTTTTTTTACTGTGTCGAGGCAGCAAAACTCCTATTGAAACCAATGTCCGTTATCATCTCCTTTTCGGTGTTGTGAGTTGTTAAGGACACAAGCTAGTGATACCCGTTTTAGGCGAGCTAGCATTGTTTCTACTGGACTGAAGAAGAGAAAGCAGCCTGAAAGACCTCACCCGTTCACACAGTTTCAGAGTAACTCGGATTTTAGGACATGGCCAGCAGCAGTGGCTCTAAAGCCGAGTTTATAGTCGGTGGAAAATACAAGCTCGTTCGTAAAATCGGATCCGGATCCTTCGGTGACATTTATTTGGCAATCAACATCACAAATGGCGAGGTAAAGATGAAATGGATGTTTAATTCATGTGATGAATGTCTGGGATAAGAAGATTGAGGGGTTTATACATATGTCCATCTCATCACATCTGATTACCAGGACACACTTCATATGGTCACTGAAACACACAGTTCGTTTAGTCTTGAAAGATTGCAATATTTGTATGACTTTTTATGAGGGTTTACGTTTTGTGGGAAGTAAATCAACCATGTATCGTTGCGGATTTTAATAGAAATGGAAGGTTTCCCAGAACAACTACTAAAGTGTGCTCTCAAATACTGAACTAAATTTCAGTGCTTTGCTGAAAATCTATATGTAGATAAATAATAATATAACTTAATTTTGAATATTTTCAGGAGGTAGCTGTGAAATTGGAATCACAGAAAGCCAGACACCCTCAACTCCTATATGAAAGCAAGTTGTACAAAATTCTCCAGGGAGGAGTCGGGATCCCACACATTAGGTGAGTACAGATGTGTTATTATACGTAAAATTATAATCAGTTTTAATTAGATTTGGTAAGCTAGCTGTACTAGTTTTATCTGGTTGAAAGACTAGCATGAGATCGAAAGCAACGAGTCGAGTACAAAGTACACGTCCATCTTCGTGTAATATCTATCTCTACGCATAATACTTGTCTTATTAGATAATCCAATTCTGTATATATACTCTTATTTATCGTGTTTTTATTTACTTATGATAGTGTCGACATGCTAACTAGCCCGATCATTAGCACTAGCCGTTTCTATGAAAGAACTGTGGTGAAATATATCTTTATAAACCTTGTGTTCTGTATAATGTACATTATTATAGTGTAATGAATGAGATTTGATCACGAAGTGTGTGTTTGTGCGTTGCTGAGTAATGAGTAATGAGCGAGTGGGAAATGGCCGCTGCTCTTTTGTTGTGTTTGTTCAACATGTCCTCCCTCTCGATCAGAAAATGGCGGATGAGGGAAAACAAGTTTCAGGGCCTAGTGCGACTGCTACTCTCTTCTCAAGGTGACTGAGCCATACGAGCGATGATATTAGTTTTAGAAAACATTTATAATTGTATAAAAGAGCCCATCTTTGACAGGATGCTTTCAATAACTGATTCTAGATGTATATTAGAATAAAGCATAGTGACTGTTTTGGCTTCAAACAAAATGGGTACAGGTTGTCACGTATGTTTTCTAGTTTGCACGTTATCAATGAAGGTAAATGACGTCATTCGTTTCATAGTCTGAATGCAGAAATCCCCTGACAGGTTAAGGTGTCTTGGTAGTTAGTGTACTGATTTTTCTTGGCTGTTTCCTTATGCAGTTATGTTGAGCTTTTATAATCCCTTGGTATTGTCATATATTAACTAATTTTAACCCTTATCCTGGGACGTTTGAGATTTTGAGGGATGAGTGGGCCTAATCTTTCATAAATCTACTCCAAGTACCTTGGCATAAAAACGTAAACCATTTTTTTTTTTTTTTTTATCTAAAAGTAACATAGTAGTTTTCTGTGAGAAGGTTACAAACACCAGGTAGATTTTGAGATCTGTTACATGGCTTTTTCATTGAAGATGCAAAGTGTAAAATGGAAAGAAAAAAAAGCAATGTTTTGGGTATGTTCATGTTAATTACCCTGGTGCCCAGAAAGATAAGTCTTTATCTGCTTTCAATTTTTTTTTATTATTATTATTCTCAACCTTCCCCTTTTGGCTCTATCAAGCTGAATTACTGTGGTAATTATGCATTAAAAATTAACTTTGCTGCAGGCATTGTCGATGGAAAAGGCTGGCATTACCTGCAGACACAAACGTGACTAATAATGTGTGACCATTAATACAATAATAATTTATTGAATATTTCTATTAAAATTTGATTACATTTCTATAAATATATTTCTATTAAAATTGTTTATTATTTCTATCATGAAGAGTAGGTTTTTCACAATAATTTTTTGCATGGCCAAATCTGGGTGGGGAAATCTTTGGCCCTTGCACATATTTCCTGATTGCCTTAATTCCTTTTCAAATGACTTGATTTTGCCAATGAAAATTCACTGAACAGTAAACAGGGCTCCAGATAAAAAAATTCATTAAGGAGCCATTGGCTCCTATAGGGGGAAAAATGGCTGTTTAGTTTTTATAAATTTATTTCAGTGTATTAATTTATTTCAAGCAATGAAAATTTTTTTTTTTTTTTTTAAATGGTTTTAGTTAACTATCTTTATATCGAATAGTATGTCAAATAATGTTGTTAGTCTTTCCTTCCTGAAGCTACAAAAGTTTACTTTGAATCAAATGAAAATAAATATAAATATATTACATTTGGTTTGTGTAACCAAATAACAAACAGGGGAAATTGATATAAATACAACTTTGACTAATGAACATGCCAAAATACAGCAGGACTCTTTTTTTTTTTTTTTTTTAAATGCATGTGCTTTCCTTTTGCTGCTCATTCAAGTTTAGTTGAGGAAGATTAAAAAAATTGTTGTTTACAACACATTACAGTATGAATAATATAAAGTAAACTTTGTCATAATTGATCAGAATTAGTTTTTAAGCAATCGATTGAGTAATGTTCGCTAATCGTTGATTGCGAGCTGCTCTGAAGCTCTGTTGCGACAGACTGAAGAACGCACAACAGCGCCATCTTTTCACTTTAAAATATGCAGCGCTCACATTTATTTAATGAAATTACTGTTATTAATCACATTAGGTAGTATCGCAATCTATTTTTCCATCCACAAAATATAAGACGCCTTAAAATGATCATTAATACTCTTGTTATACCATTTAAGGTACTGAAGACTTTTTATGACCCTAAATTTATCTGATGAGCATAAGAGGAGTGGAATAATGAAAGTGATCAGCATGATTGATATTCAAAATGGAAAGCATGCGCTGCATTGTGTGTGTATCTGCAGTCTGCTGAGCCGGTTTCCACTTTTGAATGACGAATATAGACGAATTTATATGAAGAAATAGGCAGTTGTCTCCTTTACACAGGAGCAGAACGGTGTGTTCAAATGCAGCTTTTTTGCACCGACACGAGGCGACAACAGTCGGCTTTCATCAGCTCTAGTTCTTTGGTGTCTGTTTGGTATGTGATATTTTCCCTACCCGTTCATATTTTGAAACTTTCACACGCAGCATCTCATTTAATTGCGTCAACACAACAAATGATGTGATAGGCTGCTGGTCACAGAACACGCAAAAAACATAATTTTACAGTTATATTGTGTGAATTTGTATGGTCGCCAATGGCGAACTCTGCAAAAATATCATCCGCAAATGAATATTTTTAGTCGCAAATGCAACCGTTTTAGGCGCACATTAATATGTTGCGTAACTGCACGTTAATTTTTTGCAACATTTTATACCAAATTGTTTGCTGTGAACTTCGGTTTCTTTTCCTAAAGTTGTCGTCAAATTCTTCACCAGCCATGGTTATTGTTGGTCATTAGTTTCTCATTTCATTGTAGACTGTAATATATCATTTAGTAAACTAATCTAGCCAACAGAAGGGTTCCTTGGGTAATAATAGTATAAATACAAATGCCCTGCCTTTGCCACTAATGAACTGCCATTACAGATTGCATTTAGGTGTCCATTTCTATGGGATCTCATGCTGACAGCAGCTTGGCTGATTAGAAATCTGAACTCTGCCATAGCTGGTTATTTAACCCTGTGCAGTTAGGAGTTAGGTAACCCCTGTAATGGTTGGATGGATTTACCAAGCACTTAAAGGACAAGACCATAAAAGCAGCCAATAGTTATAACTAAAAAGTATAGCATATTAAACTCTCCTCTATTTACTCTATTGCTTTCAGGCTGTGTAATTTAGGTTATTTATAATTACTAGACTGAATGGGAAGATACTGGTTTTATGTTTCTCATCTTTATTTTTGTGCTATTTTGGCTTAAACTAGTTTTTAATGAATGAATAAAAGTTTCCAGCAGAAAGGATGCGTAAAAGTACTGGTTTCAGTCACTTGTTATTAGAGCTGGGAAAACCTGCCATACAAGATCTCCCTCCCCCACACTCCCTAAAACCACTCACTGCCTTTGCTAATGAAAGAAAAGAGCTTTGTGTGCTCTTCAAAGTCTTTTATGTAAGCTCAATCACAAGAAAGTGTCTCCGCACTTTATTTAAGCGCATATTTTTACCCCAACACCTCTGTGTGATTAATATACAGCCTTGTGTTTGAAGTTAAAATGTTCAGGCAAACTACACGGGTTTGTTCAGTTTCCCCTTAGTTTTGCTTTGTAAAGAGGAAATGAGTGTCCCACAGAGAGGCCTGTAGTTTCCGTAAGCAAGAGATTACTGTTTGCTATGAACTTCTGTAACCACTGTGAATAACAGTAGACTTGTTAAACATGAGTTTTTTGAGGTTTTTTTTGTTTATGTTTGTAGTATACATTGCAGTATTTTTGTTTTTAACTTAATGGACAACTTTCCTAATCTTCCATTATTTCTGTTTTTGCTTTTGTATTCTAGGTGTCGCTAAGAAAAATACATACATATTTGTAAATTATCCTGAAAAAAAGCCTAAAACTGAATATCAGCAAAACAGTGTTCACTGATTTTATACGAGCAGTTAGCATGGATGCGATTGTATCCTAGGGCCTCTTTACACCTGGTCACTTCATGCATTTTCTCTGATCGGTTAGCTATCCGATTGTGGAGAGAGCAAAAAAAAAAAAAAAAACAGGTGTAAATGCCCTCCAAAAAGCATTCTAGGCTGATTTTAAATCCGATCACTCAAACTTTAGAAGGTGGTCTGTGACTCCAGACGAAACTGGACAAGTGTAAATGCATCTGGTTGTTGAAACCACATATGTAAACTTTTACTCCCAAAATGTTAAAAAATAAACGTGTGAAAACGTGTTTTAGGCTATATGACATGTTAAAGCCAGATATGACTGCTACTGCAACAAGCATCGCCACAGATGAGTAGCTGATTATCTCTTCAGCAAGCCAACGCGCAAACTACCGCGAATGAAACAAAGTAAGTCGCAGACGCTCAACACAGTCATTTTCATTTAAAGTAGTGAGACTAAATGATCTTACTAGAGTTTTTGCTGCGCTCATATGTTGCTTTCATTGACGTGAATGCCGTTAAATTTGCGTAGTGCGGGAATTGAACATCGGATTTATATTTGTTTTGCGGAGACACATTTATGTGGCCAAGTGACTTGGTGTAAACAGTCCCCTAGATATAAGCATCACAAGGATTAGGAGCCAGTTTGTGGTTCAAAGTACATTTTGCATTGTGAAATGGTAGATGTTGGTTTGCTGGCATAGACGGCCAAATGGGCACTAGTCTACTGCTGCACCTTGTCTTTCCACAATACCTCTTTGTTTAGGAGACTCTCTAGCATGATGGTTGCTTGGCGACTGCTGTAGCAATGTGTTCTCTAAATGTGTGACTCTTTTGAACCTCCACCTGCTGAGCTGTGTGTCTGAGTACTGGATGTCAAAGCTTCACTAATATTTTTAAGAGCCACTTGGTTGATTCTGTGCAGGCTTTTGGCATAAACGGTTTAAGCACTGTCCTAATACTACCTTTTTTTTTTTTTTTTTTTTTTTTTTTGTCCTGAGGGGCCCCATCCATGCTAGAAGTGTCTAAAGTGGTTGAAGACTAGTGTAATATGTTAAATAGTGTTGTGGATGCTACAGTCATGTCACCAAGCTGGATATATTAGATGCCATTGTCCAGAGGGTGTGCCGCATAACTCTGGCACTTCCTTAACTGATAAGATTCATGCTTTATTGTCTCAATATAACTTGGTCAGCTTTGTTCAATTTTAAGTGTTTTAATTTAATTGTAATTTGCTTGTGCTAAAATCTCATCTTGTAAACTTGAGCAAAGTGTCATGCATCACTGAATTGATTTGAAGGGTCAGCTCTTTTTGAAAGAAGTACAACTTTTCATCATTTAATTGCTTTTGTAATAATTGTCATGCAATCCTGAGTGTCATCTGTTGGTGTTCATGTTTATGTGATACTGTTTTTCAGGTGGTATGGCCAAGAAAAGGACTATAATGTTCTAGTGATGGACCTGCTGGGGCCAAGTCTGGAGGATCTCTTTAACTTCTGTTCCCGCAGATTCACAATGAAAACTGTCCTAATGCTTGCAGATCAGGTAATGATGGGTTAACCGGCTTATAATAACACATTGAATGGTTTTGTGGCACGATCTTAACCTGGCCGTTTTGCTTTCACAGATGATCAGCAGAATCGAATATGTGCACACAAAAAATTTCATCCACAGAGATATCAAGCCAGACAACTTTTTAATGGGTATTGGCCGTCACTGTAATAAGGTAAACTTTCACCATTTCCTTATTTAAAAAAAGACAGTCTGATTTAAAAGTGACATGGAGGATTGACTGCAAATAAAACTGCAGATCACTAAGGTTTCCTGTTACATTGAGACTTTCTCATGGGCGAACACTGGCTTGAGAGCCTGTGATAGTTACGTTTGATGCCGCTCTGCTGATTCGGGATGGCTGGGTTGTACAAAGAATATTTGGTGGAAAATTTTAGGATCAGATAAATAAAACCGCAGTGAGTCCTTAGACACAATGTTTACAGCTTAACTTATTGATGGTTTGAGAATCACCTGACGTTGGGCTGTGGACATCTGTGGACATGGATTGTATGTCTTTCACTCCTCAAATGGAACTTGTGCATGATATGTGACTAGTGGTTGTTGTTGTTTTTCTTTCTTTTTTTTAAATTTTTTTTTATTTCTCCCTACGACTGAGAGCCTTTGAAGTCCTTTGCACAGTTTTATTTTTCTCCATTCAAATGTGCAGAAGTTGCCTGATTTGTATTTTGTTTCAGATAACTCGTAATTTTGAGCCCTTGCAGACAGGCAACATTTGGCAAAGTTAAAGCATCATCTGCAAAATAAAACAATGACCTTCCAGCTCTGATGGTCGTCTAACAGTTCAGATCAGTTTCCACTACAAATTCTGGTACTGTTTGGTACTTCAGTGAAGCCTGTATTACCATTTTTGGCAGTGCTGTCTGGAATAAATGTTTACCATTGTGTGTCTGTGTGAATGCCAGCCTCAAGCTTTTATTTTTATACATACACATGAAATCGTCACCTTTTTCACTAAAACTCTGGATGCACACGCTCTGCTTTTGGATGTGTAGCTGTCGACATCCACCCTGGAAAAAAATAAATCATAGTTAAGAAGTGCAGTGTACTCAACCGACTTGAAGATCTGATTTATCTATTGCTTTGCAAACCCCACTGTCCTTTGGTGAGGAATCAAAAGGCCTATCAGCTTGCATTATCCACTGCTCTCTGCTTACATTTCTCATATGATCATTACCACTCTTGATCCAGCCCCCAGTAAAACTTTTTTCAAGAATAACACCGTTAGCTTGGGGAAAGAGTAAAGCATGAGGACATGTCTTGACCAAGAATGGTACAGGCCAACAGGTAACATAAGTTCAACACAAGAGTAAGTCTAAAAATGGAAGTGTTTAAGAGAATTGTTAATGTTTCATGCAGTTATATTTTCCTAGATTTATTTAGAAAGTTCAGATCCAAATATTCCTGCATATAAAAAAGAAAAAAAAATGCTTTGCCACAAGTTTGAAATAGTCTCCTCTCACACTCCCCCACTCTCCTGTCACATTGCGGATAACCGTACTCAGCTCGGCACCATTATAAACTAATGGCTTGTTTTGTTGCTTTACCCTGGGCTGCTCTATTGAACTCTCCAATGTCACTTCCACCGAAGCTGTCCCATCTTGTCTTTTATAACTAAACTAAAACTGTTTTTTGCAATAACATGCAGGTTAAGTCATGCACCCCTTAAAATGCACGCATTTTTCTTTTTCTTTTCTTTTTTTTTTTCGTTTTTTTGTTAGAGCTTGATCCCTACCTGATTTGGCCTCTCCACATGCCAAAGTATTCTAGCCTCTTCCTTACTGTAGGTGGTCCAATGATCTGTTAAACATGAAATGCAATATTATTTATCCTTCACAGGAGTTTAAAGGGGTGGGGCTGTTTTGGTTGGTTGCATTTGTTCTCAAAGCTTCTCATGCCTAATTTTAAAACAAGTGCCCATTGTAGTGAATGGCCTTTTAGAGTTTGCCCTTCTTAACCCTAGTTGTGCCATTTGTCTTGTTCGCCTCATGCTAAAGTGGGCTTAGCAGTTAACTACTGTATGGCACAGCTAGTGTTAAATGCTGCCGAATGTTTATGGATAAAGCCTTGGCAAAGTCAAAAAAGAGAATCAGGCTTGGGGGGACAATTGGTATAGATGACATGAAGAACACTGGGTTAAGCGGCCAGAGGTGCCATGTACAGTTTGCCTCTGTGGCTCAAGAGCCAATGAGGCAAGCCGGCCCTGCATTATATGGTCTGAAATAAAAACAACTATCGCTACTATGTGAGCCTGGGCTTATGGGAAGACGTCTGCCATTAGCAGAGCCTCCTCTGAGTTTGAGCTAGGAAGCTTGCTGGTGGATGGAGGATTGCCTTAGGCTTTCTCTTCCCCTCCCTCTGCTCCTTCTCGCGTTCTTTTTCTTAGCCTTGGTGTTGCCTGTCTGCGCTGGCCGTGTGCGGTTGTCAGCAATACTGTTTGATGCACTGCACCCTCTATTGTCTGTTCAGTGTTTAGAATCTCCAGTGGGGAAGAGGAAAAGAAGCTTGGCTGTTAGTTCTTCTCAGGATCCATCTTTCTCAGGATTAAACCAGGTCTGAAACCACAACCACCTCCTAATCGCCCAAAATTGTTTTATTTTTTTCCTTTTGGAGTTCTTTATCCCATTTAATTTTGATTTTCAACAATAACCATTAACGTTTGTTGGCATTAAACCAGACACACATGCTAAACAGAACTAGAGATTAAACTCCTAATCCAGATTGAAGGGATCTCTGTACAGGCAGGTGAAGGACTTGTCACTTCGAGAGAAAATAGGATGATTGTTCTCAGTCCTAGTCAGTTCTAAAATTTATTCTCTGTCATAACATGATGATTTTCCCTTACTTTATTCTTGATTTTCAGTGCTAATGATGTATTTGGTTTAGGAGAATTTACTGTGTTCTGTTTAAAGTTGTTGGAGATCGACAGTGCCCAGTGCTTTTGTGATTTGTAATCAAAGACTTTGTGACAGAATAATTTGATTGGCCTAATTTCACTGCATTGGGTGCTTGTTCTTGTTGCAGAACACATCTTTCAATTTATCAGCCGTGCTTTGTGGCACTGAGGCTTGTTTTTCTAATCCAGCCATCTAACATTGGACTGTGCTGTCAGAATGTTGCCTAGCTTGCAACCATTTGCCCAACAAGACGCATGAAAACTGTGGCCTGGTATTGACAGGGTTGACCTTTTAAACACTTGCTCTTTAAATTGTTGCATGTGTTCTTGTCCTGAGATATGTGCTTATGCTTATTTAAATGTTCAGTTCAGCTAAATAAAATGGAATATAACATTTGGTTCTCCGCTCCTAAAATCTAAGATTGTCTTTGGGCATCACAGCTATTTGTAGTCATCTTCAGAGCATGGACAGGCAAAATATTAAATGTTTGCATGGGTTTTCAAAGTGATAGCCAAGTACTTGTACAATGGACTATTTCAGAGGAGAAGAGATCTTGATCATTTTGGCCAAAAACACGTATTTAAGGTTCATGATACAAAATTGTTTTCCATTGCTGGGGGTGCTCTTTCAGGTGTCTCTGCTGCAGTGTTGTGTTTTCCAGGGTATTGTTTTAAAAAAGGAAGTTGGTGAACAAAATGTAAATGTATTGTATTTGGATTTCTAGTAAACCTTGGTTGTGTGTACCACTTTTCTCCTGACTTGACCTTTAATAGAAATGTCCAAGCGGAATTGCATGTTTGGCGTAACTAATTGCCTTGACAAGAGGAAATACATTTCAAATCCCTAGTTGAGCCAAGCAAACAGTGGCACGGCTGAGTGGATACGTTACAATATGGCTGCTGCCTCAGTAAAAAACCAGTTGGGTGAGGCGCTCTTGCTGGGACTGCGGGCTGTAGGTGTGTGTGTTGGACACTGGATCTGACTGGCTTTCCACTAATGAGAATATTTCAGTCAATGACAGGCTCTTAGAGCTGACTCTTACATCGCTGCTTGGATAAAGGGTGTGTTTCCTTTCCCAGTAAGCTTCATTTGCATTGTAGACTCTGACCCCTTCGCTTTGATTACAGCCACTGGATGTGATGTTTTTGTTCGGAAGTCCAGGTAATAGGTCAGACAGCACACAGAAGTTGAAGGAAAATTAAAAATGATTTTGCGGAATCGGTGACTTTTCTTGTTTATAGTTAGTTTTAAAAATTAATTGTCAGTGTTTGTGCTTCTTTTTACTTTATTTATATAGTTGTTCCTCATCGACTTTGGTCTGGCTAAGAAATACCGAGACAACAGGACACGACAGCACATACCCTACAGAGAAGACAAAAATCTCACAGGCACAGCTCGCTATGCCAGCATCAACGCACACTTGGGCATTGAGCAGAGGTGAGTGCTCCTGCCTGAACATCCTTTATGTGACCTTCAGTTGTCAACTTATTAATTTTGCTCATTGTGATTTGAAATGGTCAAATTATTCTGCTAATAGTATTAATAATAGTCTATCAAATTGGAAAAATGTGAAATCTACAAAGCTTTTGAATCCTACTGTACACTACCGTTGAAAAGTTTTGGGTTGGTAAGTTTTTGAAAAGACTCTTATGATCACCAAGTCTGAATTAATCAAATACAGTAAAAACTGTAGTATTGAGAGAAATTCTAACAATATTATTGAAATGTTTTCTATTTTAATTAGGGATGTAACGATACACTCATGTCACGATTCCATACGATTCACGATTGAACTCGCAATTCAATGCTATTGCGATACTTTAAGCCAAAATAAAGATGGTTATATTATTCTACCTTCCAAGACATATGATAGCAAGTTAACAAAAAAAAATGTAGTGTTGATTTTAAAAATGCTAAATTTGGTATGGACCTGGGGGGTGGACTTGAATAGGCTTGGACTTTGTCCTCCATGCACAGGGCAGTGATGACACCAGAATGAATGAATGAATGAATGAATGAGGCATTTATATAGCGCTTTCATATGTACTACTGTACACCCAAAGCGCTTTACAATCATATCAGGGGTCTCTCCTCATCCACCACCAGTGTGCAGCATCCACTTGGATGAATAAAAATATTCATGATTCTGAACCTGAAAATGCAGAATTATTTTGCACACACATACTTTTTGTGCCCTTTTTTTACTGGTGAAATCAGATGTTTGGCATCTGGACCCACAAATAAACCCTCATTGCATTATTATACATTATATTCAACATTAAAGGATTTTTTCACCCAGAAATTTAATTTCTTTCATTAATTACTCACCCTCATGTAATTCCAAACCTGTAAGACAACATCATAACCAATTTATAAGGCCTAGACAGGTAAAGACATCTTTAAAATAGTCCATGTGACTACAGACTACAATTTCTTCTTTTCCCTGTCAGAGTCCTACGTTGTTTACGTTGTTAACGCAGTGCAGCGCTTCCAGGTTCCACCTCAGAACGCCGACTCTGTACACATGAGCAGCAAGACACATGCGGGTGATGCTGACGCAGGAGCTGGCCAATAATGAGCAGGCTTTCTGACCTAGAACCTGGAAGTGATGCACTGTTTACAACTTTAAATATCAAAATGGCTATTCCCATAAACTTTATTAGTTCATTCAAAAATTAAAATTCTCCATTTTCTCACCATATCATGTGTGTTGCAAATCGGTTAATCTATTCATTTTATAAAGCAATCGTGTCTCTTCACAAGACTTGGATTTGGATTAGACCGCTCAAATGATTTATTTTTGCGATCGATGCCTTGAACCTTTTTTGGATCTTTTTAAGTTTAGGGGAATTGACTATAATGGAAAATATCTTTGAGTTTGGAAGATGAGCAAAAATCATATAGGTTTGAAACGACATGATGGTGAGTACAGGATGACAAATTAAATTTTTGGGTGAATTATAATTTATAAATACAGTAAGCTGAGTCTTGGATAAAACTAACACTATCTCGAATCATATAGTTTACATCACTGAGACATAGTCACGTTTTTATAGCATGATATCTTGATATAATATGTGTTGTTACACCCCTAATTTTAATGCATCAAATGTATTTAATTCTTTTGATGGCAAAGTTGAATTTTCAGCATCATTACTCCAGTCTTCAGTGTCACATGATCCTTCAGAAATCAATCTAATATGCTGATTTTGTGCTCAAGAAACATTTATTCTCATCACTGTTGAAAACCGTTGTACTGCTTAATATTTTTTGTGGAAACCATGATGCATAGCTTTTTTTTGATGAATAATGTTCAAAAGAACAGCATTTATATTTGCATACTTGCAAGTACTCATTTCTTTGCAAAAAGCTTACTGAGCCTTTAACTCTGAAGACTTTTGCAAGAACTAGCAGCACCTTTAATTCACGATCGTGACATTTTGCGATCTTAAGTGATTGATAGGCTTTGCTTGCTTGCCCTTTACTGGAGGAGTGGCATGTCAGTGGTCAGCGAGTTAATTTAAGGGTGCTTTACTCAAATCACCCCTTGCTTATATTCTGTGCAATAATTTTGCATTTTAAACATGTAAGTTTGGGTTTTTTTAAATGATATGCCCTCAGACATGCTTAAAAGCCCTTTGGCTTGACTTAATCTTATTTCGGCTTAACAGTCGTCGAGATGACATGGAGTCACTAGGATACGTGCTGATGTACTTCAACAGAACCAGCCTGCCATGGCAGGGACTGAAGGTAAGCAGGACAGAATGCAAGTTTTCATTTATAATAGCTGGATTTTAGATTGGATCACACAGGATGTCTTTTATGGATTTCTTTTTGAAAAGCATGCCAGTGACTTTTCTACTGTATATGGTTTGAATGTAGGACATGTTAAATATGGATGTTTAGAAATGCTGTCTATATGTAATTGGAGTAGGTTAATGTGACTGAATATTGCTATTGCATATTTCCCTTTTACTGCACAGAGAAAAGACTTAAAAGAATGAACTAAAAATTGCTAGGCACTATGAAACAGGCCAACAGGTGGTGCCTAAAAAAGTGCTGTAAATCTTTCAGCTGGGTTATTTATGGCCCCCAGCACTGTGAGCTTGCACGCTGATGAACAGTTAGTACCAGATCATAGTGTAATGTTTTAGTTTTTTACACACAGGCTGCCACAAAGAAACAGAAGTATGAGAAGATTAGTGAGAAAAAGATGTCGACCCCTGTCGAGGTGTTGTGTAAGGTATGTGTAATTCTGTATCCACACAGCAAGGCTTTTCAAAGGTGTACTCTCATACTTTGCTTGTAGCATACATGCTACAAACATCTGCTCATTTTCAAGGTGGTGATAAAGTTCTGAAACTCCACGAGTATGCAAATTAGTTACCTCCAGAACATTGAATTCTAATAATGAGAATAAATTTCATGTCAGACCAAAAACTTAATTAACTTATATGAAGCTCTGATCCTATGCGCATTACTCACCAGGATTTTCTGTTCTGTTCTACATGATTGTGATCTCAGACAGCCAGTTTACTGTTAACAGTGCCATCTATTTATTATAATACTAGGATATAAAAGTCACTGTGATTTTTGTTCATTTCCCCATCCTTAAAAGGAGCAGGTTAGGTTGACATGACACTTATGTAATTTTCTGCCTTTGTAACATGAGTTTTGCACTTTCTCTAGGGGTTCCCAGCAGAGTTTGCCATGTACCTGAACTACTGTCGTGGGTTGCGGTTTGAAGAGGCACCTGACTACATGTACCTGCGTCAGCTTTTCCGCATTCTTTTCAGGTGCATGAACAATTTTCTGCATTACCTCGACACTCCCAATTGGGCCAGAAACAGACACATCCTAGTCACAACTTGTTTTCCACATCTTTGTTACCAGTAGAGGCTGTCACAATTTTGAAAAGGAAAAAGGAAGTTAAGTCATGTGAATGGTTTGTATGGTTGTACTCACTCCTGCTTGTTTTTTTTTCTCTCCAGGACTCTGAACCACCAGTATGATTACACATTTGACTGGACCATGCTGAAGCAGAAAGCAGCACAGCAAGCGGCCTCCTCAGGGGGACAGGGGCAACAGGCACAAACCCCCACAGGCAAGCAAACTGACAAACCCAAGAGTAACATGAAAGGTTAGTAGCAAACAGCCAAGCGACGTTTTCAGCGCAAAAAACAGAGACACCAATTGCTTACATTTGTTAAAAAAAAAGAAGAAAAAAAAAAAAAAAGAAAGAAAAAAGTGGATTTGGAACATTCGCTCCCCAAAAAATTCATGAAAACATAAAATGCAAAGAAACGGTGTTAGTTCAAGGATGCACCCCACTCGAGAGGAAAAAAAAAATTCAATTGGTATGTTTTGCAAAAGCAAAGACGTCCTTGGGAAATTTGACTACTAACTTTGTACCAAACAAAAAAATGTCTTTTCTTCTCTGGGACGAAGGGTTGGCTTCATAATCTTTTCTGTGAATGTCAGATAACCATCCCTTGAATTAACCCCTTTCCAAATGGGATGCTCTATTTGACAAATTTCTCCCAATCATTGTTCCTGGATCTAACACTTGTTAGTCTTGATTATAATGGTCTCTTCAGAACAAACATGGATATGTGGGAGTGATTTCTAACCACAGACTAACAAAGACCATGTCTTTTCCACATCTCTTCATTGACTCTTACTGTTCTATTCTAAATGTTTGGTGTTAAGGGAACTGTAATGGTGTGCTGTTATGTTCATGTGATGAATTGACGGTGATGTTTTTGTGATTCTAGTTGTGGATCTACTTTCCAGCAAAATACATAGCCTTTTCTAGGCATGTGGACCTGGAGTCGAGAGTGGTTTTTCCTTTTTATTCCATCCATCATTTGTTTCCTAAGGCAGAACTGTTGACGAATAAAAGGGATGTTAATGAGCATATAGTCTGTTTCGCACTATATTAATAAGTAGTTCTGGTCAGATAGTGTAGGCTTTAATGTAGTCTAAATCTGTTGTGCATCTAATGCTGCAGAATAGGCTTGACACGTAGAAGGGCACAGTTCGATGCAAAAGCTGCTGTCACTCCTCTTCAACTGCAGTGTCCTTTAGTGCCCTGTTAAAATCGGACTACAGTGGTATTCGGTCTGGGCTGCATAGTACGTTAGGGTGTTTCTCACTGTGGTTTTAAACATATACATCATTCTACCTTGGAGTTTCCTTTGGCCCTTAAAATAGCATACAGTCCTAAATTTTAGGGATGTGCTAATATGAAAATTTTGGCCAATAAGACCATTAATTATATTCGAATGCCGATATCCGATATATTAAATAAATTTAAAATATATATAAATCTAAATCCAAATTTTTATACAATTTGAGAGCCTGATTACAAAAACTTTAAAAGCCGTGTCACAAGCACTTCAACGTAATTCAATAATTCAGTGTAATACAGGACAGTAGACTAGTTTGAACCAGTAATTTTTAAATTAATTTTACACATGGCCAATTTTCTTTTATAAAAAAAAAAAAAAAAAAAATCTATTGCCTTACAAATAAATGAAATGATGGTTAAATAATGCGAACAAGTAATTTGGCAACATTACTCGCTAATAAAGAATTAATGCATGTGCCATGAATGGATAAATTGGAATATCCTCCACATCGACAATAATCAGATGATTTTAATTAAACCATATTGTTGATGAAAATGAGAAATAAAAGTTCTAGTTATTATTAATAAAGCATCAATATGTTTGAAAAAAACCTAAAATTAATATTGCTGTTTCAGATAACAGCATTGCTGTTTGAGCTGTAGCTGAAGAGCTAAATGAACACTGGTAAACTCTAGTGCTTTATCATGTTAATTATCTCAATGGAACGCATCCTATATATGAGGAATCAGATATTTATACAACATAAAATCAGAAATTTTCTAACTTGCAGTTGTGATAAAGCGTATCATGCTGTAATCATCTATATAATAGTGTATGGGATGTAATTTTTTCTTACCCCTTCAGGCCTAAATGGCCACAGAGGGCAGTGGGTTTAATATAGCAACTGTTTGCCGTCAGCCCATGCAGGCAGCTTTTTCCTAGTTGAGCTTTGATCTATTTCCTCTGACGTTGTACATGGCTTTCAGAGTCTTTTTCTTTTCAATCCCGTAGTTCACGTCATGTTCTTTGTTCATAAATGCACAGTGAAAAGCAGGAAGACTGTTTTACACTCGAGGTTCATCCTGAATTAAGGCAAAGAACAACTGCTGTTAAAAGTAGCTAGACTAAGAATAGCATTTGCTGATGAGGTGGTATTGGCCTAATCCTTTGTGCACGCTGTTTTAGTTTGATTGAACCCCATCCCCCCTTCAAAACCTAGGATGCACAATATACCCTGCTTAGAAATAGGACTGCAACATTTAGATTGTGATAACTCCATCCATTCAAAGATTTATACTTACAGGCTCAGACATAATATCCCTTTTAGATCCCTTCACTGAATAGCAACGGCCAAGAATTTAAGTGGTTATGCTCAGGAGTGTTTTAGCTTGAAAGAACTTTATTTGCAGGGGATTGTTGGTTTCTTGGTTACCGGAGCAACTTTGTTAGTTTTGCAACAATGGAGACCCGGACCTTGCGCTGCTGTGTTATTGTGAGATTTGTCCTGACAGTGCTCCGTCAGCATATTTCCTCACTGTTGATAAATGCAAACTTGTCAAGCATTTAATTTTCTTTTCTTTTCTCTTCCCCTTCTCTTTTTTTTTTTTTTTTCACTCCTCAAATATTCCATTAGTGTCCATAGAAATGTCAAGGCTGTGGTAGCTAAATGTAACTATGCTCTGTAAGTAGTAGCAGCTCGAACCTAACAATCAGGTTACTTTGTAACTGGTTTGGATCATCTTTCCATTGTGGATTAGTTATAAATGACACAAGCAGTGACCTAAATGACTACTTTTGAATTTTATTAGTTGTGATGACTCTTTAGATTTTCCTGTCCGTATTATCCTGTTTGATCTTGTGCTCTGTTTGCCTGAGGCAAAAGCACATTGATTTTTAGAAGCAGACCACAGTTGAGAGTGCTATGCTGGAAACATTTCAGCATATGTCAAAGGTTTTTTTTATTTTTGATTTGAAACTTTAGGGCTGCCCCTTACTAAAGATTTTCTAGTTGACTAATTGCTTGTTTATATTAATTTAATTACTTAAATATTTACTGAGAATACTAAACCCACACTTGAGTGCGAAATAAGCTTTATTACGCATATGCGTAATGAAGCTTATTTCGCACTCAGGTGTACATGAAGTTTGCTGCAAAGCACAGGCTAAAGTAATAATTATGAATGTGTTGGGGAAAAAAATAGCAAGGAGAGAGACACTGAGTTTCGGTTCATTTTTGAGATGCGCTCCAGTTCAGGGAGACCGAGACAGTAAAAAGCGCATCCTGATTTTACAAAAGTGCAGTATTTTCTTGTTATTGAGAGTTTGCACACAAGTAGACCTTTTACAGTTTCAAATGATGTAATAAAGACTTGGATATGCGCCTAATAATAGTGGTCATGTAAAGTTGCTACTAACATAGGTGAACATTTGGATTTCCTGCCCGACATGCTGTAATTGCAACAAGTACGTACCGTGGGTAGTGTATCGCATTTTTTCAGTTAAGTTTGAATATCGTTACACCCCTAACATGCACATAAACAGTGGAAATCTGTGGGCTCCAATGTAGGGTTGGGTATTGAGAGCAGGTTCCATTTTAGAGATGGTTACAAATTTTCCAAGAACTGTGGATTCGATAAGACACATTTAACTTTTTAAGGTTACAAAAGTTATTCGGTTAAGATCAGTGAATGATTTTCTCTTAGTCTTTTGTGCTTTGGTTAGGGCTGTCACCAACAATTATTTTGGTAATCGATTAATCAATTAATCGGATACTAAGCAAGACCTAAGCAAACAATAGCCACTAATATTACTTAAAATACATATATAATGACAATGAGGCAATATTAAAGATTAAGGTTTTAGGCAACTTGATCTTTAATATTTGGCCACTTTATGATAGAAATGCTATAGCCATTGTAATTTCTTGAACAAGAATATGTGGACATAAAAACATGCAAACTCAGAGCGAGAGTTTAAACTTATTTTAAAATTGTGATGAACCACCGTTTGCATATTTAGAAACATTGATGTATTCTGTGTTGGTGTAGGTTTAAAAATGATTTACCTTACAAATCTGATCATATGGTGCACATTGCGTTCCCAGATGAGCGTTATAAGCAGCCCAAACTCACAGCATATGCAGAGATGGAGTTTGAGACACGCTCCACGCATGTAAATAAGTTCATATGGAGCAGCTTTTACTGTGAACGGAGTTGCTCTGAGACATGTAACCTATATATATATATATATATATATATAAAACCCACAGGGTATGTATTTATTTAATCGTTGCCTTTGAATTCACAATAGCACTATAATATAGATTTTAAATGGTTTAATACATCAAGCAGCCTTAGAAAATGGTCTAATAATGTAGTTAATGGATTCTCTTACGTGGAATGCGCCATTACTGGTATTTCGCCTGTTACTTGACACTGGTAAATTGCAGTTGAGGATTTTTTTTTTTTTTTTTTTTTTTTTTTTTTGAGTACTCTAATCAAGGAATCGTGACAGCCTTAGCTTTGACTTACAGCTAATGCAACTGATTACATTCACTTAAGACAAAACCGACTGGTTACACAGATATTTTGAGAGTTTCTGTATTTAAGTGTAAGAAGATGCGAAAGAACTCAATTCAGTATTGCGCACTGAGAGACAGCTCTCTGCGTGTGCGCTTTGGATGTGTGCGCAGCACAGAAAACAGCACACGAGTGCCGAATTGCGTTCTTTCACGTCATGTTGTGCTTGATTGGTTTAAAATCACATTAAAATGCAATCGGGAAGTGGAATCTGAAATGCGTATCTCTTATCGAATCCATAGATCTTGGTAATTTTGAACTGGTTATAAAACTTTGTTGTAATTGTTTGTGCTATTGCTAATTCGTTTATTTGTTCTTATTTTATTGATAGTTTACTTGTCATTAATAATGTTTGAATTTATATTAATGTAGTTTTTGCTGTGGTAGGCTTTTTCAGTCAGTCATACAGGTTTGGAAGCAAAATAAAATGAAATCATGATTTGGATGGTCTGTACCTTTAAATAGTATCCCTATTTATGTGCTTTTTAAGGCTTCTAGCATGTGTTTGGGTATATTGTCATGCCCCTCCTTACATTTAGCTCTTAACTTGAAGGATTCTTGAAAGGACAGCTGCTTTGCTCTGAGCTGGTTTTATTTAACTGTGGGGTGGATGATCGTGCAGCAGCTGACGTGGTTAA
The DNA here is from genome assembly GCF_018812025.1 of Megalobrama amblycephala. Classification (NCBI taxonomy): domain Eukaryota; kingdom Metazoa; phylum Chordata; class Actinopteri; order Cypriniformes; family Xenocyprididae; genus Megalobrama; species Megalobrama amblycephala. Next base: position 13,754,538 of record NC_063066.1, on the reverse strand, counting down.
GGAGTAGGTCTGTTACGGTAGCATATGACTGAGTAACACAGCCATGTCATCATTAGCGAAAGTCTTAACTGCCCCGAAAACGCCCTCGGCACGCTCTGACTAGAGCTACGCAGTCCTTCAGTCTTGATGTGGAGTAAATGGTAAGCCTGGACTGTTGTAATGAAAGAGTTTATCCCCTTTGAGCCTCTGTGAGTCGGATGACATGAATGTTTTTCTGAGATGCTCTGCAGCAAGTCTCGACTTCACTGCAGAGAGGGACTGATGACTTTGCACTTTCTCTCTTCCAGGACTGAATAATGCTTTGACTGGGTTGGCCGCATTGATTACAGTAGCTCAACACCATTCAGCTCTGTGCCACCAACTCTTAACCCTCTCTTCTCTATCTATCTGTCTCCCTGTCTTGCAGGTTTCTAAGCATTAAGACAATGTAATGAAGCAGAGCAGAGTGGTCGTAGCAGGATTTGCCTTCCAATCACACCCCGGCATCTAGGATCAAATTCACCAGAACCTGCCAGGCACTGTGGGCAACCTTTTTCCTGTTAAAGAACTTTTGTTCCATATGCTATATATGTAATCGGTATATATAGATAAGATGCCCTGCATATATCTATATATTGGTATGTATATACTATATCCACACAGAGAGCAGGCTTGGAGTTGGAAGCTGTAGCCTTTTCTATTGTCCTGTCCCTTAAGACTTTTCGCCCCCTCCTTCTTTGAAATGGAAAACTGTAGAAAATGGGGATATCATTGTGCACATGCCAATATTTTCCCGAGTTTTCTCCTTCAGGAAAGCTGTTTGGGGTCCTTACTGAATTCTTGGTTGCCCATCAGAGCAGTTTTGGCCCCCTTTCCCTTCTCATCGTCCTCTCGTCACCAGAGTGTGGCACGAACCCAGACACTCTTCTGTCAGAATGGAGACATCGAGACACATTTTCGTCCTTCAGTTTATTTTTTTTCTTCCTTTCCTCAAGCAAAGTGAAACATCTGAGATTAAATCTGTTTTTTTTTTTGTTTTGTTTCAAATGTATCCAAATGATTAAAAAGGCAAACATTGGGTTTTGTTCTTTTCTAAAAAGGTAATTATGATTCTGCCTGCTGATATGTGCTAGAGAGCTTCTAATGTGAAGATTAAAAAAACATTCTAGTGACTACTAGGTTTCTCTTTAGAGCGCTGCATTAACTATATTGTACTTGGTATTCTGAAGTCTAAAAAAGAATAAAAAAAAAAAGAATAAACTCCACAGAATCATATTCATTACAAATTAGGCATCACTCTGAACTAAACCTGTATGTTAATTGCTTAGATGAAAATTGTATGCATCGATGATCTGGGGTTTTTCTCTTTGGAAAATGTTCATGTTGATTGAGAAAGTAACCATTCGTATGATTAATTGCTATGATAGGCTCAATGTTCTGTTTTTTTGAGAGAAAAATGTGCTCACTCCACCCTTCCCATTACCATTTTTATATGCATATATCTTTTTTTTTTTTTTTTTTTTTTTAAAGAAAAAAATGTATACTTTTTCAGTTTTATAGATGTCTTTCCCTGTATTCAATTGATAATTTTGGGGAAAGAATTTTTTTTTTTTTTTTTTTTTTTTTTGTCCTTCATGTGGTGAAGCAGATCCTCTTGTAAAATATCTCTGGGACTTTCTCTCTGCAACAGTTTTTTGCTGCTGTTTGGTAGCGGTCTTTTGCTCATTTCCTTTTTCTTTTTTTTTTATTGCAAAGAAAATGTTGGAGGGTTTCTTTTCTATATAGTTTTGGGTCTTGTGAGGCAAGAGCAGTTTGATTTTTTTTTTTCCCTTTTGTTTTCCTCAGCCTTTAGCCACGACAAATGCACACCAGTAACTTGGCTTTTTCTTTTTGTTGTTTTCCTTCCCTCCAAACTGTCCCTCAGAACCAGCTTTAAGTACTTTACTGCTGGACGTTCTATAAAAGTGTAATTTATTCCCTTTTAGCATGTCAGAATAAATTAAAATGACTTCTCAGAACTGCTGTCCCAGTCTCTGTAATTTTACGAGAATGCACAACTCGGATTACTGATAGTATTCCCCCCTCCCATTCCATTTGTTCAGGTGTCAGTCCTCTAGTCTGCACAATTATTGTTGAAGTACCACACAACCAGGCATCAAACTTTTGTTTTTTTTGTTTCTGAAAGTGAAAATTAAAATGAAATGGTTTAAAATTGAGAAAGCAAAATGCTTGGTTCTCAAAAAAATGTAAAGCTTTGAATGATTTTGTCTCAAGTGTTGAAACGGACATCTTTTTGGAAATGATCTCAAGGTATTGCTGTATTCCAGGAAAGCAGTTCTTGTGGGGGTGAGGGGTAGTTCTAGGTGCTCGTGGTGTTTTCAATTTCCAGGATTTATATCTGTAAATATTAAAATGGCTTCAAATGGCAGGTGTGGAAATTGGTTAATGTGCTTCTTGACAAACCACAGAAACGACCACTTCAGTTCCTTTTTCCTGAATCACATGCCAGCATTTTTAATATTCAACAGTGGATTATTCTTTTGGGATACAAGTTAGTGTGTGTGTGTGTGTATATATATATATATATATATATATATATATATATATATATATATATATATATATATATATATATATATATATATATATATATATATATATATATATATATATAATCAGCACTGCAGCAGCGTTGTCAGACTTGTTTTTTAGTAATCTCTAGGTGTTTCAAATCAAAGCATAGTCATAACTTGCCTGTTAGTAAATTCTGTAAATGACAAAGCGGTTTAAAATGTGCTGAGAATAAGTCTAGACTCGAATAGGACACTTGAGGAAAAAGAATGGGGGGGAAGGGGTGGAGTTGAGATCAACACATGCACGAAACAGCTGCTGCTCATAGGGGGAAGGAAAAGGAAGGCCCATGGAACAAACCTTTTCAACAAAAAGCATCAGTGTGTGTAATAAAAAACAAAACTAATCTACTTTATATGACCAAGTATTACAAGTACTTTTCTTTTGCAAATAACACTTTTTTTTTTTTTTTTTTTTTTTGTATAGCTTTTAGTGTATTATTTAAAGCATGTTATTTCAGTCATAAAGTATGAGTTGTTGCCCACTAAAGGCTCTGCTCAGTGCCACTCTTCCGTTTATGGAGGTGGAGTCCTGAGAGACAGCTTGAGTCACGCGTCACGTGACCACAAACCGTACCGCTGGAGCTGTAATGTAATCCACGCTACACGCTACCTCTTAATCTCCCTCAATTCATGCATGTTCCTCAGCACGCATAATGAAATTAATGTATAATTTTTGCTTAAATTATAACTAAAAGCATTTAGAAAGTTACTAAGGGGGAGGGGTAAAACTGTAGCCTACATTAAAGGTAAGAAATTATATATTTAAATTTGTCCATACATTTTGCTGTAAAAAGTAAACAATGAATATTGAAATGTAACAATTTTATTGCACTAAATATTAGTGTTAATAGATTTTACACGTTATTTCACTTTTGTGTGTGTGTGTGTGTGTGTGTGTGAAAAATCAAAAATATCTTTCTGAAATATTTCCTGGGGCACTGCCATCAGAAAAGCAATTAAAATGGCCATTAGAATGTAGTTAGGCCAAGAAAATCCTTTTACTGTTTTATTTAAAGTCATTGCTCATTATTAACCATTATATTGCTGCATTATATGCAGTGTTTACAAAGCAAAGAATTGGTATTCTGTATGAAGCCTCGGATAACAACGCAACATTCATCATTTTAAGATAAAAGATTCGGAGAACAAATCTAAAAATAGGCTGTAAGCGTCAGAGGGCTTGAAATTGATGTCCGTGTGTCATGAGGTGAATTTACATCAGACTTAATCTCATCCAAGCAGCAGATTATCTCTCTGTGTGGACTACTGGACAAACCGGGAGTGGCCAGTCCATATACAGCATGATGACACACGCCTCCTGTAGGGCATCACTCTTTATCAATGAGAACGCTCCCTAATAATAAACACTCCTGATCGAGGATGATGGATTTAAGAAAAATGTTTCATTGTTTACACACTTTCATAAGGGACAAAATTCATCAAAACATCTAATATTTTACACCACAAATTTATGATTTGGGCCCCACTGCGAAAGTTCAGAATAATTTTTAATGTGCTGCTTATCCCATAAATGCTTCAAGCAACGTCATGACCATGACACATACTAGTTCCTCCCTAGTCAAACACACGCGCCTCCTTGTGGAATTAATAAGACACTGCATCGGTTTCGATGATCCTTTGACACACAGGCTGCTTCAGGAAAAGATCACATTTCTTCCTGTTGTTTGAGCGTCAGCTGGTGGGCTGGGTTCAGTAATTGTATGCTTACTATGATGGGTAAATGAAAACCAATCCATTTGAAATAATATCAACGTCTTGTAACACAGAACTATCTGAAGGGATTGTATTGCAGGTCCCCCCACTGTATATGTGATCAGAAGACTCGAGCTGTGGGAAAAGAAAGAATTCAGAATACCAGAGCAAACTGTGTAATGTCGTTATTTTAGCTACTTAAGTCTATAAAGTTATTCAGCACACACAAATTAAACAAGAAACTGCCGTTTTGGCAGACAAAGACAGGCTACTAATTTTATAACGAAGGAGTAAGGTGTCCAAATATTTAATTAGCGTCTCATGAAACTAATGAAAAGTAAAAGGCACCTTTAGCACATTCCGACACACCCAGCGCGGCACAGTTCTGGAAATGCCCCCAGCATGTGGTGTCATTCACCGGCTCACACATTTCCGACACACCCTGTCTTAAACTGGCATTTGCTTTGACATTTTGCAACGCAAACTTAACACGCAGAGAGCTATTACATTAATTCCATCAGAGGACAATGCTGAGTGAACGACTGAGTGATTGTGAATTATTCATGCTGAAGGATTAGCCACTCCTCATACATGTAGGCATAGGCTATGAAAGGCCCACATAGTCTCTTTATAGGCTTCCTATAAAGTTTGTACATTTTTAGTTAACTTTTCATGACTATGTCGTTAATCGGTGTCATTTTCATAACAAGAGACAATTTAAATCCCAGAATATCCGCAAAGTGACTAGCGTGAGTATTAGAAGGATAGTTCAACTGGAGGGTGAGTAAATGACAGAATTTGCATTTTTGGGTGATCTATCCCTTTAAAACAGAGATGTAAAAATAACTAAAATGGTTTATGGTGAAACCAGTTAAACAACACATTGTAGAGCACTCATTGTCAAATGTCTTTTGAGTGGGTGAGATGTATAGGCCTGTTAAAAAAGAAAAAAGAAAAAAAGGACCGATTACATAAAGCATTATGAATGGCTAAACTTTTTAAGTGTTTGGAATATAACAGACAGATGTTCATACAATTGATTTGTTCCTGAAAGATCATTTCAAAAACACATTTAAATAACATTTAATAAAGGGTTAGTCCACTTTTAAATACACTTTTCCTGATAAATCTACTCTCCCCATGTCATCCAAGATGTTCATGTCTTTCTTTCGTCAGTCGAAAAGAAATGAAGGTTTTTGAGGAAAACATTCCAGGATTATTCTCCTTCCAGTAGATTTCAATGGCTACCAACAGGTTGAAGGTCAAAATTACAGTTTCAGTGAAGCTTCAAGGGTTGTAAACGATACCAGATGAGTAATAAGGGTCTTATCTAGCGAATCGATCGGTCATTTTCAAAAAAAAAAATACAACCATTTATGCTTTATAAACAAAATATCGCATTGAACGTACTTTCCGCTTCCGCATTCTTCATAACGCTTACGGTGAATGTCCTACGCCTTCCCTATTCAAGTTACGGAAAAAAACGAAACTGGCGCTGCGTTCGTTCCGTAAGTAGAATAGGGAAGGCGTAGAACATTCAGCGTAAGCGTTATGAAGAATGCGGAAGCGGAAAGTACGTTCAATGCGATATTTTGTTTATAAAGCATAAACGGTTGTATTTTTTTCGAAAATGACCTATCGATTCGCTAGATAAGACCCTTATTACTCATCTGGTATGGTTTAAAGCCCTTGAAGCTGCACTGAAACTGTAATTTTGACCATCAACCTGTTGGTAGCCATTGAAATCCACTGTAAGGAGAATAATCCTGGAATGTTTTCCTCAAAAACCTTCATTTCTTTTCGACTGACGAAAGAAAGACATGAACATCTTGGATGACATGGGGGTGAGTAAATTTATCAGGAAAAGTGTATTTAAAAGTGGACTAATCCTTTAACATAATGGAAACATGTTACATTCTTGGAATGTTACAAATCAGTGTTCAAGAGGCATTATTTGTCATAGAGTGTCGAGTTGCTGATACAAATTAAGTTGAAAGAACATTGCAGTAACATTTTGCTAACCTTAAAATAACATTCTGTTAACATTATGGAAACTGGACATTTTTACTTTCTTGGAATAGTACAAAATCAATGATTCTAGGATGCTGAGTTGTTAAGTTTAGCATAATGTTTCTTGCATCAGTCTATTAACAATATGAAAAATGGACATTTTAATGTTATTGGAATGTTGATTTGTTACAATTAAAGGGATAGTTCACCCAAAAAGGCAAATTCTGTCATCATTTACTCCCCCTTGTAAAAATGTATTTGTTCTACTGAACACAAAGGAAGATATTTGGAAGAATGTTTGTAACCAAGCAGATCTCTCCCCCCATTGACTACCATAGTAGGAAAAAAAAATACTATGGTCGTCAATGGGGGGAGAGATCTGCTTGGTTACAAACATTCTTCCAAATATCTTCCTTTGTGTTCAGCAGAACAAAAAAAAATATGTTATACAGGGTTTGGAACAACTTGAGGGGGAGTAAATGATGACAAATTTTTTGGGTTAAGAAAATGACTTTTTTAAGTTTGAATGTTTGCAAAACGTGTGAACAAATATTTGAATTGAATTGCCGCTTAACCTAATGCCGGTTATTCCGTAACGTGTCACTAGATACACACAAGAAACACCCTGCTCGTCTTATCAAACACACGGTGGACAGTGTGGCAGATCACGGGAATTCTCACTCCAAATGGAATGGCAGTGTGTGGTCCTGCTTTAACAGATGGCTAAAGACGTTTGGCCTTGGGAATGTTGGCATTTGCATGAGAAAAATGGAGGGAAGAGGAAGAACACACCTTGGCATGCCAGGTGTGCCATGATCAGATGAATCACTTAGTGTGTGTGTGTCACACCATTACCAACCATACAAGTCTCTGTTCCTCTGCGTCATAAGTGCATGTCTGAGCCAGAACAGAGAGATTTGTGTAACATGTAGGTCAGAGTTTGTACTAGCATGTTCAGCCAACTTTATTTAATCACAACTCTATGTGTTTTATACAAAAACAGGTCATTTAGAAGTAACTAAACTCATTAACCTGATTAAACATTTGATTAAATTCTAGTCTAAATCCTGTCCTAAACATCAGGTTTACTCTATTCTTGCTGATCACAATAATCATTTCTGAAACAGCATTTTATTATCCCTCTAATGCTCTAGACACGTGTACTAGCCTTTGGAGACTTCATGACTCAGACTTTTTTTTTGCTAAACTGCTATCAGTGAACAAAGGTGTGAAAAATCTCTTACGGTTTAAAATTTCCTTTAACCACAGCACAAACAGGCAGTGACTAGTCTGTGGAAAATAACAGATTACTTTTCCCTTCTCAAACTTATCATGATCATGCTGCATTTAAAAGACCTGAGCAGCATGTTTAAAAGTCTTTTACAGTTATAAATTTTGTCACAAACATAAACAAGAAAACATACTGTACTGTAATTATGTATAACATTTTTAAATTCTTAACACACGCACACACTCGAAGACAAGAGTGCTGCCTGGAAGCTACATGGTTATACTCTCACTTTTTACCGTCTGAAGCTGTCTTTGTATCAGCGTCTCTGCCAATGTGGTTTCAGAGGCTCAGAATCAACAGAGCTGGATTCCACCAGGCAGCTGTTGAGCTGAACGTGACATGGTGCAGCAACACACCACAGATCTAGTGCCTTTCCCTTCCCCCTCTTCAATTGTAAGCAAACCATCAACATTTTTACATCTGATGTCTCTGTGGAGACCTTGATAGTAGGAATGAGTTGTTTTGAATGACAATCTCTTTTACTTTACAGTTTGTTGTTTACTATTATCTTTAGGAGATAATTGCCTTAGATCCTTGTCAGAGGGCCAAACGTGTGGATCTTTTCCTCCCACACATTGCCTGCATTGATGAACAGTGAACAGTATAAGAAATCTCACATAAATGTATGAGCATCTACCGCCCACTTAATCCTCAATGACTCACTTCACATACATCGGTGCTGGAGCATCTGTATACAGGTTCTCGCTGAAATCTGTGTGTGCAGGTAGTATTCTAATCCTCTCTAAAAAATAGATAATATTAATGGTCTCCTATTTTCACATTTACATTTAAACTTAGATAGAGGGGTACCGTATATTTATAATAGGCTATATAAAAGAGTGTTATTATAACTGTTTCCTACAGAAAAAAAATATGTAAATTGCTCCAGTCACACTTTGTAAAATTCATGTAATCCGAGCCACCACGTGTGGGCTGCGGTTTTCATTTGAACCGTCTCACAATGTGAATTTAGCTGCGCCCCCTTGTGGACATTATAGTTTGATGTTCTGTACATTTCAACTAATAGGTGGCGCTGTTTGTTCATGTTAAATTTAATTAAACATGTATAAAGACTACAAAGCAGTATAAACACAATTGTTTAAACAGAAATTTATTAAAAAGAATTCACTATCAACACAGATGAATAAACAATAGCTTTATTAAATCATATTGTAAAGGATAATACATCATAATATAAAAAAGGATAATATCTTTATTTTTAAAAAATGTCTTACATTTGCAATATGCACATTCAAAAGTTTGTGGCTAATATACATTTTAAAGAAATTTATTCTTTTGCCTTCAGTAATTTTTATTTTTTATTTTAATTAGTAAGAATTTATTAAGATGATAACAAAAGATTTTATATTTCAAATAAATGGTGTTCTTTTAAATTTTCTATACAAAAAAAAAAAAAAAAAAATCCTGAAAAAAGTAAAATATTAAGTTTTCAACTTTGATAATAATAAGAAATGTGACACTAAAGACTTTAGTAATGGCTGCTGAAAATTTAGCTTTGCCAAATGACATTTTAAAATATATTCCAATATAAAACAGTTCTTTTAAATTGTAATATTTCATAATAATACTGCTTTTACTGTATTTTTGTCAAATAAATACTGCCTTGGTGAACATAAGAAACTTTTTCAAAAACACACACACACACAAAATCGCAACAACCCCAAACTTTTGAATGATAATCAATATATATTTACTAAAAGTGGCAATCATGCTAAATTAGTGATAATACAACTGTGATTATAGTAATACATAATATAAAAGAGGTACAGCTAAAATATCATTTGATATATTCAGTTGTCTAGCCCCACCCCCAAGAACAGTATTTCCAGGAATCCCCCTTGTGATTGCCCAAGGGATTCCTGGGAAAACTGGACCCCGGGGATGGGGAAATGATGGAAGACTGGCAACAACAGAAACACATTTCATCACAGCACTACCAAAACTTGGCCTATCAAATGTCCGTAATGTTAAACAATAATGGTTAGGCAACTACTAATTATAAATGAGCATTTTATTAATAGAGATCTGTAATGTAAAATCAAGGTACCTTATGTATTAGCAGGCAGTGTCCTTCCTCCCGAGCTACAGTGCTTCATCTCAGACTCCCAGTTGACCAGAGATGCAGCACTGCACCTTGGGCCTGAGGACTGTAGCGGGAATGAATCATGCAGGACTCCTTTTGTGCTTGACATCTTACCATCTTTGATCAGTGTCCTCCTACGTCCTGTTGATTACACGAGTCTCATATTCATGACTCAGGCTCATATAAAGAACCAGAGGTTTGGATGAATTCCTCAGTCTGTCACTCAGCCAGCCGGTCTGACACACAGCTATGAAATTTAAAGATTGGGGCAGAAGATGAATTACGGATGGATTACACATGAATAGATGCTATTTATTTACTATTTTATTCATTATATGCTATTCAGTATTTAAAGGGTTAGTTCACCCAATAATGAAATTTCTGTCATTAGTTACTCACCCTCATGTTGTTCCAAACCCATAAGTTCAACTTTGGAACACAAATTAAGATATTTTTGATAAAAATCAAGTTTTTTTATCCCCAGTACAAAGAAACGTAATTACCACATTCAAGGTCCAGAAAAGTAGTAAAGACATTGTTAAAATAGTCAACATGACTACAGTGGTTCAACCTTAATGTTATGTCTCTTCTCGTCCCTGTCAGTCTCCTATGCAGTTGACGCAGTGAACACAGTTCAGCGCTTCTGTGTTTACATCCAAACGCTGGCTCAGTATTGGCCACGACACATGCATGTGATGCTGACACAGGAGCCGGCCAAAAATGAACCGGCGTTCTGACGTAAAAGACTGACTGACAGGGTAGAGAAGAAATTGTTGAATAAAGTTGTTATTTTTGTTTTGTTTTTGCACACAAAAAGTATTCTCTTCGCTTCATAACATTAAGGTTGAACCACTGTAGTCACGTGGACTATTTTAACAATGTCTTTAATCCTTTTCTGGACCTTGAATGATGGTAATTACCTTGCTTTCTATGGGGGATAAAAAAACCTCGGATTTCATCCAAAATATCTTAATTTGTGTTCCGAAGATGAAAAAAGGTCTTACAGGTGTGGAACGACATGAGGGTGAGTAAATAATGACAGAAATTTCATTTTTGGGTGAACTAACTCTTTAATGTTAATACAAAAGACAAACAAAGATTCTTGGAGTACATTTTACAAAAATAAGATTTTCAGATTTTCTTTGAAATTTCAAAATTCAAAACAGTTTCTTTGTAATTGTTTGTGAAATTTAGCAGCAATTTCGGAGTGAAAATTGTTTAGACACAAAACCTTTCTCCATGTGTGATGGATGCGTTAGTTTTAAAAATTGATGGATGTATGTGGGGGAAGTGTTGTGGGTGTACAGGAAATGGCTTTGACCTACATGCCCTGATCTCCCTACAAACATCTCAGCTCCTTTTCCTTCCTAGTTCTCTCACACTTCTATTCCAGCCTTGATCTGCTCACTTTGCTTTGGAATGCCACCCAGGATAACGGAAAGCCTTTACTTAGTGATTCAGACACAAATAAGCTTGCCAGCCTGACAGCGGGATATTTAGCATGAGCTCTTGCCTCTGAAAGTGGCCTTCGCCCAAGAAAAACCTTGGAGCTGCAGGACTCCAATCCGTTAAAATAAACAACTGCACGCTCGCTCCGACTTGTAGCGCTGCTCTGCCCCCAGCGGTACGGCACAGATCGGTGGTTACAGAACAGGATGTTTATTCCTGCTGCGGACATCGGTACTCAAGTTCAAAGGCAACATCAATGCAGCCGTCTGCCGTAGTGCCCCTGAGTCACTCGGCTCAGTGTACCGCAGAATTCAAGGCCACGCCCCTTTATGCACAACCACTTCCTCTGTCTCAGTCAGACCAGTCCGCAGGGAAGCCGGGTTCAAGGGGACGTCCTTCTCATCTCTCATCTTATAAAATCCCACCCGAGTAGACATGAGAAGCTTACTGAGGTGGCTAAACAGGCTGATTTGACACATACTTCAACTTTGTGAAAAGGCAGGAAGTCTGAAAAGGTTCATAAACCTGTCAGAATCCAGCCAATGTGAGTTTTATCTTCTCAGAGCAGCAGACGACATGTTTTGTATATAACACCACACTGGCATCAGCAGAGCAGAAAATTCTCGCTCCAGTGCTGTGAGCTTTCTGAATATACTGCTGTCTGATGCTGTGGTGTGTGGAAACCACAACATGCTACTGTATAGCACCCAAAGCTGAGCTCATTCTCACAGACAGGCAGCTCTCTATATTTTGTGGATCGTTTTCACTTCTCCAACCAGGAAGCGGGTACGATTATGCAGGATTATTCGCTCACTCCGACACAGCTCTCTAATGGCTTTCCCATCAGTGCTGTGGTTAATGGAAAGAGATGAAGGCAGCAGGCATTAACACACAGATATGCAGCCTATCCACAAGGTACTGTTCACAGTTTACAGTACAATCCTTTGGAAAAGGACTCAAGGGCTCAGTTGACAAGCACGTCTGGCTCCACTTTGTTGCTGTTTATAGACTGAAATGAAGTACGGTGACCTAATTCTGAGTACAACAAAGGAAAAACCTCCACTTAGTCCTCCTTTCAAGTATATTCTAAGGAAGCCTGTTTCCACCTCAGAGTCCAGGTTAATTGTGAGGTGAAGTTAAAGAAAATATCCTTATTTTTTATTATTCTTTCTTTATTTTCTTTTTCTTTTTACATTGTGATATTTATCCCCAGTTTCACAGACAAGGCTTAAGCTGGTCCTAGACTAAAATGCATGTTTGAGCTGTTGTAACTTAAAGGTGCCCTAGATTCAAAATTTGAATTTACCTTGGCATAGTTGAATAACAAGAGTTCAGTACATGGAAAAGACATACATTGAGTTTCAAACTCCATTGTTTTCTCTTTCTTATGTAAATCTCATTTGTTTAAAAGACTTCCGGAAAACACGCGGATCTCAACATAACACCGTTATGTTACGTAACAGTCGGGGTGTACGCCCCCAATATTTGCATATGCCAGCCCATGTTCCCAACATTATGAAAGGCATTAGACAAGGGCAGCCAGTAACGACTGGATCTGCACAGGTGAATCAACAGACTAGGTAAGCAAGAACAACAGCGTAAATGGCAGATGGAGCAATAATAACTGACATGATCCATGATAGCATTATATTTTTAGTGATATTTGTAAATTGTCTTTCTAAATGTTTCGTTAGCATGTTGCTAATGTACTGTTAAATGAGTTTAAAGTTACCATCGTTTCTTACTGAATTCACGGAGACAAGAGCCGTCGCTATTTTCATTTTTAAACACTTGCAGTCTGTAATTCATAAACACATCTTCATTCTTTATAAATCTCTCCAACAGTGTAGCATTAGCTGTTAGCCACGGAGCATATAGCCTCAAACTCATAGAGAATCAAATATAAACATCAAAATAAATACTTTACTCACATAATTCGAAGCATGCATACAGCATGCATGACGAACATCTTGTAAAGATCCATTTGAGGGTTATATTAGCTGTGTGAACTTTGTAAATGCGCTGTAATATAATCGAGAGCTCGTGTGGCAGGGAACACGCGAATTAAAGGGGCGGCACGCTGAAAAAATCAGTGCATAGTTAATGATGCCCCAAAATTAATTAAAAAAAAATCTATGGGGTATTTTGAGCTTAAACTTCACAGACACATTCAGGGGACACCTTATTACATCTTGTGAAAAAGCATTCTTGGGCACCTTTAAAGCAACTTGCACTGACAGATCTTAAAATTTGCCAGTGCCAATGTTTTGTCTCAAGATGCACACCAGTGATGTATTTTTCTAGTGAAAGTTTATAAAAGCTACTTAAATACCTTAATTGAACTAAGGCCTAATCCTGGCTTAGGCTAAGCCTTGTTTGTGAAACCAGGCCTTAAAGTAACAACTGTGCACAAGTGCAAGATTTCAAGTCAGTCTTAAAGGGTTAGTTCACCCAAAAATGAAATTTCTGTCATTAATTACTCACCCTCATGTCGTTCTAAACCCGTAAGACCTTCATTCATCTTCAGAACACAAATTAAGATGTTTTTGATGAAATCTGTTTTTTTTTTTTAAATCTCTGATAGAAAGCAACGAAATTACCACAATCAAGGTCCAGAGAAGTAATAAAGACATCGTTTAAAATACTCAACATGACTACAATGGTTCAACCTTAATGTTATGAAGTGATGAGAATAATTTTTGTGCGCAAAAACAAAACAAAAATAACGACTTTATTCAACAATTTGGAGTCACGTTGACTATTTTAACGATGTCTTTACTACTTCTCTGGATCTTGAAAGTGCTAATTTCGTTGCTTTCTATGGGAGATAAAAAACCTCTCGGATTTCATTAAAAATATCTTAATTTGTGTTCCAAAGATGAACGAAGGTCTTACAGGTTTGGAACGACACGAGGATGAGTTAGGGTTAGATTGTGAGATATAAAAAATAACATTCTGAGATATAGTCACAACTACAAGATATAAAGTAAAAATATGAGATATGACACCCCAAATGTGAAATATCTCATAATTATGAGATATAAAATTTACATTCTGAGATATAGTCACAGTTGTGAGATTTAAAGTCACAAATGTGCGATATTGTCTCATTTACGTGATATGAAATTTACTCTTTTTAGTCACACTGTGAAATAAATTGTTAGATTTAAAGTCCCATTGTGAGATAGAAAGTTGCAATTACCTTTATTATTATTATTACTATTATTTTACTCTGAGGCGGAAACAGGTTTCCATAACATTTTTAAAAAAATCTCAAGGATATGGAAGGGAATATGTTCTTACCTGAAGCTTGTTGTGTGTCAACTGTCCATGTTGAACCTATGCAGAGTTTTCCTTCTGCAGACTCTGTAATGAGAGATAAAGATGGGCTTTCATAAACAGCAATTGCAGCACATGTCAAGCTGCTAAGTCCATCATTCCAGTGTCATGTGCAACAACTCTGAAGAATAGCTCGGCCGTGAGGTACAAATATCAGTGATTTTCCACACATTTCTCAGTTGACTATGTGTTAAAAGACCTTATCAACAATTTTCCTTGTAGGGTTTCAGAATGCCAAAGGCAACTTTGATAAGGAGGATAAGAATCCCAACAAATCCCTCTTAATTTAATTTGTGGAGTATTAAATTACAAAGCAGGAAGGCTCCTCCAAAAAATGGGGGAAAAAGGAGAAACAACATGAAAATTCCTAAGCCTTTTTTTTTTTTGAGTCTTTTCCAACAAGTGAGAGCTTTAGGTTGTCTCGTATCCCCCTTCTGGAATCTCCCTCAGCCCATATAAGGAATTCTGAAGGGATTTTATTTTGGGATAATGGAAAATGTAGCTGTGCTTTCGATAAACATTCACTCTTTCAGCCTCTTACGGCCCGTGATTGTGGAAGCAGATAGTTAGATAGTTTGTCACTGCTCCACGCGCCCTCCCCTCCCCTCCCCCCGTCGCTCTCCGCCGCA
This sequence comes from Megalobrama amblycephala, assembly GCF_018812025.1. Taxonomy (NCBI): domain Eukaryota; kingdom Metazoa; phylum Chordata; class Actinopteri; order Cypriniformes; family Xenocyprididae; genus Megalobrama; species Megalobrama amblycephala. Next base: position 13,739,391 of record NC_063066.1, on the reverse strand, counting down.
CTGCCTGCATACATTCCCTTTTCTAGTCACAGTCGGCAGGAGCCTGACGTAAAAGGCAAAAGGGAGCTGAAGGTGTAGAAGAAACCAGGAAAGTTAGTGACAACCACCACTTTGAGAAAATCTGCTCAAGCTTGTATAGCCGAGGCCTTGGGTCTTATATTTGACGTGCCGACTGACAGAGTTGTGAATATCCTTTCTGTGAGATATTATAAAGCCGGATGTGTCAGTTATTATTCCATGTGAGGAAAACTCAACAATCACATCCTGCTCCCAGGCTCTACACTTATGAGGAGATACTGATACTGAACTACTGCCTAATAAGTGAGCCCCAATAATAAACATGACATCCTGTTGGCTAAACCCTAGTTCCCAGGCTCTGTCCTACTTGGAAGGCAAGAGTTAAATTTGTCTCACAATGGGAAGAGACTGCATATGTGAATTAATATTTCTCTCTCTTCATGTCCTATTTTTTGTAAAGATAATTTCTCAAAATCTGTGTATGTTAATGGTAATTTCAAGCGTGACATACAAAGAATGTCTCACATTTCTTGGCATGTTGTGTTGTATGAGAAGTGCCACTAAGACAGTTTGGCTGTATGCTGAGCTGAACCTCGCACACCTCCACAAATACCAGATGGCCTTCATTTTCTATGAACGTTGAAACACACACACACACTTGAATATGTGGTTACAGGCGTAATGGTTTTTATACTGTACAAACTGTATATTCTATCCCCCTACACTAACCCTACCCCTAAACCTACCCATCACAGAAAACGTTTGCCATTTTGTGAATTAAAAAAAACAAACAAAAACAAAACACTGTTTAGTATGTTTTTTTAGCCATTTGGTTTATGAGGACACAGGAAGTTTCCTCATAAACCATGTTTATGTTGTAATACCCATGTCATTATACACATTTGTGTCCACATAAACCAAGAACACACACACAATATATTTTATCCCCTAACCCTACTCCTAAACCTACCCATCACAGGAAACTTTCTGCATTTTTACGATGACAAAGACCATCATTTAGTGTGATTTATAAGCTGTTTTCCTCATGGGGAACAAAAAATGTCCCCACATGGTTTCTGGTTTTGCCATCCTTGTAGGGACATTTTGTCCCCATAACATAGGAAATACTTGAACCTTTCTCCCTCTCTCTCACACACACACACGTTCGTTTTTGTGAACTGTGGGGACATTCCAGAGGCGTAATGGTTTTTATACTGTACAAACCGTATTTTCTATGCCCCTACAGTACCCCTACCCCTAAACCTACCCATCACAGGAAACTGTGCGCATTTTTACTTTCTCGCAAAAACTCATTCTGTATGATTTATAAGCCTTTTGATAAGTGGGGACATGGGGTAATGTCCTCATAAGTCACCTCTTTTTGTAATACCTATGTCATACCCATGTCATTATACACATTTGTGTCCTGATATGTCACAAAAATGCACACACACACACACAGACACACAGACACACACACACATAGACACAGTCTGGTCGTTTGGGAGGAGATCTACAGATCCACAGTCCTGATCTGAAGATTGCCTAAGTGTTACCAGCTTTATATGCTTTGCAGCATGCCAGCTGCTTTCTTTTGTGTGTGTGTGTGTGTGTGCAGTGGTTCAAGAAACAACTCATTTGTGAGACAATCAAAAACAAACAGGGAATGTGGAAAGACTTTGATTTTATGTTGAAGTTCAGTTTGAAACTCACTTATTCAGAGTGTGTATACATTTTTAGCTTAAAAAATAGCTTAAAAAATAAAACTAAATGTCAGAATATATTCTTGTTAACTGAAATTAAAAATAAATAAATAAAATAATTGTATAAACCAAAAGTAACTCAAAAGTAACTCAAATAAAAATAAATTACTTTCTGGTTTCAGTTTCTAATTCTGTGTATATTATACATTTTGAACCTTTAAAACCTGCACTGATTAAACATGAAATTTTGAATAATTATCAATATTTCATCATGAGTAAATAAATAAATGGATTCTATTAATCAATCAGAATTTAGGGGGCTGCAAACGCAGTTTTCTTAGCAGCTATAAAAAATTATAACTATAATACATATTACATGAAAAAAATGATTTCATATTAAATAAACATAAAAACTTGAAAAACTAAGCTAACCAAAATTAGAAGTTAATAATACATAACAAAAAATACATTTAAAGATGTACTCTTCTCACGAAATGACACACGTCAGGGTTACTACACTGTGAAACCATCAGTGAGAGCAGAGTGAATCATGGGGCTGATGGAAATGGCATGTGATCTGATCTGTGTAAACGTGTGTATGTGATCAGGAGAGAGAGGGAGGAATACAGTGAAAGAGCCTAAGAGAGAGTTATTACAGTGACAGTCCAGACTGGTGCCAAAGCGCTCACCTCCACAGAAGAGGCAGATGCTGTGTTTACACAGACACAGACTCTGGCTTGATAATGGAGAGCGCAAGCATGCCTAAACATTGCCTTTTAAGGTTCCCTCTCATTTCTCCCCATCTCCTTAAATCATCACGACAGGAAACGTGAAGGAGGGAGAGAGAGGAGGGAGGGCAACCGCCAGTTACCTCTCTCTGCTCTGTCTAGCTCTAGAAGCTAATCTCCCTTCTGAAGCTCAGGCTTATGCGTGCACTACAAACACAAATATTCATCCATTCCAATAAAGGTTGAACTTAATAGTCGTTATCTACGTTTAGATATGTATCGGGAAATCATAGAATTCGTGAGGATGCGTTGTTAGCGCACACCTTGTAGCGTTTTACTGAGAATGAGGTTTAGTGTAATTGGAACAATATTATGGGGCTTGTTTGCTTGTGATCTTCTGCTCGACATTTGTACTGTGATTCTGTACATAAGGTCGTTCAGTAGAAGTCAATACAACCCCTTTTCACGCAATGACTGCTGTGCTCAGAAAACATTCACTGTGAAAAATTCCTGTTAAATTTATGGTAAAAACTTACAACTGTGGATATGTTGACAACATTTGATAACCACTCAAATTATGAATTAAAGGACTATTTCAACACCTGATGGGTAGCTCACACAACATTAAAATAATGCAATAAATATGAACTAAACAGCATAAAATGTAAAAAACAACCTAATGTATATACTTGATCAAATAAATAAGGAGAAACATAAATATTTAATTTAAATCCAATGTGATGTGTAATATAGGGCCTTTTGGGGATGTCTGTTTTTTACTGTAAATAATAAGGTGACTACTAAAAATAACATTGAAAATTTGTTTATTATTTTACAATAGAACTACATTGTCCTTGTAAATTTAATATTTTTACCATATATGATGGTAAGTTACACTTAACCTATTAACCAATTAAAATTACACTTTTGCGTTCTTTTTTTCTGTTTAAATTAAACATATCAAAGCCAGATTTTTCAAAACTGGTTCTATGTGGTGCCATTTAGTCTGGCAAAAAGATGAAAGCTAGAGAGGCTGATTAATGCATTGTTTTGTGTTTGTGACAATAAAACTGCTTGAACAAGCATATTACTTTTTGGGTCAGTGTTATGCCTGATGCCTAAGGACAAACTTTCTTTGCTAAGATATGCCATTCTCATATGCCACATATTTCTTCAACAGATTTGACAAGGGTAAAATGTAGAGAAAACATTTGCATTCGACAAGAGATAGGAGATCATTAACATTTCTCAGGTACATCTAAACATCATTAAAACCAACATCCCCTTTTACAAGGCAAAGGCCCAGCAGGAGCACTTTATAGCCCAAAAAGGAACTGACAAACCCCTAAAGCATTCCTTAAACACAAGTAATTGGAATGTGGAGTGTTGTGGAGAGTATGTGGAAAAAACACACCCAGACAGGACAGCGTCTCTATCAGCACCTTTAACCGGGGGTGCACTAGTCCCTAAAAATCTCATGTTAGTTTTTAGGGGGCCCGAGGCTGTGTGGACCCTTATGAGTGGGTGGACATGGGCTTTGGGCAGTCCCTGGTGAGCACCTAACCCCCCTTCTTTCCCTTCCCACTGTTCATGTGAAAGTGACCCTGGGAACTGGGGTCCCCAGGGGCTCGGGGAGGGGAGCAAGTGATGCGGGGGACAGGCCAAAGCACCAAGGCCACCACAGGGTCATGTGAAAGCACTCTGCTCTGATGGCTGCCAGACTTTTGACTCCTCAGAAAATAAATAATGCACTTCCTTTCCCTCCCTCACTGTCTCCAACTCAATAACCCCTCCATCCCTCTATCTAATCTGTCCATCTGTCCATCAACACACATATGTTCATCCATCCAGCAAGACTGACTGTATAATGATAGATTGGAGTATAAGACTGAGATTTACAAGATTTTGGGACTCTGGACTCTGGTTACAATTAGGTGAATAAATGTGCATACAAAGCTAATGATGTTTCACAGCTAAGGGATGTTCACTCTAAAAAATACTGGGTTGTTGGGTTGAACCAACACCTGGGTTGAACCAACACCTGTTTGGTTCAAATATGGACAAACCCAACCATTAGGTTTAAAATTTAATTTACAAATTTAAACCAACGGTTGGGTTGTCCATATTTGACCCAAACATGGGACCCAGCATTTTTTAGTGTTGGTGCTCATATAATTATATTTTGTATTGTACTGTATTATTTTATATTATATGTTATGCATATTTTATATTATGTACAAATAATACAGTACAATGTATTATATTTATAAAATACAACAAAATATTTAACTATTTGTTGTAACCCAAAATTGAATAAATGAGCACCAACAATATGTCATTCTGTATATAATTGAATTGAGTTTATATATATAGGAGGAGGAAATGAGGGGCAGACCTCCATCCCCCATATATATATATATATCATATATATATATATATATATATATATATATATATATATATATATATATATATATATATATATATATATGAATATAAGCATTAGCATAAGCTAATAGAGTTAATGCTTTGAAATCACACAAGAATTGTAAACATTGTAGTAAATGTGTTTATGCTGAATGCAGCCAGATTGAGTGTGCTCAAAGTCTTTCATCCAAAAGTATCAGGAGGTATATGTGCCATAATTGTTCTTTGAAAGTTCTTGATGCAAACTTTCAGTCTATCTGCGATGTTCATGCGGTGGATTAACATGTCTTTTACTTTATATGGGCATGTTAAGATTCATTTCGAATGTGTTGGAATGTGTGTGTGCGTGTGAAAGACACAGAGTGTGTTTCAGTAGGTCACCAGAGTGGCATCCCTGGACTAGAAAAGTTAAACGCTGACCCGAGCCTACCAACAGCTGGCCACATCTGCTGGCTCTCCTCCTCCTCCCCCCTGCATCTGATATTTGCAACAAGGTCTTTCCAGAAACAAAGAATGGGAGGAATGGAGGAGAGAGTGTGGGGGATGGAGGTCTGCCCCTCATTTCTTTTGCTCTAACAATTTCATTAGACACTGCTGCTGAGATATTTAGTAAACTTCTTAATGTGCTTATTGACAGGAGATACTGCACATGGTGGAAAGTCTAATAGCTTAGTCTGGTGTTGTTTTCAAAAGGCAGTAGATTTAAGTTGGTTTTCTGAAAATGTATGAAAGAATTGCTCAATAATACATGTGAAAATTTGTAAAATCTATGGTGACAATAACAAATGAGAGATGTTTTGAATACATTTTCCCATTTATATCAATTTATCATCTGATTTTGCAGAATTCAAGTTCAAAGTCAAGTTCAAAGGCCAGTTACACAGCAGCCAGATCACATTCCCCGCTGAGGTTTTCGGGACTGTGCTCTGTGAGGTCATTTCACATTTCTCCCCACTATCCCCAGGTGAACTCTCCTGTTACGCTCTCTAGCACACACTCAACCTGCAGCATGCAAGCACAAAGCCAGTCATCTGCAATTCATCAATACTGTTTGAAAACTTAAACCCGGGTTCTCATAAGTAATTCCACCCCGTCTTAATCAGAGGACTTTGACTGAGCTTTGATTCTTAAGTGCACTCCTACAAGAAAGCCACATTTTGCGATTGTTTCCCGGCACCCTATTGCTCTCAATACCTGAAGGGGACACGCTCACTGTATCAGCAGAGTGTTTTTAACCAGCTGGATCAGCTCAGTGTCACAGTGCTCTCAATGACAGCTTGACATGCCTGGTATGTATCAGTATCTCAGAACCAACATGAGCAACGACTAACCAACAAATTAATGTATATTTACCTGCACGAACCCAATCGGATGTTTAGAATAAGTTGAGATAGACTTACCGCAGTCTGTGTCTTGAAGAAGAAGGATCATTTGCACTGGTCCTGGCCACTCTGGTTGAGTGGGAGGGTGCTGGGTATTTGGTGTCGGGATGGGTAGAGATGCAGAGAGGGGGTCCCTGCTCTGTTCCTATGGATGCCGCGCGCTCCACCATCTGAAGTGTGTTCCCGGCGCGAGGCTCCTTTTTGAAGCATGGCCGGTTTGGGGAGCAAAGACTTTTCTTTTACCTTATATGAGGCAAGGGGCTGGTCCACCATCAGAGCGGCACATCAGGGAAAGCCTCTCGAGCTGCTTGATTGGCTGGTGTAAGAGCCCCCGTGACCCCGAGCTGTGACCCGCGATGTGCGAGGATGAGAAGGGATGGGGAGGGAGGGCTCAGGCTAGGGGGCCGGGCCCGCCGTCTCAGCCTAAGGAAGGCACGTTTGACAATTTTCATATTTCTTCTAAATTTGGAGATTTCTGCCCGTGCTGGAGTCTTGGCCGGCCTCTCTGAGAGTCCATGTGGAAACCATTAACAACAGAGGGCTCCTTGCCATTCCTGCCTGGGAACACACGGGCTCTGCACAGACACAGTTATTTAAAATAATTAACTTCCTCTCAAAAGCACTGCGCTTCCCCATATGGGAAAGCATTTGCTTACAGAATGCTGGGAATCATATACAAGTCACAGGGAGAAAAGAGTTAGAGAGGGAGCACGAAAAAAGTGAGAAAGAGGTTTGTTTATTTTCTTAAAAGAAGCAGATTGGGTTAAAAAAACTGGGTCTCCACACGAAGTCCATGTTGGTGGCTGTTTTATTCGGTCTAACCAAATAAAATTTATAAAATCTAAACATTATATCACAATGTACAAGAGACCAGGGCAAGTTGTCACACCTGTTACTCTACAGATTATCATATTCCTATACAAAGTGAATTATTAGCACATATCCCAATGTCTTGGCTACACTGTAAACCCTAATGCTCAAAATACTTAATTGGTTTGAGTAGGACAAACTTAAATTGAACAAATTAGTTCAGTTAAATTAACTGCTATGAGTATTTAGAACTTTCTTTTTCTTATGAGTTCACAGCACTGGCATATTTCAAGTAAACTGAACTGTTTCATTGTTTTGAGTTGTATGAACTTATTTCTTTTAATTTAGACTAACTTAAGTTTAACTGAAACTGGACTGGGATTTCTATTTCCCAGCATGCTTTGCTCATGGCACTCAAAAGGGAGAGTAAATGCTAAAATGAAGTGTTATTTAATGTTTTTTTTTTTTTGTGCAAGATTAATGGTAAGGGAGATTTAATAGTGATTAACGTTTTGTTATGCAAATTTAGAAGAGTTTTAATGTGGGTTTTTGGAGATTTACCATCGTGGTGACAAGTAGCGAATGCGGCTTGATATGAGAGCAGGGAAGTTACATGTTTTAAGTTGCTGTACTCATTCAGTAAATGCTATACCATGCTATTGTTAACATTTTAACAAATTAGCAAGTTTTTTGTATTTTCTTAGGGTTTACAGTGAAGTAAATAACTCATTTGAATTGCAAGAACTCAAAATAAAATAATTAATGAACTAAATATTTTATGTTATGTTATGTTACAATCAAAATGTATGAGTTAGCTAACTCAGTGTTTCAAGTTAGCAGCAATTAACATGCTTGAGTACTACAAACTCAAAACTTGATAGTTCTGCTTACTTAAAATTGGGAACATCATAACTCAAAAAAATTTCTCAAATTATAACATCATAACTCAAATTTTTGGCTTTTGCATAGGAAAAAAAAGTTAATTTAACTTTTAATGCACCAATAGCTGGACATGTAATATACCATTGAGGTTTTATTATTTTCACTTTTTCTTTAAATCAAATATAATGGTTTGAATCCAATATACAAAACCACTGCTAGAGCAACACATATACAAACTACTGAGATGTAACATTTGTGACAACTTTCTTGTGTCACAACTAGCCTCAGGCTCTTCTATACATTTGAAAAAAATATTTAAATGAAGCCTCAGAGTGTTTTTGCTTTCATGACACAAAGATTAATGGGAGTGAAATGGTCATCTTCATGATGATGGACATTGTGTGTAACAGGCCTAGAGAAATCTGTTATCTAATAATATAATATGGCTCTGGAGATCATCATTACACTGACCACTGGCAACACAAACAGTTCCCTAATGAAATCACACACCCACATGGATAAACTGGAATCTGCGTGTTAATGATTAATCTATTAGCGTTTAGAACAGTGTTTTTTTGTGGAGGTCTTCAGATGGCCAGATTTGATATTTTTCAAGTGTGTTTTTGTATTTAATTGTAATGTAATACTCAACGTGTTGTCTTACATATGCTGACTTTTTTCTAATTGTGAGAATGTATATATTTAAGCAGCAGACCTTCACAAACCAGACATTCATTCACACCACGTCTCGGCATAAATGGACCAAGACATCTGCCTGAAAGGAGAGATAAGAGTGATTATAAAGGAAAGCAAGACAAAGCCTTGACCTTGTGCCGTGCTCTCTGCCAGATGAATTTTCCTCCTGGACACATCGAGCCATGGAGGTCAAAGAGGCAGATTGGATATGGCTAAAGAGAGAGCAAGGGGGTGGTGAGATCTGTCTGTGAAACGTCCATCAGGGTTAGATCCCCTTCTCGCCCTCGTTCATAAAGGAGCCTGCAGAGACTAATGTTTGGAGCGGCTGTCTCCTCCAGACCCATGCTCTGGAAAGACTAAATTTAGACAAGAGTGGGGGGACTGAAGTGAAGAAGCGTGACAACACGCTGTCGATGTGAGCCATTGTTTGAGGAGCCCTTCATTAGCTTCAGCGAGTGGCAGAAGAGGTCGCCCCCTAGCTCTTGCTGAGAAGTCTTAAAAAGGCAATGTTTGGGGAAGATTCTCTGTTTACATCTGGAGAAACGGGGGCTTTTAAAAACAGCAGCCAACCAGTGCCTCGTGGCTTGGCAGCCTTGAGCGCTAATGGCCCGGCTGATGAGCTCTTTTTCTCCAAATAGAGAGTGTCATACAAGTGGAGCGTAGCAGTGTTATTTCCCTCCTTGCTAGATTTCTTTATTTTATGATATTTGAATAATGACTGGGTGCAAGCATGGGTATTGCAAGAAAAGCTGTTTTTAATTGCAAAAATAATGTATGTTGTAAACTAAGAAAGAATCGTTAACTTTTTTTGGTTCAATTACTTTTTTCCTCCAATAGCTTTATTATTTACGGCAAAAAAAAATACAAAAGTGCATTTAAAAATATCAAATCTGGTCATCTGAAAACACTGGAAAAACAGCAATGAAGAAGAAATGTGTTGCAATTTTTTTTTAAATCAGTTAAATCTGTTGCAGAGAAGAAAGAGATTTGCATCATATATTGTTTTTTGGAGTATTTAATTTTTTTGTACATGCGTCATTATTAACTCCATACCTCTATATACGTTAGAAATTTTAAGATAGGTTTTTGTTTTGAAGCTGTTTTCTGCCACAGACTTTGACCCCAAACAGAACAGAACAGAACAACGTGTTTAGTTCTAGTGATAGATGACTCGTTGAGACTTGTACACAGCTCAAATATACAAAGATGAATACAATCTGCAAGATTGTTTACATTAATGTGTATTTTTGGGGGGGCTCTTGCTTGGGTTAACAAACTGACAGACTGATTCTGAACTTTTAAGAATAAACAATACAGGTAACATCTTGAAACAATTGCAAAAACTGGAAATTCTGAGACTAATTTTACAGTCCATTTCCATGAAAAATATGAACTGTTTTCAATTAGTGGACCTTGCTAAGGCAAGAGGTTTGTTATGTAGAACTGATTCATGATAGCGTGATTCATTCCGAACTGTTTGTCATACATAAATAATGTTCGGACATGAGTGATCTGAAAATGCTTGGTGGGCAAAATATACCATTAAAAAATAAAAATTCAAATAAACACTCTTCTTTGGAACTCTCATCATGGTTTCCACAAAAATATTGAGCAGTACAACTGTTTCAATATTGATAATAAGAAATGTTTTTTGATTTCTGAAGGATCATGTGACTGAAGACTGGAGTAATGCTGAACATTTAGCTTTGTCATCACAGGAATAAATTACATTTAAAAATGTTTCAAATGATCAAATTAATGCAGCTTTTTTGAACATAAGAGACTTATTTCAGAAACATAAAGCTTACTTATCTCTAAAACTCCCAAGATTAACTTTAAAAGAAGGGACCTGAACTATACTTCTGGACAATATACATATCGTAGAGATGCAGGCTTTTTTAGAGTTTGGCCAGTAAGCAACCACCTAGCAACACTTTAGCAGCCAAACAGAGATGTGCTAGTATAGCACAGGCTAATAGATACATTTCTGTAGCAAGCAACTCCATCTAGTTTGTTAAAAAGCATCCTTTTATCAGAAAGGATGGCAAAGAGCCCACTGCAAAAACATAAAAATTCCAGCTGGGTCAGATGAACCACTCTACAGAGGATACAGCAGGTCATTGGCTCAAAATAGATAAAGAGGACAAGTCTCGATATCATAATATGTACATTTATTTTTGTATCCTCTGATGCTTGCATGGCGATTTATAAAAGCTAGTCCATTAGCAGTGACCCAGAAATCACAAAAGGTCATTGAACATCACAGGCAAATAAGATTTCAAATCTACTCTTCCATTTGCCAGTATACTTGACAGAAAGTTACTTACTGTGACTAGCTTATGGATATTATACCATTACACTTCCTCCAGTCAAGCTAAATGTTATAAATACATGTTTATCAATTAAAGTACTATCCCCGGCACTGTCCTCTGAATGACCTCTCTGTACTGCAGGAATAACTTGCAGTAGATCACCGTTCCTTGGCCATACTGAGAAGACAGACATTGGATTATCTCTACACACTCAAGATTCATTTGCTTTACCTTTACATGCCCTGAAGGAAGAGAGCCAGCCAAGGTGTCTAATTTAACTGGCCTGTCACATCTGGTTGTACTTATGTCCACCAGAGCAGGTTCAGCACATCCTTTAGCACGTAGCCAGGGAGGTAAATGACAAAAGCCATGCGCGCACACATGGCAGGATGTATCAGCAAAGGGAGAACAATAGATTCCCAGTGTCTGACAGCTGGAGCTGTGCTCTATGTTTGATGGAGACCAGTGGGGTGTTCTCATTCTTTACATGTAGTCCTGCAGCACTGTTTACACTACATCTGATACCAAAGGTTCTTACGGGTTTCTAAGTACAGTGGATTCAAAAGACCACTTGTGAAAATATCTTTATTTGCACTGAAGCAGAAGATTAAGTAATCTTACCTGCTGTAAAATGGGTTTACTTATTTGATTAGAGACCAAGAAATATATATATATATATATTTCTATCCAATAAAATGTGTATATCCTCATTCCCATTGAGTTTGGGGATTTTATTAATTTACATGACTTTTCCAGGTCTAGAAATCACACGTTTAAAATGATTCCACTATCCAGGGTTTTCAAGACTATGGGAACCCCTGTTCTTCAAAGACAAAGAAGTTCTTGTTGAGGAGCTGAATTATAATAAGAAAAAATGATTTTTTGTTGTTACTGCACACCAGTCAGAGAATGGTATTATGTGAAAATTCATTGAATCATAATTAATCGCTTTTAAAGGGTTAGTTCACCCAAAAATTATGTATTACTCACCCTCATGTCGTTCCACACCCGTAAGACCTTCGTTCGTCTTCGGAACACAAATTAAGATATTTTTGATAAAATCCGATGGCTCAGTGAGGCCTCTATTGCCAGCAAGATAATTAACACTTTTAGATGTCCAAAAAGGTACTAAAAACGTATTTAAAACAGTTCATGTGAGTACAGTGGTTCAATCATAATATTATACAGTGACGAGAATACTTCTTGTGCGCCAAAAAAAAAACAAAATAATGACTTTTCAACAATATCCAGTGATGGCTGATTTCAAAACACTGCTTCATGAAGCCTGAAGCTTTACAAATCTTTTGTTTTGAATCAGTGGTTCAGAGTGCCAAAGTCACATGATTTCAGTAAACGAGGCTTCGTTACGTGTTTTGCAATATTCAATAGTTCACGCGATTTTGGCAGTTTGATACGTGATCCGAACCACTGATTCAAAACAAAAGATTCGTAAATCTTCGAAGCTTCATGAAGCAGTGTTTTGAAATCGCCCATCACTAGATAATGTTGAAAAATCGTTATTTTGTTTTTTTGGCGGGCAAAAAGTATTCTTGTCGCTTTATAATATTAAGATTGAACCACTGTACTCACATGAACTGTTTTAAATATGTTTTTAGTACCTTTCTGGGCATCTGAAAATGTTAATTATCTTGCTGGCAATGGAGGCCTCACTGAGCCATCGGATTTGATCAAAATATGTCTTAATTTGTGTTCCGAAGATTAACGAAGGTTTTACGGGTGTGGAACGACATGAGGGTGAGTAATACATGACAGAATTTTAATTTTTGGGTGAACTAACCTTTTAAAAGTCACTTCTTCCCCAAACACATTTTTTTTCAAGGAAGAAGTTTAAAGCACATTATCAAATAGAAATTGTGTTTATAATCAGTTCTCAGGGATTAGAAGTCAAATCGTTTCACCATACTTCAGTGTGTGAGTGTGTTGTGCTATTTAAAACAGGCACCAAACATAACATTAAGTATTTCTTCATTTTACGTCAATACTTTTATTTATTTTAAACGATTAAAAATTCTAAAACGTTCTGTGTATTTCCTAATTTGAATGAAAATGACAGAATTTAAATGTGGCCTGTCTTTTATCCCACGGTACATTTATTAACAGCCTGTGTTTACAGAAAGACTAGCTTAGCTATACTTCCTTTTTCTAACTGCAAATGCTCTGACGATGATAAAGCTTTCAGCTTTGAGTTTTTTTTTCTTTATAAGGCTTTGACTCTTAACATTTCACCATGGTGCATTAACCTCCAAGATGTTTTTCCTCCCGTTGAGAATGCATTACGTCACCAACCACTTGCATCTTTTGCCCTTAACTGAGGAAGGAGGAGGAATGTGAGGGGTTGGAAAACAAATAATGCTAAGAAAAACTCTGTGAAGCTTAATTAGTTGGAATGGGACTTAAGATGGAAACGACCATTAGGAAATTAGTCTCAGTGAGACCAGCTGCAAGCCTGCAACCTGACTGTACTGATTCATGCAATCAATCCATGCAAAGATCATCAATGACTTTCTTGTATGAAGTAGCCTGTTTTGTGAGGATTATTTTCCTAACAAGATATAATAGAGTGTATGGTATATAGAGTAAGTGGCTCTGGAGTGCCTCAAAGAGACAAAATGATGTTTACATGAACTATGAACATTAACAGGAGACAATTCAAAAAGGCATGCTGACAAAAGAAAATGTGCAATTCCAGACATTAGATTAACTAAGATTAAAAAAAAAAAAAAAAAAAAGAATGTAAATGGTGTAATTTAAAACTATTGACTATTCATAGTTTTCAGTCATGTGACTGCCGCAGAAGCCTGGTGAGCAAAACAGCCATAGCGCTGCAGCACAACCCTGTCAATTTTCCATCTCAAAAACAAAAATATGTGATTAAGATGCAAGTTTTAGTGAAAAACAGCTGAACATTCTAAAAAGTGTCTTAATATACTAAAATATTGATATTAATAGATCAAATTCAGTTTACACTGTTTTTTGATGATTCATGCTGTTTTTCTTTATAATGATTTTTGATGGGAAAAGCACTTAACGAGAAACTGCATGTTGCATTTATATTGTGGGTTCATCTGCTTGCCTATATATAGTATGCATCACCAAAAAGGTGCATAACGAATTTGGTCTTTTAATATTACTGTCTTACTACATTATTTAGCACTTAGTACAAACCTGGTAAAAAATGCCTGACGGGCATCAGAGGAAAGCCTTGTTTTGCCCTCCAGGTTGGGCGTTCCTATACGGGTGTGTCGTCACATGAAAACCATATATTTTTTAAAGATGCCCTAGATTATGTTTTTAAAAGATGTAATATAAGTCTAAGCTGTCCCCTGAATGTGTCTGTGAAGTTTCAGCTCAAAATACCCCATAGATTTTTTTTTATTAATTTTTTTAACTGTCTATTTTGGGGCATCATTATAAACACGCTGATTTATGCTGCGGCCCCTTTAAATCCCGTGCTCTCCGCCCACAGAGCTCGCGCTTGCCTTAAAGTTTACACAGCTAATATAACCCTCAAAATGGATCTTTACAAAGTGTTCGGCATGCATGTGTTGGATTATGTGAGTATTGTATACTGTTATATTGTTTACATTGATTGTGAATGAGTTTTTGAGGCTATGCTGCGTGGCTAACGGCTAATGCTACACTGTTGGAGAGATTTATAAAGAATGAAGTTGTGTTTATGCATTATACAGACTGCAAGTGTTTAAAAATGAAAATAGCGACGGCTCTTGTCTCCGTGAATACAGTAAGAAACGATGGTAACTTTAACCACATTTAACAGTACATTAGCAACATGCTAACGAAACATTTAGGAAAACAATTTACAAATATCACTAAAAATATCATGATATCATGGATCATGTCAGTTATTATTGCTCCATCTGCCATTTTTCGCTGTTGTTCTTGCTTGCTTACCTAGTCTGATGATTCACCTGTGCACAGATCCAGATGTTCTGCCCTTGTCTAATGCCTTTCATAATGATAATGTTGGGAACGTGGGCTGGCATATGCAAATATTGGGGCGTACACCCCGACTGTTACGTAACAGTCGGTGTTGAGATTCGCCTGTTCTTCGGAGGTCTTTCAAACAAATGAGATTTATATAAAAAGGAGGAAACAATGGAGTTTGAGACTCACTGTATGTCATTTCCATGTACTGAACTCTTGTTATTTGACTATGCCAAGATAAATTCAATTTTTCATTCACCTTTAATAAACACAAATAGATTCTTTATATTTGAAAATGTTTAACGAGGAGCATATTGCTGCTTAACTGCTTTTCTATTTTCTGAATTTGACATTATATTTATGCATTCTTCAGGATTATGGATCTGGTTCTTTAGAGTGCAACACTGTCCGCCCACTTTTTAGCAGACTTGGTTTGCTACTTTTTCCATTCATTTTTCCCTTAGAGATTTTAAAATGACTTTGTTAAAGAGTTATAAGCTATGAACCAAACCAACCAGCTACGAGGTCAATCAGAAACTCTAATTTGAAGCAAAAAGTATTTGAAAATCTGACAAAAATTAAAAGGTACAAGACTGTGTATGCTTAACAGCTTTAATGAGGAAAAGAACTACAACTTCTTTCGAATGACAATTGAAGTTAAAGATATATACATATATATTTACACAAAAGTGGTCACGATTCTCTGACTGGTGGAGATTTCTTTGCGGTATCATGGGTAATGTAGGTTTTCACAAGGAATTCTGCTGTTTAACAATTATTTTATTATTAAAAAAATATGTTTAAAAAAATATGCAGGCCGATGGCTTGAACAAAAGCATATTCCAATAACAACCTCATAGCTCACGGCAGGTTGGTCTTCAAAGATTTTTAAGTTGTTAAAAATCAATACCCCTATGAAAAAAATCAATGATATTTTTTACTTTTTGAAGCCTACCTTATCAAAACCAGAAACTTCAGATAAATTAACTAAGACGGCAGTGCACTTCAAGAAAAAACATCAACACCAACCACACGCTTGTGTTTACTTCCCCGCATGCATGTTTGGCTCAGGACAGCCGAAACTGATTAACAAATGTCCTAAAAGAAAAAAATGTCTTCCACCACTGAGATTGATTTCTCTTGGTGAAACTGGCTGGATTTCATTCGGAAAGGTTTGGCCAGCCCTTTCAGACAGGAACCGAGTACAGGAGGGGTTCTGCTCTAACCACAAATCTCTCCTCTTCCTGCTTATACAGTGTTAAGCGACAAATGACCTGAAACATTAAACACCTTCATGGTGTCAGTGACACATTGTAAACAATGTGACAAGACTAAATCCAGAATGGGTCATATACAACAGCAAAGCGTGTAGACAAGCGCCTCTCTCTTGCCTTTTGGGTAATTGAACGTAGCCCTGTGTCTGAGCATGGAAATGGATTTTTCACACACACACGTCTGTTGGCATGTGGACTGTTACACAACATTCTAAAAAATGCTGGGTTGTTTCAACCCATGGTTGGGTCAAACATGGACAAACCCAATCGTTGGTTCACATTTTTTTAATTGCATTTTTAAACCCAGCGGCTGGGTTTGTCCATATTTTACCCAAAAATGGGTTGAAACAACCCAGCATTTTTTAGAGTGAATAACCGAAGACTAATTAAGAAAATGACTGTAATTAGACACGTGCAGCTCTGTGTAAAAACATGACGGAGGCCACCTTAAAGAGAAAAATAACCTTATGAAGGGGCTGGGGAGAACAGATACATGTAGGTAATCAGAGCAATGTTGACATTCAGACAGCACAATTGCGAGTTATACTGCTTTTCTGAACTACACAGCTCGTTAAACAGTAAGTTTAAATCAAGTACTTAACACTCTAAAGACAATATTATCTGTTTATCTTTTTTTATGCTCCGGCAACAAAAACAGTTCCTGAAGCCAAAGAGTTGAGCATCTCCCAGCAACACAGTAATGGTGATTCAATGAGTCACTCATCTGTGTTTTTGAAAGAATTGATTAAGTGAATGATCCAATGATTTACTATATAACTATGCTTGAGCATTTAACAAAAGTTGAGCGCATGCACAAAGTTGGTGTGGAACTTTATATTTAAAAGTGATTCCAGCGATATCGTTCCTCTGTGCTTGTTTTAGCTAAGGTGTCAACTTAATACTAGTTATCCTGGGTGTAAACCAACCTTAATACACAAGGTAAGTCTATCTGTAACATGCAAAAAGTCAAGCGATACAAGTGATCCTAACCAATTAAATGCACTATTTTCTAATAATTCAACAGTCCGGAGTCAATTATTCTGCTTATTCTATGGTGACCACACCTCGAGACACTGTCCAGATGTTGTATTTCAAGACATTTGTCAAGGTTTTGTCCTTAAAACACTCTTGTGTATGGGACTAATTTCTTTCGCATATCATCCCAAGCCTCTGTTGCTAATTCCAAAACATCATTTCAGAACTAGTAACCGAGGCTTGAGCCATTCATAACAGACTAATACAGTTATTAACACAGTTATGAGAGAGGGAGAGAGAGAGAGAGAGAGAGAGAGAGAGAGAGAGAGAGAGAATGTGTCTCAATCAGCTCCCTAGTTCAGTAGTCAGTGCACTGATCAGGGAGTCAGCCATTTTAATGCTGTCTCAATCGCAGAATCCTTCCAGGGCAATGAAACGTTCGCTCCCTAAAAAGTCCCACAATGCACTGTGAAAACCAGGCAACATGGTCTATTTTAGTTTGTTTTTAATAAAATAAGGCACCAATTGATTGATCAAACATATCTCAGGACAGAATAACTCAAATACTAATCAATAAAAGTGCAAAAAAGACCAAAACATGACCAACAGGGGTCCATTTTGTGTCCTGTTTCAGCACATGTGCACTTTTTTCACCTGTTTTTATCCATTTAATCACCCACAAAAAATATGAGTCACCTTCACTGGCAAGTAAAGACGTATTTTCAAGAACTTTACATTATATATCATCAAATGTTTTAGAGAAAAACTGTGTGTTGCCTCAAGGCAACATTGTACCATAATGGAATCGCATAATGCCATACAGGCATAATAGGTTTGAATGCAAATGTATTACATTTGTAAGGAAAAGAGTGAGAATTATCTAAATATGTTGGCATTTTCACATGATTTTGTAATGCACTTATAGCGAAGAATAGTAATTTACATACTATATCTGCATATATTATGATCTACACATTTTCTATAGCACTTCATAAAGGTATAAAACACAGGTACCACTGGCAGTTGATGAGGTGATTGATGAGGGGTCATACTGTGATGAGGAAGATGAAATCATATTGACAATCTGTCAGGGAGAGAGTGAGGGTGAGAGAGAAGATGGAGATGAGAATGAAGATGGATATAATAACTTGATATAATAACATAATAATATGATGGTTTGGTAATATTTGTGTTCCACTATGGTACAATGCTGCATGAGGGCAACAGTTGGATATAAAATGTTACTTTTTATTAAATATAAAAACTTTTAATACATTAAAAACTGGATAAATTTGTTTGTTCAAGTGTCTAGTTAAGGAAATTGATGTTTTCAATAAATATATTTCTTTTTTCTACATGAAAATGCCAAATGTTTAAATTTTTCCATTGTGTCCTCGAGGCAACAAATAATTAAGTAAATAAATAAATTAATTAAAAATGTATGAAAATGTTCATTGATATTGTTAAAGTGTCAAATTTTAAGCAGGAAAAACAACACAAATATTTTTTTTCCTCACTGATATCATATTGCGTACCATAGAGGGTTAAAGTTCTTATGTTCTGAAGCGCGAAACTCGAAATCACGTGAGACAACCATAGACTGTAAAAGGAGCAAATATACTACACATAACTCTGCATATAACGACGCGCCATATATGTTTTTAAAAACACAAACCATTATTTTATTATATTTCAGCATAAACATACATCGCTAGACAGGTAATGAACATAATTTAGCTAACATTTATAATTTATTTACGGCTGAAATGTTGCATGTATATGTAACAAGCAAAGAATTTATCATAATGTAAAGTTACTTTAATACAAGTAATGTCAAAAAGATATTAGCTCCAGGGCCGCGGGAAGTAATTTTGAACAGGGGGTGCTGTGAATTTTTTTTTTTTTTTTTTTTTTGACAAAAAACCTATGAGCCTATAGGCCTATTTAAAATACATTTTAAAAATAAATACATTGAGATTTACTACTTTATTGTCATATACACTTCAGTGCACAGCCAGCCAGGGTCTGAAACACACAGACATCAGTTCTCAGATATGCGCAATGCGCTATTAATCTGAAGCAGAAGCAGAATCAGAAATAACAGAACGTGAGAACGTTTCATTACCACAACGCCATGCGGGAAATTTGAAACTGGATGTTGGCTGGAAGGGCTCGTCTAATCCAATCACGCTAGGTTGGGTTGCGGGTGCTGGGGCTGGGCCTGCCGGTTCAACTGCAGGCCGAGGCAGGCGGACAGACTCCGTTGTCATGGTTGCGGTATTAGATTTCTTCGCTGGTGGTTTTCCAAAAAAATCCAAAATCCGTTTCTGTGACATATTTTCTCCTCGTTTCTGTCATTAAACTATGTAAATTTACTAGTCAGCTGCTGCCAAAGATGTATATATTCTGCATGGAACGAGCGGGAAACCTCTTTACTCGGCGACCAAACCTGCCTGCGTGACGTTGACAACGTAACTTCCGAACCTGTGTTGATTAGGCCTCAAAATATGAAATTAAAATCCAAAATATACGTAATAGCCTACGTGTGTCAAAATCATTTTCTAAAATATTCATAAGGAATTTATAAATTGTGCAAAATATTTTAATAGGCCTACATTTTTTTTTTTTTAAATCTCCCTCTCGTCACTAGGGGGTGCTGCAGCACCCCCACTTCCCGCGGCCATGATTAGCTCTGCTGCTGTTCATAGTACAATAAGGACGTTGTCATAAATGTCCCAATGTGTAGTGAACCCCAGCGCCCTTTACTGTCCTTACCAGTGCCCGAATTCGAGCCCGAATACACGATATAACGTTACTGATTCACGAGCTCGGGAGCTGATTGAGACACACCCAATAAGTCAATATATTTGTGAATTAGCTTACCTGAGTCTGTGAGTCTCAGCAGTGTCTCTACTAATAGCGAAACTAAATTTATTTACCTCAAGAACCGCGCAGTTATTACCTCGCTGGTGAGAAATATCAACTTAAAAGCTGGTAGCTTTTAGTGTGTGTGTGTGTGTGTGTGTGTGTGTGTGTGTGTGCGCGCGCGTTTGAATGAGAGAGAGAGCGGGAGAGAGTATGCGCTTTTCTTATTTTTTTAGGACATATTAATTTGTGACAAAAAAAAAAAACCATGACAATAATTTGTCGTTTTTGTCCTAGTGTTTACTATTTTTATTTGCGTGGTCGGTGTCTTTTTTTTTGCGATTGGCGAAGTGATATGGGTCTATAATGCGGCCAAGACCTGCCTAGAACTACTTCCCTGAAAATAATTTCACACCTTAACGTTTGTCAACTAATCAGATTCGAACATTCAACAGCCTCGTAGTAAGAAAGTTAGATTATACATAAGTTATATAAAATATGACATAAAATAAAACAAAAATAGCCATGCCAGAACGTCTTAGTGAAATATTTATTCTTTTATATAAACATATAAAACAAATCTTGGAAGATCATTTAAATACAGAATATCTGTACATGAACTTAGTACACAAGTTTCTGCAGTGCTCAGCACGGGTGCAGATTCAATTTATGGAGTTTCTTGGCTTTTGAAACATGGCAGAGTGGGTCACCCAGAAAAGCAGAAAATAGAGCAAAGAGATGGGGGTTTTCATGCATCAATAGCTCCTGGACTTGCAACGCTCTCCTAATTAGACTAGTTTCCCTAACTACTCTTTACAAACACAAGTTGGTGAAATCTATCCTGAACCAAGCAGACAGTTAAGACAAATTGTGCATTTTATTTTATTTCCATTTGTCGATTTTGAATGTTAAAATCTGTGCCAAGGACTAGGCAAGAAAAAGAAAAGAAGCAATCCAGAAACACACAATGCTGACTCCGTTATCTGTGGTGTAGGTTATAATGCAGGTTAATGGCACAGGGCCATTTTTGAAGATGCTTCACCATATGAAAAGAGTGAGTTTGTGAGAAAAGAATGTGCGTCAAGTCATCTGAAGATGAATAAGGGATATGCCTGGCAACTTTATCCATTGTGCTTCAGATTTAAAACGATTCTACTGGAATTACATAAAAATGTGGGTCCAACTAAAGGGAGAAGAGACAAAAATCACGTCTGCTTAAAATACTCTCAACATTTCGGTTTACACAATTTTTTTGCTCTAGAAGACCACAGGGAGTAAAACGAGGTACATCTATTGACCAATTCTGCCACGTTCCTCTCATGGGCCAAGAAACATTTAATCTCTTCACCAGGTTCTGGGTTAAACTGACACCAGCACCGTTAATAGTGAAAAACACTTGAGCCAACCTCTAGGGGAAAGGGAAAAGGGAAAACAAAAATAATATATGAAATTATAAAAAATAAAATAAAATAAAATAAAATAAAATGTCTCTGAAAAGGTATGAGGCGCAAAAAACAACTCTAGAACGATGTTATTGCCTGTAACAGTACAGATACACCGGAAAATCATGCCAAGTGGCCAAACACCCTGTCCGGCTTTGAAAAAAATAAAAATCTCCACCAAAAACCAAACAAACAATTTCATAAGCCACCTTTCATGACTCTGCATGTCTTTTCTAATGTGCACAACCGTAGCAACAAAGCATCTGCTGACACCATCATCCCTCTTTACTGTAAGTTTGCTTCCGCTCCATGGAAGGCTTGCCATTCATCCTTCATGTAAAGAACACAAGCAAAGCAGCCTGTTGACACCATTACTCTTCAGTTCATTAGTCTAGAATGAACTCACAAAAAAAAAAAAAAAATGGCCGATAGAAAGCAATTACTCTTTGTTTCAAATCAACTCAGAGTTAAAGGCAACTGGAAATGCCTTGGTATTCCACACTGAGGCTGCGTCTTAGATGCCTCTCTGTTCTCACACAGAGGTGGTCAGAGCCTGGCAGAGGGCTGAAGAGCTCTCCACACCTCTCTCCAGCATCTCCAGGCCCTCCAGCCGAGCAGTGATCATTCTAGATGTAGTCGTCTTCCACCGGTTCCCCCCGAACGTCACAGTAGTGGATGAAGACGACCACCACACGCTGGAAAACGCCCCTACGTGTCTGCCGTCGCTCTGAGATCTCCTCGCCGATCGTTTCCATGCAGATGTCGGCTGAGAGCTGTCCCTTGCGCCGTGGCGCATAGATAGTAGCTGACGAAAAGGAAAAAGAGTGGGCGAGAGTGAGATAGATGTTCATACTGTTAATTTATTTATTTTTTTAAATGAGGGACTATTTTTAAAACTGAGGGACATATTAGAAGGAAAAGAGGAAAAATGGGAATAAATGTTCAAAAGTTTGGGGTCAGAAAGATTTTTTTTAAAGAAATTTTTTTATTCAGCAAAGATGCATTAAATTGATCAAAGCAGCAAATCAGCATATTAGAATGATTTCTGAAGGATCATGTGATGCTGAAGGCTAGAGTAATGATCGCTTCGCTATCACAAGAGTAAATTACAGATTAAAATATATTAAAATAGACAACATCTATACTTTAAATTGTAATAAATTTTTACAATTTTACTGTTTTTACTGTGTTTTTGATCTAATAAATGCAGCCTTGGTGAGCAGAAGATGCATCTTTCAAAAATACTTCAAAAATCTTGCAGATCCCAAACATTTGAATGGTACTCTATTCTAAACAGTGGATGGGTAATAAAAAACAATTTAAAGGTGTCCTAGAATTAAAAATTGAATTTATCTTGGCATAGTTAAATAACAAGAGTTCAGTACATGGAAACGACATACAGTGAGTCTCAAACTCCATTGTTTCCTCCTCCTTATATAAATCTCATTTGTTTAAAAGACCTCCGACGAACAGGCGAATCTCAACATACGTAACAGTCGGGGTGTATGCCCCCAATATTTGCATATGCCAGCCCATGTTCAAGCATTAGACAAGGGCAGGACGTCTGGATGTGCACAGCTGAATCATCAGACTAGGTAAGCAAGCAAGAATAACAGCGAAAAATGGCAGATGGAGCAATAATAACTGACATGATCCATGATATCATGATATTTTTAGTGATATTTGTAAATTGTCTTTCTAAATGTTTCGTTAGCATGTTGCTAATGTACTGTTAAATGTGGTTAAAGTTACCATCGTTTCTTACTGTATTCATGGAGACAAGAGCCGTCGCTATTTTCATTTTTAAACACTTGCAGTCTGTATAATGCATAAACACAACTTCATTCTTTATAAATCTCTCCAACAGTGTGTAATGTTAGCTTTAGCCACGGAGCGTAGCCTCAAACTCATTCAGAATCAAATGTAAACATCCAAATAAATACCATACTTACGCGATTAGACATGCTGCATGATGAACACTTTGTAAAGAACAATTTTGAGGGTTATATTAGCTGTGTGAACTTTGTTTATGCTGTTAAAGGCAAGCGCGAGCTCCGTGGGTGGGAAGCGTGAGCATTTAAAGGGGCCGCAGCCTAAATCGGCTCATAGTTAATGATGCCCCAAAATAAAAAGTTATTTTAAAATTAATAAAAAAAAAATCTATGGGGTATTTTGAGCTGAAACTTCACAGACACATTCAGGGGACACCTTAGACTTATATTACATCTTTTAAAAAGACGTTCTACGGCACCTTTTAACCAAGATGGGAAAACATATGAACAAAGGTCACACCTAACTATAGCTGTGCTATAGCTAGGATTTATCTGCATTTGAATCATTGAATTGTGATGAATAACTACACCTGAACTTCGTTATTTCAGTGTGTTCCTTTTTCAGTGTGTTACTTACTGCTTTCATCATCCTCAAAGTCGTATCGAGCGTAACTGTTGGGCTCTGCTGTGCGTAAAGAGCGAAGCCACGGGAAATCTGTGATCATTGAGTACGGCGCCCCATCTACTACTCCTAAAGCACAGAGAGTGTGGGAAAGATCGAATGCCATTACTTTTTTATTGCTTTAAAACCAAAATGGATCTTGTAAATATTTATGGGCCGATGCAACATTATGAGAGCTAGCAAATTTTCTCATCCATTAAGATAATTTACATTACCATCCTTGAAAGGCAATTTGTTATGTAGACAGTGGTATACATACATGTACAGCAACACAACACACACACACACACAAACAAACAATAACACATTTTATAATAATTTAAAAACATTATCGCAGCAAGTATTCTTATATCTATTTGATTTACACAAAGGGAGCAATTAGCTTTGTGTTAAGTGTTTGAGAAATGTAAATGCAACTGTAAATATATCTCTTCACTCTCTCACACACCAATATAACTGTGTTACCAGAGGAAGTGAGGGGAACTTGGAGCTAGTCTCAAAGGACTCTGATCTGTTTCCTCTCACCCTCTAATGTGTAGATGTCTCGGCCCCAGGGATAGCTGGGATACTTCTTTACATCCTCTTCCGTCCGTGTGGCCTCCGGAAAGAATTCATACTTGATGAGTTCTCTTGTGAAAGGACAAAAACACAGATCAGTGAGCCTTTGAGTATACCATGATAAGAAAACAGTGCCATCTGGTGGACAAAGCAGGAATTAAATGAACCATTTGGAAAGTCGGCATCATTTTTGCAGAATCAAATTGTAATGAAACAAGACACACACAAATTATTACTTTTTACACACATCATTATAAAGATGATACACACTAAACAAATGCTTAACGAAGATTTTATTCTTGGTCTATATGGGTATGTGGTCCACTCACTGGCTAATGTTGGCAATGGTGTCCATCCAGCTACGTACGCGCACCTTGTTCCTAACATTGGGTGGGTTGCTGAACTCATGGATAATAGCAATATGGTATGGGTATGGACCGCTGAAGAGCTTTTTCTCCAGAGCCAGAGAATCAATCTGGAGATGAATGTTGAAAAGAGCATAAGTGTAAAATACTGTGCTTTAAATACCTCAAATACCCTTTACAGGGCTAAAAACTCTCTATATAATATATAGGTAATTCTATAGTAAACCAAATCACACGTTGGCTGGAAAACCGTTACATATGGTGCCAAACATTCCAGATTTACAGTATAGTAATACAGTAAAAACAGTAAAACTGCAAAATATTAGTACGATTTAAAACAACTGTTTTCTATATGTTATTTATTTCCTGATGGCATCATTACCCCAGTCTTCAATGTCACATGATCCTTCAGAAATCATTCTAATATGCTGATTTGGTGCTCAAGAAATATTTTAGGACTCAAAACAGCAATATTTATTTGAAATAGAAATCTTTTGTAACATTCTAAATTTTTACTGTCACTTCAATTTAATGCATCCTTGCTTTCTTTACATGGCAACCATAACACTGACCTGCTGCATAGGTCTCATGTAGATGATGCGGTTTCTCTCCGCGGGCATCCGTAAGATCTGGTCGAGCACCTGCTCCATGTCCAACTTCTTACATTGTGCGTAGTCAAAGCGGTTTACTATGGGGGCACTTTCCACCAACAAGTGTTTTAGCACCCTACAGCGTGTCGCTTGGGAAGAAAGAATCAAATTACGCATGAGGATCTGAAACAGTCTGTCTCACATACGAATGTCAGCGTGTTCTGCTATAAACTCACCGTGGACAAACATCATTTTGGGGCACTCCTTAAGGACCAGGTCTGTGATGCCACAGTTTGTAAGTGTGATTCCCACAAGGTTTTTGGATTTAAGGCTGAGGACCTGTATGATGTGAAAAATAATTGTGAGTGGCCCCAAAATTATCTGAACACACCTGAACACTTGTGTTCTGCATTAAGGAAATGTATAGTTGAGTGAAACCAGACTATGGACCCACCTGCACATGGTCGTCTTCAGTTACAGGGTCACTAGTGCTGGTGGACTTGTCTGCCATACGTTTTCT
Organism: Megalobrama amblycephala; assembly: GCF_018812025.1. Classification (NCBI taxonomy): domain Eukaryota; kingdom Metazoa; phylum Chordata; class Actinopteri; order Cypriniformes; family Xenocyprididae; genus Megalobrama; species Megalobrama amblycephala. Next base: position 13,713,424 of record NC_063066.1, on the reverse strand, counting down.
CTTCACCGCAGCCCGAGGCTTTGCTTTGGGCAGTTCTGGACAGATCAACAGGTGATGAAGCACAGTAGAAATTAACTGCAAGTCTTACTGATTAGACTGATTCATCCTGGCTAAATCTCATCTAAATATTTTCAACCAACTATTTTGCATATCATGGGCAACATTCCAAGACCTGACAAACTCAGATTCAACATGATCAATTGGCGGAAACAAGAGTCGTACAATGGCAAGAGACATCGAATAAGGGTAACACACTGATCCAGCAAAACTCAACTGATCAAAAGTGACAGTAAGGGCATTTATAATGTTACAAAAGATTTCTATAACAAATAAATGCTGTTCTTTTGAACTAATAATAATAATATTTGACAATAATACTGTTGTTACTGGATTTTGATCAAATAAATGCAGCCTTAAAGGTGCAGTAAGTGATCTGGGAAATGCTAACATTAGCCTGCTAGCATTGGAAGCAAACGATCACACCCTCCCTGCATATCGCCATCCAAAGACACGCCTCCTCCAAAACACATGAACGCACGCGCACACACACACACACACACACACACACACAGAGCTGCTCTCGGCAAAGTATCACGAGATAAAATACCTCATATCTGATTGATATAAATTTATAAAAATACATTTACCGTTTAACAGTGATTGCTATCAGGATGAGGAAACTTTCAACCAGTATAACAAAAAATGTTTCTGTAGAGAATCACGTATTGCACCTTTAATGAGCATAAGAGACTTCTTTCAAAAAACATTAAAAAAATCTTACAGACCAAAAGTATGTAATTTTAATATTAAAATTCAGTGTTATATAGTTACATATCATACTTTAAGACATATTGTATAAATCTGAGTGTTGTCTGAAAGTGGCCTGAAAAAGTGTTAAAGGTGCTAAATAGGATGTTTTGTTTTATACATTTTTGCAATATTACTTGAAACTGTCTTTACTTACTGATAAAAGACTATTTATTAGGTGCACTGAAAGGAATAATATTAATATACATCATCTGTGCACGAGGTAGGGCCTTAAAAACATCAGCCAATCGTTTACGTGATCATCCCGTAAACGATTGGCCCTCTGGCTTGTCAATCACTGCCATTATGTTCCTTGTGCGAGACGTGCGCGGCTGCGCGCTCCAGTAACTTTCCACACTCCACAGGCGCCGCATGTAATGTTTTTGTCAGGAGACGGGAGTAACAACTGCAGATTATGAGTTACCTGCGGTGAGTCCAACATAATGAATCCACTAACACGACACAGCGAATGCCGGTGGTAAACACTCGTGTTCCAATACTTGTGCACGAGTTTTGGGAGGCGTTCCCTCGAAATTAGCTGTGAAGGAGGGGGGTTGTTCTTACGCATGCGCTCATTTCAAAAACTCAGTAACAAGACTTTGGTTTCTCAGTCGACGAAAAGATCCTCTTTAGCACCTTTAACTATCCCTAAAATAATGCATCCACACTTAAGTTGAGATGTTATACACCATCAGTTGCTTTATGCATGTTAAAACTCTAGTTTCTTACATTTGCTCCTCTTCTCAGCACTGTAGGTTCACTAGGAGTCAAAACGGTGGTACCACTTTATCTAAATGTCATGAACACATGGAGATATACTGCAGTATAGCTGCCAATATAGACTAACAGTGGAGTAATCCAGACCCCCAGCATTCCTCCATCTGCTTTTATGCTATGCACAAACGGCACACCCGAGGGTCAGCCTTTGCCCAACTGTGCCTTTTTTCCATTGCTCAATTGATTCTCTGATGTCCCACTGTGAGGAACCTCTGCTCTCGTCTTACCTGACTCACAAACCAGGGGCACAGAGGAAAGTCTGCTGCGGGCACGTGTGATGGGTCTCCTGGGGAACTCATCTGAAGGGCTTCTGTGTGATGAGCCTTGCTGGTGGACCGCAGTCCTCTCACTATGTCCCTCAGATGAGCTCGGTGTCCTGGGTGGAGTGCTGGAGTGCCTATCCTCCATCTCATCTCCCCCTGCTCTCTGCTCTGGGCTGTGACATTCTGGTCTGTGGTTCTCGTTCCCCGCTGGTAGGCTGTGGCCACTACGAGTCCTGTTTTCAGAGCCGGGACGAGACCGGCTGCACGTGCAACGAGTCCTCACCATATCATTTTCCCCTCTACCCGCCCCACCCTGGTCGTCCTGATTGGCCGAGTCCTCCCTCCAGCGGATGGAGCAAACACAGCTGCCGGCTGTGTAGCCTGAAGCAGGCCCAGATCCACTGTTTCTGTCTCTGGCTCCACGCTCAGCCGTCTCAGTGGCCGCTTTCATGTCAGCCTTGATCTGCTCGCTTGTTACCTGGCAGCCTTTCTCACAGCTCAGCTCCTGAGGCTGCGGTCCACGTCTACGCAGTGGAGTTTTCCCTTTACCTGTCAGAATACAGCAGATATCAGCATAAGTTCAAGATGAGATTTGTTTGGCGCAGGCTTTTTCTTAAGACGTTTCTACACTAGAGCTTCTGCTAGTTTGACATCTCAGTATCCTTTAAACAGGGAAATTCAGGAAGACAGCACTTCCTGAAGTCAAACTGGACTATGTTCCTCGCAGATGAGAACTAACTGCTGTTTATTGATAATCCTTCGAATTTTTATATAACAATTTTTATTTAGGTCATATCACATTTATTTGTATAGTGCTTTATCGAGTACAGATGGTTACTTCAATTTCAGTTGTAAAGCAGCCCTACAGAATACAATTGTCATTATTCAGCTCAATTAATGTTGATTCAATTCAGTTCAATAACTGTAAATGTGGCAAAGTTCATAAGTTATGAAATGACATCCAAAGCAGCTCTACAGAAGACAAGTGTCATTAACCTTCTCAACTCAGTTCAAGTTTTTGTTTACAAATATTTAAACACTCTTTTATGCCACAATTTGAAATGTATGAATGTCATCGAATTAAAAGATAAAGTAACAATTGGGGTCAGTAAAATTAATACTTTTATTCAGCAATGACACATTATATTGATCAAAAGTGTCATTATAGACATTAATATAAGGACATTATATGTGTTTGAAAAGATTTTGTACTATGAACTGATGCAGTGGCTATAAGGATTTTAAATGTCAACTACCATTTGGAGTCATAGCTGTGCTGCTCTTCCCCTGGGCTTCTGTTTCTGGGTACTGGCCTTGAGAGCGGGCGGCAGCCGGTGTCCTGATTGGACTGTACTCGTCCTCACTGTCCGAGTCAGACACCACCACCGACTGCTTCTTCACCGCAGTTTGAACTCCGCTAGGGCCTAAACGAAATCATAAAAGACGAAGCAAAAAAAAATTAATGGTTAATCATTAAACGTATCCCATCCATTATTCACAGGGTTTCTTCACAGATTATTCACAGGGTTTCTTCAGACCTGCTTGTTCCTCATCCTGTTCAAGCGAAGGATTAGTAGTCTGGCTGGAACCCTGGGTTTCTTCCTCTGGATTGACAGCCACAAGTACCGGCTCAGGCTCCATGTTGTCTGCCACCATGCCCTCCACATCGGGAATCTCTGATTGAAGTCAATTCAAATATTTCAACAAGCAAAAAACACTAGACATACACTACCGTTCAAAAGTTTTCTGGTCAGTAAGATCTTCATCATGATTTTGTAAGAAGTCTCTTATCTGCAATGAAGCTGCATTAATTTGATCAAGAATACAGTAAAAAAAATAGTGATATTGTGAAATATTACAATTTAAACTAATTTTTTTATTTGAACATTTTAAAATATAATTTATTCCTCTGATGGCAAAACTGAATTTTCAGCAGCTATTACTGCAGTCTTCAGTGTCACATGATCCTGCAGAAATCATTCTAATATGCTGATTTGCTGCAGTAACATTTCTTATTATTATCACTGTTCAAAACTGCTGTGTTAATATTTTTGTGGAAACCATTATACATTTTTGTTAGGAAAAATGTCTGTTTTGTAAATAGAAAGTGAAAAAGAACAGCATTTATTTTGAAATAGATTTCTTTTTTTGCATTATGTCTTTGCTGCCAATTATGATCAATTAATGCATCCCTGCTGAATGAAAGTAGCCTGGGTGCCAGCCCGAACCCCGCCCACAACATTTTTTGGACGGGAAGTTCATACATATTCTGACTAGAATTGAGTATGACCACGTCAGGCTAGAATGAAAGTATTATATGTATATACGTACCCTCTGGGCCACGGTGGTGTTGCTGAGGCACATCATCAACCTGGTTGTTGTTGTTATTTGGTGGAATGTTTGCATCATTATTATTCTGGTGATTGTTGTTGTTATTGTTGTCATTATCATTGTTGGAATTCTGATTGCTGACCAGGGCAGATGATACACCGATACCTGTGCCCGCACTGAGACCCACACGGGCACAGCCCTGCAGTAAACACATGAAATTAATATGACTGACAACATTTCAACCCCTTTAGTATAGTATAGTTATATTATAGCAATTTTCATTCATATTGTAATTTCTTATTGTAATGAGCTGAGGTTCATACCAGTAGAAAGAATTTTAACTATCTGTTTACCACAAATGGTAATGATATCTTAGTGATAGTCTCCAGTTAATCAATGTATATCACTGTCAACTCAGTTTTCATGGGCTCCTATGCTCACCTTGGGAGGTTCACGAAACATCTGATCTAGAGAGATGAATTCCAGGCTGGGAAGCATCTCAATGAACTGACTGAACGACTCCAGCTTGATAGCATGACAGCGCACCAGAGTGAGGTCCACCAACCGACTCCAGCGCGAATGGTCTTTAACAAAGAGCGGCTTATCAGTCAGATTTAAAAACGAATAGTGAAACATGCTTAAAATCAACTTGGAATTTTTGAGGACGTTCTAGATACTACATTTTAAATAAAATAGTTCAAGTAGTATCATTATCTCAGGAAATACATAAATAAATGAGGGTGAATCCATTACCTGTGATCCAGTTGTGAGGGTTGTGAAGATGTGGACAGTTATAAATGACCAAATACTTGATGGAGGTGAACACCTCATTAACAGCCTTCATTCCAATGTCTGTGATGATTCCTGGATTTTCGATCACATCAGCAAGACCGTATTTCACTAACTCAGCATGGCTCATGTTACCTGCGTGAAACATGTTTTATTGCAGGTAACTGAAGGGTTAGTTCACACAAAAATGAAAATTCTGGAATCATTTACTTTGTCGTTCCAAACCCATAAGACTATACATATAAAGAACAGAACAGAAGTCCATTCCACCAAAACATTTGTTTCAAAATTTTATAAAGACATCATAAAATTAATCCATATGAATCAAACAGTTTAATCAATTCTTTTGAAGAGACATGATCACTTCATATGATGAACAGATTTCATTTGGCATAGATCATTTCATTTGAGGCACGGATAAACATAAATACATAGAGCACATCAAATATGGTTAACAGATGCTCAAACATGCTTTCTTGACAATTTTATGATGTCTTTATGAACTTTTTGATGCTTGAAGGTTTCGGTCGAATGGACTTTCAATGGAGGAACATACAGAACATCTCTCATGTTTCATTTTAAAATATTTATTTGTGTTTTAAAGGTGAATGAAAGTCTAATGGGTTTGGAATTACATGAGGGTGAGTAATTGATGACAGAATATTCATTTTTGGGCTGAAATATCCCTTTAAAGATGGGAATAGATAACTTCAAAGTAATATAACCCAACAATCATACAGGGCCGTAAGCAGCATTTTATAATCACTGAGGTCCCAAATTTGACATAGTTAGGGGGGTTAATTAGGGAGAAAATTTTGATTTTGATTTCTCTGATCAACATATGTGCAAGACGTTGAAGGCCAAAAAACTGGATAAAGCTTTAGTAGATTATGTGTCAATATCTGATCTCTCCTAATCTCCATCACTCTTTTTTTTTCTCTCATTCTCCTTATCATGCCCTGTCTCTTCCTCTCCTAAAGCTGAGCTTTGACTGATAGTCTTTTCATTTTTGTCTGTGAAGAAAATAAACATAGGGTCAACTGATATTTATATGTTTTACGAATCATTTTCTTAGTTATCTTACAGATAGCTACCAGGAAGCTAGGTAACTAAGTTTATTAAATTCATTCAAAATATGTACACAACCATTATCAATCTTATGCCTAATATGATGAAAACAGCTTTGTTAATGATTCTTGTCCCCTCACATTGACAGTTACAAATTTTTACTTTACATGAATCACGTAAATAATAGGCCTATTTTCAACTAAAAATGGCAAAATTAGACAAAAGTTGATTAGTTTGCCTCGGTGACATCATAGCTAGCTACGGCCATATTTATAAAGTCACACTTTGACAAGTGTACATCCAACTGTTTACAGTAACATCTGCGTCTGCATCCATGATGCACCTGACAGCAAGATGTGATCATTCACATTATATAACAATGACTTACATTGCAACAGAAATTCATCAACATATCCGAGGTGCAAAGTCTCAAACTGAGGGAACTCTAGTTCTGCCATCTTCAGTGCGGAGAATACCCCATCTTTGGTTAAAGAAGGCTGGATTCGAACTTCATGCAACCTGGACAACGAAAGTCGATCCTGTCAACGTCTCTAATTCTAAACAGGAGTCAGTGTAAGTTTATAATGTTCTTTAAACATTTAAACATAGATTTACCTGCGAGCAGCAGTAATGATGAGGTAGCCCAGATCCACTTCAAGTGCATTTTTACAGGCACCAAAAACAATTGTGTGCAAATTACGAAACCCTCCTAGAAGAGATGTACGTTAGACAATATGACACAGACCTGGAACGTTCTTTTAGTAGTGGACACTGCATACTCATTTCTTGCTCAAAATATGTAGACAAAACAAAATCAGTATTTCACACACGTGGTCAATGAGAAATACAACAAGAGTTCTGACTATGTTTTACAATACAATAATATATTATTCAGTCATTCTGATATGCCTCCTATTTATAAGAAGCTGGCAAAATTGTGTGGTTACCTGATCTCCAGCTATCCTCCACCACATGCTGAATCAGTCCCCCTAAAAAGGGCACCCTCACCAGCTCCAGCTGCTCTAAGTTGCGGGCGGAAGCCAGACCAGTGACAAGAGGCACATACTTAAGCGAATTAGTGGGACCGGCACAGTTCCTCATGACGAACGTACGCAAGTTCACACAGAGAAAGTCTTTGAAGGGCTGAGGCTTAGTGAGGCGCACCCACTTCAAGTACAGATGTCTGAGCATGGACAGACAGGGGATCTCTGGCACATTGACACCTGCAGGAAAGTTCAAACAGAAAGGTTTGTGACAAAATATAACCAAGATGACATATGATGGGACAAAGGTTTGCACAATGGAGGCAATCTGAAACTCACCAACAAGATGGAGGGTCTGGATTTTAGCTGCAGCTGGAATGGTAAGTTTGTTCTCTGAGGGAATAGGAAAGGCCCCGTTTCGGTTCCTGAACTTCCCTAGAATGTGAACCTGAGGCATGTAGTTCCATACGGCCTCCACCAGCTCCAAATGAGACGTCTCAACTCCCTATAAGTGCAAATATTATTATTTTCAACTGCAGTAGAAAACAGACACTTCCATTTTCATATACTGATATGACAATTATCTCTGATATTAACTTACTATAAGGTTGGGACAGGCCTGTAGAGCCTCCAAAACACCAGGAATACTGAAAGCCTCATAACCTCTGACCCTCCTTCTCTCTAGGTAACGTGGATGAAGACCATACAGCTGCTCCAAATCAGGCATCTTCTTCATCAGCATGAGGAAACTGGAGTCTGTGAATCCTAAGTTACAGACACATGACAGTTCAAACAATAGCAATTAGGAAAGACAATGAAATGAGAATAACAATTACATTTCATGGCTTTAGGACTAGTATTCTTGGATTCACAGACTTAGACTACCATTCGGAAAAGACCAATATATCTGCCAGGTCTATTAATCGTCCAACCTGAACTCACTGTCTAGCATTGGCTGATAATCAATCTGACTAACATAAGTTTCTCATTATATCAATTCTAAAACTCAATATTTACTCAATTTCAGTGAACTAAATAAATGTTAAATATTAAATGATTAAAATATTAAAATAATTTAATTTAATTATGAAAAATTAGATGTATAAAATAATGTTACACTGGTAATGTACACCACCATTTAAAAGTTTGGGGTCAGAAAAATTTTGAATGAAATTAATACTTTTATTCAGCAAAAGACACATTATATATCCAATTAAATTATTAAAAAGTGACAGGAAATGTATTTAAAATGATACAAAACATTTAGATTTCAAATGAATGCTGTTCTGTTGAAATTTCTATTGAAATCTTGAAATCAATTCAATGGAATCAATTCAATGGAAAGGATTCCGGTAGAGAAGACAATGCTGAATAAAGTCGTAGTTTTTGTTATTTTTGGACCAAAATGTATTTTCGATGCTTCAACAAATTCTAACTGACCCTCTGATGTCACATGGACTACTTTTTATTACCTTTATGGACATGGACAGTATACCGTACATACATTTTCAATGGAGGGACAGAAAGCTCTCGGACTAAATCTAAAATATCTTAAACTGTGTTCCGAAGATGAATGGAGGTCTTACGGGTTTGGAACGACATGAGGTTGAGTCATTAATGACATAACTTTCATTTTTGGGTGAACTACCCCTTTAATACCTTTATGGACCTCAAATTGTGCAATGATGTTGCTGCCTACGTATGGTTTGGAAACCCTCGGATTTCATCAAAAATATCTTAATTGAAGATGAACGAAGGTCTTACGGGTTTGGGATGACATAAGGGTGAGTACTTGATGCCAGGATTTTCATTTTTGGGTGAACTAACCCTTTAATGTTAACGCCGCTTCTGGAATTTAGTTATAACCAGATCTCAGTGAAATTTGACAGCATTTGAGCGCCATCTACCTGAGGGCATGTACTCCCACCACCGGCTGGCACAAAGGTCCACCACCTTCACCACCCGCAAGTACAGGGTCACCGCCTCCCGCAGTTTACGCGAAAGACATTCCATACACATTATGTCCTGCATGGGTAAGTATCTGAGGGGAGATAGACTTCTGCATCATAATTCAAGTCAACTATAAATCATTGCAGTTTGTGTTGTTAACCTATGACAGTTAGGAGAACAGATATATGGATGATAATAGCATTGCTAATACAGTAGCTAACTATTGTACTAACTAGAGGTGGGGTGTTGGGGTGCTGTACTGACCGGAATATGTGGCAGAGCACCTCATGTGAGAGCTCGTTGATGTAGTCTTTGGGTTCCTCATGCCCGAGAGAGTTAAACGTTCCTCCCCCCAAACTATGAGTCCTGGTGACCTTCCTCCGTGGGCCCATCATGTCCAGGACAGTGAGATATCCACCAAGGGAAGGTAATAAACTCACTCCCTCTGTCCTGATCCTCTTGTTTGAGGCATCAACACATTATCATCACTCACTCCTGTGTAAAAAATAGATACAACAATAAACATCTGTGAGACAAAGAACGAGGGCGTCACTTTCACATGAATCCATCTAAACTATCATAATGCAAAAAAATATATATTTTCACGGCTATCAATAACAAAACTGAATAACAGCTCAAATAAGTAAAACAGAAGAAAAGCTCCATAAACAAATCAAACAATAGAACAATAATCTATAACAGACTGGTTGTAACACTCACAGCAGACTAGCAGGAGCTATGTTATGATCTTAACAGCGGTTGTTGAGAGGCATCATGACTCAGATGGAGAAGAGCTGAGCTGTTCATTCATCAGCAGCATGTGGAGAGGTGATGATACTGTTTGAAGTTGTTATGATCCCCAGCTCTAGCTAGCGATCAGCTGTTAGCAACCTCACCACTGTTTTATAAGGATGCGGACCTAACAGTGCTGTAAAAAGACCTTTAAGGCAAACCGTTCAACAGAAACTGGTCTATTTATCTCCTCTGATTTTCAGTCAAGCTCATAAGTGCGATTTGTGGCCAATATGAAGGTGAACAGCAGCTACTATCTATCTGGATCCGCGTCCAGTGGCGACGTGAAGCCAGTGTTAGCCTTCCAAACACAAACAGGAAGTTCAGTTTATTTTTTTACAAAATAAAAGACACGAAACATTAGTAAATAGATTTTATGTATTGCTCACGAAAGGGAAACATTTTAATGGTAGAACAAATGGCGATTGGCGATACAACCGTTAACAGCTGTTGGCAGTATCTAGGGTACAAATATGACCTAGAACTTATATATGTCTATTTTATATATATATATATATATATATATATATATATATATATATATATATATATATATATATTTTTTTTTTTTTTTTTTTTTAATTATTATTATTTTATACAAATCAAATGCCCATACAGTGTATGTATGGCAAGTCGTTTTGACTTTTATTCACATCTCAGGATATGAATTCTTGATATCAACAATTCAGTTCTTGATATCAACATTTGAATTTCCACTAGTAAAAACTAGAATTCTTGATATCTGTAATTGTATTTTCACTAGTGAAATGTCACCATAGGCTACCATTCATATTCAATTGTTGATATCAAGAATTGATTTCTTACTAGTTGAAATTCCAATTTCACATATCAGAAATACAATTCTTACTAGTAAAAATCGTAATTTTTGATATCAATAATTCAGATGTTAATTCAAATGTTGATATCAAGATTGATATCAAGATGAAATTCTTGATTTCAACAATTGTCATTGTTACTAGTAGAAATGTAATTCCTCATATCAAGAATTAGCATTTTAACTAGTGAAAACTGAATTGTTTATATCTAGAATTCATATCCTGAGAATGAATAAAAGTCAAAACGGCTTGCCATATGTATAAGACTGTTGGCAGTTTGCTTCCGCTCTGGAATGGCATCCCTTTTCTGGTGCACTTTGTAGGCCAAAACTCATAAATCTGAAAATTTGCTTCCGCTCTGTAATGGTGTCCCTTCTCTGATGATGTCAGTTTGACGGCTTGGTGTGGTGCGGTTATGACATCACTTTGTAGGCCAAAACAAGGAAACGAGTTAGCATTTTAGCATTTTTTTTTTTTTTTTTTTTGCAGTAATCCAAAAGCCTATGTAAAAATCCTATTGGGTTTTTGTCGAGTGAACCAGCGTGATGCTAAACTACCAATTGGTCTACAAAGTCATACCTGCACCACTCTACTGAATATCCTTAACCACTCCCCTCTAACCGTCAGTCTGCTATGAGCGACGAATGGAGAGGAGGTGTGCTAAAATAAAACCTCGCCCTTTATAGAGTACCTCAGGGATGATGTGTTTTTGTAGGCAAAACTCGGAAGCGAGTTAGCATTTTAGGACTTCCGGTTCCATCGCCTTAAAGTCTATGGGTTTTTTGAATGGGTTTTTGCTAAATCGCCTGAAATAAGGTCTGTGGTTAACAAAGCCTCTAAATATTTTCACGTTTTGATCTATGACATAAAACACACCAGTTATAACCCGCTTGTGATTTTTTAAACCTTTATTGTGTCTTAAAAACGGTGGTTGCTAACAAATTGCTAAAAGGGACTACTTCCTTTGGCAGGGACTTTAGACGTCGTCATGACAAACAGGCCATTTGGACAGCAATTCTCATGAAAAAGTGGATAAGTATTCACACAGTGCATATCATAATCAGCGAGCATATTTGTTATAAGTTGTTTTTTAAATAAAGTTTGAGGAAACTTGGTGGTGGTGACGTTGATTCGCGACCATGGTGTGCTGTAGACCGTTTATATGTTAGCTTTTTATATCTGACGACTTTATTTAGGCTTCAAAATGTTTAAATGTTGTGTAACTTGTAAAGATTATCTTGATAGACAAAACGTGTAAGTGTCATAACCCTTTGTTAAACACAGAACTTATTTTTTGCGATTTTCCAAAAGTCTTTGGAAAAAATGCATAGGCTTTCAATCGAGGGAACTCGTGCGCCACTAGCTCCCGGGTTGGCCTACAAAAACACGTCATCCCTGAGGTACTCTATATTCTATTTCACTTGGAAATACGTCACACTCACAACGCTAAAGTAAAGTGGGTTGCAACTTCCGGTTCACACTGACAAGACAATCAAGCCAAAGCAATCAAGGCAACAAGGGTAAGGATAAAGAATTTTATCGAATTTTTATTATTATTATTTTTTTAATCATAGACAGGTAATAAACATGTTTACATCACTTAAAGAATACACAGTTAAACTTAAAGAAAACATTTATTTTATTTCATGTCACTCATGAACATCATTGCATCTAACAGAATTATCTGATTGTGTGTTTGATTATTTATTGGGTCATGATTAAAACATCTATGCAGTTTGACATTTATACAATGACACCTTCTTCATAGTGTACTGGCCACTTGTCTGCACATGCCACAACAATTTTGCGAGTGGACAAGTGACCTCTGTAATTACAGTTTGGCCGTCTTTCCCCTCTTCTTAATGTACATGTAACCACAGGAAATGGATATTCGCTAATAAACAAATCTCTGTTTTCATGGAGTCGAGTTCCAGCCCCAGTACAAACTGCTCTAACTTGGTTACTATTTGCCTGTATGAAGGTGTTGACTTCTTTGCAGTCGTTGCCATTTTGGGATTGTGTGATGCGTCTGTCGCGGATGACCCTGTCACATCTCTGCTCAGTCATGGCTCCATACACATGCTGCGTAAGGAAATGCTCATAACGTCGCCTTACTTCTGCTGGTTGACCATAAATAGACAATGAGAAGAAGGCACAAAGGACCAGTAGCACAATCACTGTAGACTGATGAATACCCATGACCTGGTGAGCAATACATCATATATCAAGACACTAACTACAGTCAGTTGAATAAATAAAGTGTTTTGGGAGATTAATGAAGAAAATAATGAATGAAAATAAGTGCCCAGGTGAAAAAAAAGTACATTTCTATAATATACTTAAAGTGCTCTATTTTTGTGCACTAATTTTGAACTTAATATACTAAAAATTCTTCTTTAGTACTTCTTAAGATCATATCTTAAGAACATCTAAGTGAACTCAACTGTGCTATTTTAAGACGGCATGAATTATGAACTAAAATGTGCTTTTAATATACTATCTCTGTATTTAAAAAATATATTTAGCTACCACTTGTAGTACACTATGGGTTCAAATGTACTATAAGTGGTATCTAAATACATTTTTTAAATACAGAGATAATATATTAAAAGCACATTTTAGTTCATATTTCATGCTGTCTCAAAATAGCACAGTTGAGTACACTTAGATGTTCTTAAGATGATCTTAAGAAGTACTAAAAAAGAATTTTTAGTATATTAAGTACAAAACTAGTGCACGAAAATAGAGCACTTTAAGTATATTATAGAAATGTACTTTTTTTCACCTGGATTTCGTGGTGACATACCTATCTTGCTCTTCTTGACAAAGCAATATTTTGTTCAAACAGTCTTCTTTTGTCTGAACTGTAAGAGGTTTAAAAGCAGGTAAGGTATAACAAGCATTTCATGAAAAAAACTTGTGCTGAGCTGTAATATTACTAACCTGATGCAGTTTCGACTTTTCTGCTGCCTGTTAGTAATGCTGCTGTTTTTATCATAAACCCTTCAAGACCTTCACATGTGACCCGATTAAGTGGTAATGTTTAACAAGTACACAAACATGAAAAATCAATCATTTTTGAAAAAGCACTTTTTATTATTAATTTATTAATATTTTTAATAAAAAATACATATACACCTATATGCAAAGTAAAAAAAATCTCAAAAACAGCAGAGAGAACATCTTTTCAGATCCAGTGCTTCTTTTCAGTTGCCCCATTGCACCAGTGTACATGTCATCATTGAGGGTATTTGTTTTGGTTGTCAATATTTCCTTAAATTCTCTAATCTCTATCTATATAAAAAAGACTCCACAAAGATTTTAATTTAGCAGTGTGAACTTGGATAAACCACAACATACAGCAATGAAAATGACACGCGTCGGAGACATGGCCTTGTGGACAGTGTTTTAACATATGATGAAACAACGCTTTAGGCGACCTGAGTTTGAATCTCTCCTGTCTCCCGTTGACTGGCCTTTCAAATCATGACAAAATGCCCAAAAATATAAATGAAAAATACTCTACACACAGTGTACAGTGTCCTGTTTATCACTCTTCTCTTGATTGCAATATAATGATGGTTTACTTGACCTGTTTCTGTTAATAATAAACCACAGAAAAGTGGTTGGCAAGGGATAAACATAACCCAACAGCATTTACATATAAGTCTCTGTAACACAGTTCATTGATAAGGGAAGAAGGAGGCGGGAACCCCCATCGCAGGCCGGGGGGTACCCTCGCGTAGCCAGACCTTCAGACTGACGGCTAAATGTCTGGACTCTATTGCAGTTTTCATTGGCCAAGGGCCACCCAAGAGGACGTTTGACTGACATGTAATACAACCAATCACAGTTCGTTTGGTACCGAGTCACGTTTAGGGGCGTGAAAATGTAAATTCGATGTCCCTACAATAACAGACCAGCGTGCATCTATACATTTTTAATTCAAGAACATTGTGCAAGTTTACTGCAACAATGGAGCCACGAACTTAACATACTTTTGAAAATCCAGCGTTTATCCTGGCAAGCGTTCATTCTCACAGTTGTAAACACGAAGGCGTTCTTCTTCTACGAGGGGCGTCACGGCATTTGTTTCCAGGCAGACCTTTAAAGAGCACGACACACACGTCTCGCGGACATCCTGTAGAATTCAACCAACCAGATGATGACTTTGAAACTCCTGAAGGGTTTCCAGATAAGTGTGCCATATGCATCAGACGTTCAGCCAACGGTCTGTGGGCATGACATCTGAGGCTGAGACTACCCTCGAGACTGCGCTCTACTTCACCCCCTCCAGGGGGGTCAGTCACGGTCGCCGCAGCACCTTGGGATAAGGACAGACGAGGAGAGAGAAAAAGAGACAGAAGCAGGAAGAGCGACAGAAATGAGCACCAAATTTTGGTCCGGTTCCCAAAACGCACTGCCATCCGGTCCTCCACCAGCTGGGTGAACTCCTCCGGGAAGTGGCGCTGGATAGCCCTCGGTGGACAGCTCGACAATCCTCCGCTGCCTGGTGGATGGCAATGGCTCCTCCAGGTTCGGGCAGTTTGCAGGAGTCTCCTGTTTCCTGCTCCTCTCATCATGGCAAACCCTCCACAACCCAGGCTGCCGGCAGAGAGTCCGTCCATCCCACTGGCAACTCACTCTAGTCCACCGCCTCGAGCGTCCATGGCGGCAAACTCTGCTCAGCCATGCTTGATGGGACCGTGGATTCCCCACAGCAGCGAGGGATCTTTGACAGAGTGTTTCTCCTTCCTCCTGAGTTTCGGTAATGCAACACAGTTCGTTGATAAGGAACGAAGGAGGTGGGAACCGGCGAATGTTTAAACACTGTAATTTAAAAATAAACAAACACAAAACGAAAGTATAGCGGCAGCCCCTCAGGGACAACTGCCGCACACACATAAACAAAACACAACGTAAAATCCAGGCCTGGTCCTCGTTGTTCACTTTTATCGCTCCTCCTTTTATGCTTCCGAAGCTGCTCCATGAAATACGAGACCTGTGTGGCACGCAGGTGACGCTCATCATCAATCACTGGCCTTGCTCAAATTGGGAAATCTTCCTATATTATGATTTGATTAAATGGCATGTTTGTGGTACTAGTTATACTCTCTTTAGGGTGAAAATATGATTATGTGCTTATAAATGAGTCATGACTCAAATTATTCATATCCTATTGAAAATTATGATCCCCTAAAATCTAGAGTATGATGAAAACTGAGTGAAATCTGCTGTAAAACCATGGAGGCTGTTCCTGGGAGTTTTTCCTAAATTGGCTCAGTGCTCAGTGCTTTGAGCAACTTATCTCAGACATGAAGCGCATAGCTGGGCCTCTGATAAATCTGCCCGCTACAAATGTGGAGACACAGAGAGAACTGAACACAGCCTGAGGAGAGGTCACCTCATAACATCAATAATAACATTGGCAATGCCTACTTCATAAGAGAATGTAGTAACACCTTTAAAAATTAATGCTATCAAAGAATGAACAGGATTTTGCCAGCTTTTCATCTATCATCCTCAGGCATACTGAGAATTTAGTTCTTTGTTCTTCTTTTTCCATATTTTATTTTACTGGCACGAGTACAGGAAAAAAATTAACCTGGGAGAAAATTACGCTTTGACTTTTTTTTTTTTTTTTTTTTTTTTTTACATTTGATGTTATACATTAAGTAGGCTTTAAACTTATCAAAAAATCCATGCATCTCATGTACCATTTTTAAATGTATAATTGAAAATGGTACTGAATGCTAATAATACTAATAATAATTTAAAATAATACTGTGAATTGGTATAGTAGAGTTGCTAAATAATGTAATGTAACCTAGGAGTATATATATATATATATATACAGGTGCTGGTCATATAATTAGAATATCATCAAAAAGTTGATTTATTTCATTAATTCCATTCAGAATGTCAAAGTTGTGTATTATATTCATTCATTACACACAGACTGATATATTTCAAATGTTTATTTCTTTTCATTTTGATCATTATAACTGACAACTAAGGAAAATCCCAAATTCAGTATCTCAGAAAATTAGAATATTACTTAAGACCAATACAAAGAAAGGATTTTTAGAAATCTTGGCCAACTGAAAAGTATGAACATGAAAAGTATGAGCATATACAGCACTCAATACTTAGTTGGGGCTCCTTTTGCCTGAATTACTGCATCAATGCGGCACGGCATGGAGTCGATCAGTCCGTGGCACTGCTCAGGTGTTATGAGAGCCCAGGTTGCTCTGATAGTGGCCTTCAGCTCTTCTGCATTGTTGGGTCTGGCATATCGCATCGTCCTCTTCACAATACCCCTTAGATTTTCTATGGGGTTAAGGTCAGGCGAGTTTGCTGGCCAATTAAGAACAGGGATACCATGGTCCTTAAACCAGGTACTGGTAGCTTTGGCACTGTGTGCAGGTGCCAAGTCCTGTTGGAAAATGAAATCTGCATCTCCATAAAGTTGGTCAGCAGCAGGAAGCATGAAGTGCTCTAAAACTTCCTGGTATATGGCTGCGTTGACCTTGGACCTCAGAAAACACAGTGGACCAACACCAGCAGATGACATGGCACCCCAAACCATCACTGACTGTGGAAACTTTACACTGGACCTCAAGCAACGTGTATTTTGTGCCTCTCCTCTTTTCCTCCAGACTCTGGGACCCTGATTTCCAAAGGAAATGCAAAATGTACTTTCATCAGAGAACATAACTTTGGACCACTCAGCAGCAGTCCGGTCCTTTTTGTCTTTAGCCCAGGCGAGACGCTTCTGACGCTGTCTGTTGTTCAAGAGTGGCTTGACACAAGGAATGCGACAGATGAAACCCATGTCTTGCATACGTCTGTGCGTAGTGGTTCTTGAAGCACTGACTCCAGCTGCAGTCCACTCTTTGTGAATCTCCCCCACATTTTTGAATGGGTTTTGTTTCACAATCTTCTCCAGGGTGCGGTTATCATGATGATGATGTACAAATCAGGGCTCTGAACCGGTTTAAGGAACGAAAACGAAAACCGGAAACGAACGAAATTTTGACCGGAATGTAACCAGAAACGGAAACTAAAACAAATTTAATCGTTCTGAACAGAAACGCTAATTTGAAATGGCCATTAACCGGTTAATAACGTTATTTTATCGTTCCGTTTAATATTTTGATTTGGCAGTCAACCAATCACGAATCCAAATACGGCCTATGCAAATGTGACGCTGCCGCATCCAACGTGTGTGAAATGCCCGCGCTCACTCTCTAAAGTGAGATGCCCGCGCTGACGCGCTCAGGCCCAGCTGTCAAGTCATCATAGGTTAGGTAAGTCACAATGGCAATGTCGGCATTAGTTTTTCTGATGATATGTGTCACCATCCGTCAAGTATTAGGTCTACATTTAAGTGAAAATGAATGTCAAGCAATATGCAGCTTGTTGTGCGTTTTGAAGCCAGCAAAAATAGCAGGTTAGTAGCTTACAATTTTCAACGTCAAATCACGCATCTGCAGCTTCTGTGAACGGAGAAAACTAGGCCTACTTACACAACACAACTGTTACACAACTGTTTTCAACATTGATAACAATAAACAAATATTTCTTGAGGAACTAATCATCATATTAGAATGATTTCTGAAGGATCATGTGACACTGAAGACTGGATGCTGAAAATTCAGCTTTGCCAACACGAGAATAAATTACTTTGTAAAATATATTCAAATAGAAAACAGTTATTTTAAATTGTAATAATTTTTCACAATATTACAGTTTTTACTGTATTTTTACATACAGCGGTATTATTTTGAAGAATTACATATTATAACCTACTTGAAAAGCTGGTTGCTGGTCAAAGTGGTTGCCTTCACAGGATAGACCTTCAAACTTTTTTATTTTTTTCAAAGATTTAGAGAGTGAAATAAAGGTAAATGAGTCTGGGACCAAATCAAGTCTCACAGCAAATTTATTTACAGATTGAGAGACGTGATTGAAACACTGCTCAAATAATCATCCTGAGAAGTATGAACACATTTCTTACACTTGTGTGAAGACTCAATCCACAGCTCAAGTCAGAGATAATTAAGCACGCCATTACTGCATCTGCCAATGAACATCATGTAAACGTAGCATCAATCTGCATGCTCAGACAAGACCATTTTCGCCATCTCACAAGACATCCAGTCAGCCTGTTGAAATGTAACCTCTTGCTTGATTTGACCAACTGCTTAAAACCAATTATAAATGAAAGGCAGTGATGTCTGGGTCCGGATGGGGAGACGAGTTCCATTTGATGAGAACGAGAGGAGACGATGAGGAGTGGCAGCTGTGGGATTTTGGCCTGGTGACACAGTAAGGCGGATATGTTGAGACACATTATTCAGAATCCCCTGAGACAAACAAAATGAAGTACAAGATGAGATTCAATCCCACGGCTTTTCTCTCTGTGGGGGTGGGGGCTTGTACTTTAAAATGAATGACGGCAATAACAAACTTTTTACTGGTTTCTTGAAAATGACAGTGCCATCGTTATTGCATTCTTTTTAGAAATAACATTGATATGAAATAGCATACAATAAAGCAAACCAGTAATATAATAATAAAGCAAATCAGTCTATAAATATAATAATATTACAGTTAGTTGATTGGTCTACAGTGCTTTTTTCATCCTCATCTGAGTGACCCCCATCCTAAGACATAAAAGGCTATATATTTTAATATATAAAGACCCAATTTATGATGTGAATATTTAAAATGATAAATGTGTAAAATATGATTTATTTTGTTACATTTTTCGTTTTTTTCCAGCTCATTGTAGTACTGTACTGTTAGATGTATTATTTATTAGTTTAATCAAGTTTTTTATTTAATTGATTTTTTTTGTTTAATCTTATTTTTATTATTTATTTCTTACATTTGTTATACTGTTATATTCATATATTCATATTCAATTATTATATTGAATATTCATATATTCAATAAAATAATTATATAATTATTATATTTATTGACAATTAATATTAAACTGCATTTAAATTAATATAAACATATAAAAGCTTTAATATATAAAGTTTTTTTAACATGATAATGACAGCATTTCAAATGTATGTCCAGATTACATTCATACTACACACATACTTTATAGAAAATAATTTTTTTAGCAGTCGTGAAGTAATTACTTATTCAAAATAAGTACCTCCTCAAGAGAGTATGCAATTTCAAATGCAGCCAGTGCCTAAATTTGAAAAAGCAAACTACCATACAACTCTTACTTTTCTGACATAGCCTACTTTACATGGCAGAAATAATAAAAATACTATGACAATAGGCTATGCTATTTCAAATTCAGCCACTACCTTAAAGCGAGTCATATCATTCCCTCTAATGAGTCATTTTTGCTGGAGCAAAAATAGACAAGTAATTGGCTATATTGTCTCTAAAGTGTATAAGTTACTGTATGTTAACTGCTTGTTTATTGAACAGTATCCTACTTGTAACTGTTTTATCTGGATCTAAACCTGGGTGTACTACTAAACTTATTTATGGTTATAGTCCCCACTTTATTAAAGACAGCCCCATTTATTTTGTTTCACAAAAAAGTTTTGAACAACTATTGAGAAGTAACAAAAAAAAAAAAAGGAAAACTAGTTTTCCTTTTTTTTTGTAAAGCTCCTCAGTGCTTGTTAGATGCCAGCAGGCGACTTTCTCAGCTGAGCGGATAACTTTCTGCAAGCTGGTTTTGGAGCAGGTTGAGGGCAATGGGGAACCAAACTGTGATTGAGGAAGTGAGAATGCATTCTGTCTTCTGTAGAACTTGACCACTCGATAGGTGAGATATGTAGAGTTTAAGTTTGCCTAGCTTGATACTTTAAGAAGGTCCCAAAGTCTTTCTTTCCACCTGAGAAAGAGTAAATAAAATAGACATTAACATTAGACATATACCCTTTTTTTGTTGGTTGCTCTACGTACCTCAGATGAAAAAGAGGATATGTGAAGTCAAAAATAATGAGCAAATTAATGCAAATCTTTGGCATGTTCTGACTAAGAATTACACATCAAGGCACAGGTCCTGTCCCAGAGCTTTGCATTTATTTGTTTTTATTTGTGCTCCCTTTCAATTCCGTGGTCTTTGTGGCTCGTATTGTCCCACCAACAAAGAGGCATAAGCTTGGTCCCTGTGGAGGGACAGAAAAAATGGAGACAGAAAAAGAGAGAAGATATATGCAGCTATTGTATGAGTATTTGTTCGCTCAGGCACACTATTCCCACAAGACTAAAGCCCTTGCAGTGTGTTCTGTAATGTACACATCAATAAATAATGCATTGCAATGTTTACACAAGCTCTGTTTAGTTCTTACTACATCCTCACACTGGAGTCATTGGCAATTAATTCTGTAACACATTGGCTCTTTGAGATAATTATTACAATACAATACCAGGCATTTTAATATGCTCAAACTTTTTCCTCTGTTCCAAAGTTCCATTTTGCTTTATTTGTGCACATTACATTTTAAAAGGAAATAAAAGGCTATTTCAGATTTCAGAAGAACTAAAATACTTTCACAGTCAATGCTCAAAACAAAAGCTGCTTTTTAGATCTCACCAGATTTACATATAATATATATATATATATATATATATATATATATATATATATATATATTTATTTTTTTTTTTTTTTTTTTTTTTTTTTTTTAATTATTATTATAAATGATATTTGGAGGACATCTTAATGTCTTCAAACCTCATATAGGACCCAACAAGGGATAAAAGTTTAAATATAAGGTAATTTGATCTAATATCTGATATATATTTAAAATGTTTATGATTTTGAAATGCAATGTTCTGTACATTTGCATACATTTTTTTTTTACTTGTTGTACTCTACCTATAATGTAACAATACAAAAAGTAGCACATAAAAAGAAAAACTGCAAGGGGCATTTTTAACAGGCAGTGAAGCCTCTTTGATTATACCTTCAGCAGCAACTAGAGGGCAGTATATATTTCCACATCAGGTGTTCCATTTTCTTATCTGCGTAGGACGTAGGTTAACATTTTCTGCACAGATCTTTTTTATTTAAGCATAATATGTCCTTTGAGTTGTGAATGTATAAAAATATATATTTAATTGGTATGCTATTGATACGTTTTATGTTCGCCTCTGAGTCAAAAGGGCACTTTAGAGTGGGAGAAATGAAAGGCACCCGCTTCTCAAAATAATGCGCAGCCAACAACATTAAGAGGAGGCAGCTGAAGCTAACATCCCTGAGCTGAAGACACTAAGCTAAGAGAAAGAGATAGAAGGAAAGAGAGAGAGAAAGCTAGAGACACAAGAGAGCAGACACTAAAACGGCTGGCAGCCGGAGGAGAGGGGAGGCTCAAAGCCTGAGGAGACGTCTTTTGCATAATGACATGTTACTTCTCGTTTTGCGCTTCCATGGCCCAGGCCTCATAAGTGCTGCATCTGTTTACAAGCACACCACTTTTCCAAGGAGCGCCCATCTATTCGACATTCATGAGAGATCTCTTAAGAGTCCCCAGCTGGAAAAATTGAGACAAGGAAAAAAAAAAACAAAGCAAACAAAAGACCCCCTAATCCATCTTTGCTGATCTCTTTCATATTATGTTTTCAGATTTGATTGAGAGCCAAAAATGAAAAGAAAAAACAAAAAAATCAACAACAGCTCAACAGCTTCCAGCGCTGACAGAAATAGAGCTGTATTCTGAACATGACATCTGCTTTTGGTTTTGGTATTGTTGCTTGAGTGGTCCGGTTTCTGTCACTTGAATGCTTAATTTTCTTTGCTTCTTGTTATATGCCCAGTGTCTGAAGGCTCAGCTGTTCTCCAGACCAATTCATGACAAGTGGCACAGGAGACGAGACAACCGACAGCTAAAAAAGAGGCAATGTGGGCAGTAGTCATCTGATCCATGAGTCACATTGACATTACAACAAGCAATGACCAAGGTAAGGTGTTCTTGCTTTAATGCACTGTGTATCTTTATATACTGTACAAACTCTGTCATGGACTTGTAGTGAATTTCACATACATTATGAAGCAAAACCAACACTCATTTTAAAGTGGCATAGAGAATCATTATTTCAGACTTTTATTGTACTTCAAACCTTTAAGGGGCAAATGGATAGAGATAGAGCAGAGACTCCTGTTTCATATTTTATGTAGTATTGGCTTAAAATAACATGCTATTAGAACAATATTCATGTATTTACATAGTTTCATATGATGCTTATGATACAAAGTCATTAAAAATATTGAATGTACACATATTGAATATTGATGTACGCATACTCTACCATTCAAAAGTTTGGGGTTGGTAAGATTTTTTTATAAATGTCTTTGAAAGAAGTCTCTTATGCTCACCAAGGCTGCATTTATTTGATAAGAAATTAGAATAAGAAAAACGGTTATGTTGTGAAACACTGTTATAAAGTAAAATAACTGTTTTGTATATCAGTACATTTTTTAAATGCAATTTATTCCTGTGATGGCAAAGCTGAATTTTTAGCAGACATTAATCCTGTCTTCGATGTCACATGATCCTTCAGAAATTATTCTGGAATGCTTAATATTTTTGTGGAAACCATGACACATTTTCCCCCAGAATTCTTGGATGAATAGAAGGTTCAAAAGAACATTATAAATATTTTCTTTATTGTTTCTTTTGATCAATCCTCGTTGAATAAAGTATTATAAAATTTTACCGACTCCAAATATTTTAACGGTAGTGTACTTGTACATTGCATTTTAATTTTACTTAAAGGGCACCTATAGGTTGTTTGCACATGACGTCACAGCAGCAGCACGAATGAGTCTGGAGGGCAGGGACTGATTTTTCTATATAGGAATCCTATCAAAAACTCAAAATTCGTATGTTTTGCGTCGTTTATGGTTGCTCAAATCGATAAAATCGAGAACCCAGAAGGTGTTTATCGTTTACATAACTTATACCGTTTTTTATAACTTATATCGTTTTTTAACTTTAAAAGTTGTCGCCTTTAATAGCGTTTTGCGTCTGCTGATACTGAAATGAATATGGATACCTGCTTACCTCATTTGTTTTTGACTTGGTTAAATATCCACATTCTTCATGGTATCGTTTGCAGGGAAGAGAAGCTATTTTATCCCACTGAATGGTAATTTGGTGTTTTCACTTCAGTTTTGTAGTATTCCGTTCACAATGTTGATCTGGTTACCATGAGAACAGTGTCACGCGCTGCTGCTTCATCCATCATATGGTAGAAAATGTCCAAATAAATAAATGTTTAACAAGCTGACAGAAGTCGATTCAACAACAAAGACAACACTTTCAAAAACACTCAGCTATGTGATTTTATTGAGTGAAAGGGAGTGGGTTAAATCAGTGACATTTTAGTGTGTTTTTACACATATAAAAGGCAACAATTGTATTACACCGTCCAGTTTTTTTCTTTAAACGATGATGTGAGCTCCTGTTGCGATTCTCGATTCAGCATAAATGACCTACAATGGTGACATTTTTCACAATCGCGACACAAAATCAAAAATACTGCCCTAAAATACTGCCCTTTACTAGCAGAAAGGCAGCGCGATATAAACAAACCCAGACTAGAACTGAACGCGGCGTGACGGCAGCTTCCCATTCTCTGTATCTGCCTCCTCGATGGCAGGAAAGTATTTCGATTCAGTGGAAAAGTCGCTCATCTTCATAACATAAAGATCACGTCCAACATATGTTGTAATTTTCTGTTTATACCTTTCTAAATCAGCACAGAAAGGACTTTTCTCCATCTCTTCCATTCTAATTTTCACTGCTTGCCCTCCACCGGTATTTCGCGCGTCACAAAAACCACGTGATTGCAAACAACCTATTATGCCCCCTTTTACATTTATTTAAAATAAGTCTCTGCTGTCCCCAGAGTGCGTGTTAAGCATGTTAAAATGGCCACTTTTTGGGGGTGAGCAAAACGCACCGCTTTCGTGTGTGTCCCTTTAAATGCCAATGAGCTGCTCCTGGTCTAAGAAGGCGGAGCTTAAAGAGCTCATTCTCTGGTGTCAGGAGTCAGGACCAACTAACGAAATAATGTCAGAAACTGAGAATATATGCTGCATGGAGATAGAACAGGTATAGTTTAGTTTAATTACAGTTATAAATTCTGTTTTTATCTTTTATCCATTATTAGTACAAGCCTGATGTACCGGACATGTCTGAATGAGTCAGAGTTTTATGATGTTTGTACATCACACAAAAGATGAATTGTCTGTTTTCACTTCAGAAAATCACTGTGTTTTGTATTGTCCCATTCTATTGACATTCGTTCACAAAGCAGTCGGGTGTAAAATGATTTGCGCAGACATAAACAAATTTAGGTATATGGGGGCGCATTCTCTTCAAAAACAAAAACATCCACTACGTCTTCAGCGGCTCAGATGTTGGGAGTACATGGAGACTTTTATGTTCACTCTTAAGCCGAGTTCAGACTGCACGATTTTCAAAGTAGTCGGGTCACTGTTCTTTTCACACTGCATGACTATCTTGGCCAGCATTCAGTCGCTGCTGTGTTCAAACTGCATGATGGATCGGCGACAGAAGGTTTCACACTGCATGACTTTACAATAGAAAGAATCGCAGACAACTCTGTCTGGCACGCAAACTACGTTTCACAACCAAACACACACGAGATGTGACAAGGAAACAACGCGATATCCCGCGTGCAAGACCGGAGTTCTCACGTGAGACTGGGTTTATTATTAAAAATGGTAGCCCGCAAGAAGCTTGCAATACGAATTGCCTGTGCGCCGATTTGCAGTGAAAACAAGAAAAAGAAATAGACCAAATAGACCGAGAAGAAGCCTTTTTCTGAAACAAAGCCATGCTTGCTGATATTACTTCGGTAAAGTTGGTTTTATATTCGCACATTCGGACTTCTGATAAATTCAGACTTTCCAATAAATGCGCAATAAATTAATGTTTGTGAATTTTAAGCAGCGACATGATATTGACAACCAACGATTGTCAACTTACAACATTTTTCACAGTCGATCAAAATAGGCAAGTATTGTTTTAATGGCATATTTACTTGTGAATGTCCACTGAATGTCCAATGTAGTGTGATTAACAAGGCTATTGAATACGGATTGCCGAATGTGCGAATATAAAACCAACTTTACCGAAGTGCTGATATTGTGGTCTATAACTCTTCCCCGAACTCCCCGCTGCTCTGTACCTTGCTCTCTCATTGGCTGTCGGTCATCGCCGATGTAGTTTTCAGTCAGAACACTTTTCACACAGCAGGATTTTATTAGCATGCCAAATATTTCACGGGTGTTGGTGACTCGTCGGCGATTCTCTCAGATCGCGTCTTTGCTCATTCACACTGCGTGATTGTCACTCGTGTGAACAAAATTGGGGCTAAAATCGTGCAGTCTGAACTCGGCATTACATCCAACAACAAAAAACACCTCAGTCGCTTACGATACATTCTTATCGCTACAGCTGCTCCAGCCTGGAGAAAATGGCTGAAAGTGTACAACTCACTCAGGACGGGGCCTATGCTAATACGACAGAGTCCATCAGCAGTCGTGGGCGGGGCCTGTGCAAAGTGATGTCGCTTTGCTAGAATCTGCAAAAGGCTTGTTCTGAGACACTGCTTATGATTTATGGGAATTAAAAAAAGGAGTGGGTGGATTTTTATCATTATAGCGTGGTTGTGTAAACACACAGCCAACACACATTTGAATTTTGCATAATAGGTGCCCTTTAATGCATTTTGATGTGGGAGGAACAAGTAAACATTTAACTGAACTTTAGATTCTTAAATTTAGCTTTGTTTGAACATAACATAATTTTTTATAACACATATTATGTGTTATAAAAAAACAAAAACAATTTACATTTTCATTTAATAAAAATAATTAAAGAACTATAATTGGCAGACCAGCAGTACCTCCATGAACCTCCTGTTGAAGACCTTTGCTTTTAGTCATTCAATTCATTTCATTACTAAAATGATGTTGACAGGTATCCCCCCCCCCCCCCCCCAGCTAATCCATATTTGCATGTAGAGGAGATAAAATAACACTCGAAGCAGCACCCTGTGACTCACATTCATCAGTTCTCCATATTCCTAGAGATCAGATTACCATTTTATGAGTTTCTCTGACTACTCTGACAGTTATGAGTTTAGCGTGATTCATTACGGTGAGAAACAACACACACACACACACACACACACACACACACACACACACACACACACACACACACACACACAAACACAAAACAAACTGATGAGGTAGCCTGAATCCAATCCTGATGTAGCTGTTTTACCAAGGAAAAGATGGAGTGTTGCCCAGGAACGAGATGTTGGCTTTGAGGGCCTGGGCTTGAAAGACGAATGATTGTTTTTGTAGGATGATGGAGGAGACAGGAAAAAACAAAGGAGGAGGGTTAGAGGGGATAGCTAAGTGACTAATCGTGTCAAATAGCGCATCGAAAACAAACCCACATCTTTAGATGCACACATTATGGTTTTAATGAGGCAAAATGACACCGACAGAGACCAAACAGACCACTTGATGGCAGCCAAGCACAAGCTATGGGAAAGAAAAGTCTAGCACGTGATGGATCGTGCCACATTTTTCATCTAAACTGACAGACTTGAGTGGAGGAACAGCTTTACTGGGCATCCATAATGTATGTGATTGCTCATGCCATTACAATTGCATTCCTTTGAGATTTTACCAGCATTGCAAGACTGACCATATAGACCAAGTTATGCACCATTGCAAAGGAAGTCAGGAAGATACAATGAGCTTTCAATGACTTATGTGACTTAGAAAATGTTATTAGGGGCTCATCAACTTTCAAAATGTTCATTAAATGACACGCAGTAACATGTCTTTGCAACATTTATATGTAGTCACTGGCTGCTGGAGAGACTCCACATCCTTTCCTGTCCCTCCCAAAAGCAATGTGAGTCTTCACAATACTCTTTTTTTTTTTAATGTATTTTGCATAATTATGATTAGGCTTTTTGATTTTCATATTTTATATTGGAGACACGACTACATCTATCACGCTTTTTTCTCTTTCCCTCATTCTTTATGCAATTTTTCCCTCTCTCTTCAGAAATACAGTAGCTTTGCACACGTTTCAGAGAAAAGAACAGCTTATCTTACAATGGAGCTTAGAGGAAATACGTCTGGAAAGATTTCTGCATATTTCAGTTTTCATCTTTGGACGAGCTGATTGTTACCTCTCCATCTACCTATTGAGTCAGGTTTATCATTTGCTCCAGTGTGTTCGGTCATTTTCACTGTATTGTTATTTTTGGACTAAAAGTTTTAGAAACCAAGCCACCACATTCTGTCACAAATATTAAGTGCCACATATATATATATATATTTTAATAACTAAACATATTTTATTGGAAGACAAGACAAAAATACTAATTATTATAATTTTTTTGCAGTGCAACAAAAAGGCTGACTTGCCACTTCTTATCCTATTGTGAGAAGAAAAATAACTTAAAATAAAATATCTCCTCGAGACATACCCCCTTGTCTCCTCATTAGCCTGCTGTGGATGAACACCACGTCTCTTCCTTAGAAACAATGCTTGGTCCTGTGGTCACCCCAATGGTTGCCTTAATTTGCTGTGGCCGGGGATAGGATGGCCTCTGTGGTCCAGTTGAAAGACATCGGCTGAAAGGAGTGGACAGCGGTTTGGGTCTGTTAGATTGCATTCTGTCCTTTTGTGCTTGCTTTTCACTTTCCTTCTGATTGGCTTTGTTGCTATATGAAGATTGGTGAAATAGAAAAAGTCAAAACACAATAGTTGAACTGAAATGCGACAGAATATGCACATTTTACATTGCTCATAAAGGTAAAACTTTGGCATGTTTGTACAATACCTCAAAAATAAAATAAATGGCAAATATACATAAAAATAATTGAGTATGTATTAACTTTAAACAGTTTTAAACTATAAATTTAAATATTCTGTGCAAATGATTTTTTTTTTTTAAATGAGAAAGGCTAGTTTTTCTTCATAGTATAATCTAAATGACAACAAACTGACAGGTGTGTAATTTTTTGGATTCATAATTATAGACTTACACTTTAAGTGTAACAATAAAACAGTTGTGAAACCAGAGTTCATTTCAGACAACTGCCAAATATGAGAAAGTTTTATTTGGCTGAACTTTTAGCTTTTTTGATGTTCGCACCTGCTTTGTAATTTTCACAGGTGTGTGCTTTTTTGCCTCAAAAACCTGTTCAAGCACTCTTGAAGACTACTCTTAATAACA
Source organism: Megalobrama amblycephala (assembly GCF_018812025.1). NCBI lineage: Eukaryota > Metazoa > Chordata > Actinopteri > Cypriniformes > Xenocyprididae > Megalobrama > Megalobrama amblycephala. The sequence goes on along the minus strand of NC_063066.1, from coordinate 13,684,537 downwards.
GCTGAGCAGATCTGATTAAAGCCTGTTTTTGTCTGATTAAAACCTGTTATTGTCTGCACTCTTGAACCTTTAAACAGTACTGGCAAGTTGTGTAATTTTTCATTCTTTTTTTTTTCTGCATACAGACGGAACTAACAACCAGAATACAATGCGAGTCTGGTGATGAGCACTTTGGAAAAACATCACGTCCCATCATTCCCTATCAATTGATGTGTAAGGATTTTAAGTAACCCCTCTGACTGATTCCTCCTCAGGCAACAGTGTGCTATCTGGAGCAACATGTAGCACTACCGTGCTAAATGTTCTGCTCTACCCTTTTATCAAAGGGATGTGAGAACATCTCCACACCTCTGTGCACCGCAGCTCAGCAGCTATCTGTGGCAGGGATGAAAAAAGCGAGGTGTATTACAACCGAGGATTGACCCCGGTGAACCCTGGGCGGAAGTGAGACAAAGCGAAAGAGAATGGAGTGTGACTGAAGTTGTTTTACTCCACTCCTGTGAGTGCACTGAGCTCTCGATGTGAGTGACACAGGCTGGCATCCTGCTGGAATGTGAATCGACATGCCACTCACACGCTGATAACACCCAATAACCCGCTCCATTGTTATCTACCCTTTAATTCCCAACTCTCCGTCTGAAGCTATTCAGTGGCTCCCCATAATCCTTGCGTCTTATTTTCTCTTCTCTGACAAGCCCGTGTCCGATTCCATTCGCTCCCTCTTTTGGCTTGTGACCGGGTGGTCAAAAATCTTCCCGAGGCCGGGGGGGATAAAAGCTTACTGAAATGTCTATGACCTCCAGATACGTCTCTCTCTGCATCAGGTTTACTTTCTCCTCAACAGCCTGTTGCAATTATTCATCAGCAGGGCTGCACTGAATCTGCGTGCACAGAAAGATCCAGATTTCCAGAGAATTGGGAACCTTGTCAATTGTCAAAATGTTCTATGCATATTACACGGCTCTCTAGAAAACTTGTTTCTGATTGGTTAGTCATGGCGTTCTGAATATCGCAGTCAGCCGTATTCTTAAAGGGTTAAATGAAAATTCTGTCTTTAATTACTCACCCTCATGTCGTTCCACACCCACAAGACCTGTGTTCATCTTCGAAACACAAATTAAGATATTTTTGATAAAATCCAATGGCTCAGTGAGGCCTGCATTGAAAGCACGTTAATTTACACTTTCAAACGCCCAGAAAGGTACTAAAGTTATATGTAAAACAGTTCATGTGACTACATTGGTTCAACCTTAATGTTATGAAGAGAATACTTTTTGTGCGCCAAAAAAACAAAACAAAATAATGACTTTATTCAACCATATCTAGTGATCTTCATGAAGCTTTGAAGCTTTACGAATCTTTTGTTTCGAATCAGTGGTTCGGAGCGTGTATCAAACTGTCAAAGTCACGTGTACCATTGAAACTACGAAACACCTATGACATAACAAAGCCTCATTTACTGAAAGCATGTGACTTTGGTGCTCCGAACCACTGATTCTTAATTTGTGTTCCGAAGAACGAAGGTCTTATGGGTTTGGAACAACATGAGGGTGAGTAACTAATGACAGAATTTTCATTTTTGGGTGAACTAACCCTTTAAAACCTATACATTTTAAAATAAAAAAGAAAACCTAATAATCCATCCATCCAATGCTTTCAGCAACCAATAAGAGTGCAGTACTCTCAGCTCCATGTAGCATATTTTGCCATGTTTAGATCCACCCCATCAATATTTTATCCAAAAATCAGTGCAAAATATGAAAAAAGGTCATTCATCACAGCATCGGTGGTCTTTGCATACGGGTTTTGAGTATATGTGTGAAAGAGAGAGAGATTGTGAAATGCTGTCCTTTATGAAAGATTATCCGCTCTGAGAAGTATGCATTGAAATTCCTGTGTTTAGTAGTGCATATAATTTATCTGCAATGTGTGAATATGTTTATCTTCTCGCTCGTATTGTTTGTAAAGCCAGAAATAGCCTTGAAGCAAGAATGCAGGTACAGAAAAACAAAAACAAAACAAAAAACCGTGAGATGTGTATTAGTGCCATTCTGCTATAGCATGCAAACTGTTGATTCATGTCTTTAGGACCAGCATGTCTTTAGGACCATCTCGCTGCTGGGACAGACTACTGGAGACAAAAGTTGGCCCACTTAGATCTGCCTTAAAGAAAGTTCTTGGCCAGACAGAGCTATTGATTTGATGTGATTTTCTTTTCTCTCTCCGCTGCCATTCCCCAGGAGCACTGAAGAATCCAAAGGGGGTGCGTACTCAATCTCTCATCCCTTTGCACTCTTCCTCTGTCACTCTTTCATTCATTGTCAGTCCTTCTCTCACTCATGTGTGGACAGGGGGTTTCCAAACCTCTCGTTCTTCCTAGCATTTCATCCCAGGCTTATTTATTTATGGTTTCAGCGAGCTGACAAACGCAGGTGGTTTGTATGAAGCTCTGATGTCCCCTGGTACCACACACTCATTGTTTGCATAAAAATCACCAGAGACTGCCAAACCAGAAACGGTGAACCAAAAGCAGTTCTTCCTGTGCACTTGGGTCAGTTCCTGAAAAGAAGAAGAAAACATTTTTGCTAGGTTCTAAAGGTCTCTGTCTGTCTTATAGTTTCGTAATGAAATTTGGTCTAGCTATAAGATGAGAGAGCGTCCAGTATCAAAGGAAGTGTAGTGAAGAAGCCAGGATTCATTAAATCCCACAAGGACAATAGGCCCTATTGACATCAAACTGATCATGACCTTGACTCATAATTCAAATAATAATTAAAATTCATTAAATCTACAGTAATATTGTGGCCAACACAGTAATATATCCAGGGAAATGTCCCTCCAGCAACACAAAATTTAGACAAATAGCAGCCAAATGAAAGATTCTGAATACCTTTCTTTGACTCATGCTAAACACAGTTTTCAATAAACCCTGTTGGAAGATCCAAAAACTAAATTCTCAAACTGGGGAGAGGAAATGTCAAGTCCTAATTAATTTATCTTTTTCCAACAGATGAAAAGCAAATATGAGAATTTATTCAGATGATTGCTTGTTTGTAAGTATGCAAAAAATCAGACTACCTCAACCAAGGTCAATGTATTCAGCTTCTGAATGGCCTCAACTGCATTTTATTTATGTTTTCACTATAGCAACATCTTCATTATGAGTTTCAGTCACCTATAGACTATATAATATCAGGTAGGCTCATTCATTTGTATTTTGTTTAAGGATATATCATCCAAGCTGAAGATCATTAATTATTTTTTTTTTTTTTTTTTGATTACAGAAAGCTAGATTTTATGGCTGCAATTGAAAAGAAAATATTAATTCGTGGAACATCCTGTAGTTTCATAAATGCTCTTAATTAATGAGCATCTCTCAGATTTGATATTGCATTTTTCTGTTATGGTGAAGTAAACGGTTACACTTGTTGATGGTCCGCTTTGGACATTCTACTAACTAGGTGACTTTGCAACTTGTCAACTCACTCTCATTAGAGTATTAGTAGACTAGACTGTTAGGTTAGGATTAGTTGTTAGGGTTTGGGTTTGTAGAATAAGTTGACATGTACTGTGAATAGGAAAGCTACTTCAATAGAATGTCTGTTGGGGGACCATCAAAATAAAGTGTTAGGAGATATTAGGCAGACAAACTACAAATAATAACGTCTGGTATTTGACATGCAGTTGCAAAGTTACTTAGTAGAATGTTTAAAGTGGATTATTTTAACCAGTACATTGCAAAAGCATTTCTAGACAGATTTGAACTCTGATTTCCTAAAGATAGAGAGGCAGCCTTGTGAGCTAAAAACCATGAAAATAAAGAGAGGTATTTCATATTAAAATTCTGTCTTGTGTTCCTTTGTTAGCAGTGATGACTAAGGTTAGTGCATTATTGAAAGATTAAAAGTTTATGAATAGACTGAAAATGTGGCTATTGTGCTGAAATGAACTCAAATGAGATTGCACAGTCAGACGGTGACAGCCAGCTGCAAGCGTATTAAAACTTTCTGGCAATGACAAGTTTTTCATAAATCTCTTAAATGTTCTTTTTAATCACGGGTGAAAAGCTATGTACCTTTATCTCTTTTAAATGTAATGAAATAAAGCACAAGTCATTTTGCTTTCTGAATATTCAGTCCATGGAAAACAGTGGCATATTTGTCAGATTATTTCACATTGTAAAATATGTCATTTCTGAATGATAATATTTTCAAATACCATGCAAATTATACAAATGTGGTGTACAAAAGTGGCAGTACATACGTTATGAAGGTAAGATTTATAAAGTATGTACTTTATGAATCTTAAGAGATTCATAAAGTAAAATAAACAGACTTTATGACAATAGGCTGTCACATCTCAGGGTATGCAAAGGCCCTGATTTTCTAAAAATTTGATTGTACTTGATGGCAAGTGCAAAAAAAAAAAAAAAAAAAAAAATACTGACTGAAAAAATCTACTGGATTTGCAGTTGCACTGCTGTTTTTACAGATGTCCAATAATCAATGTAATTTGGGGTGTGAATTCATATAAGTACAAATATATTAAATTACACTCACAAAGTTATCAGTATTTTAAGTTATTTTAGAAATGATAACTGAATATGTAAATTAATACCATTGAAAAGCAGGTACTAATCTGCTGTCTCTGCGGACCAAAGAGGTTCTCTCAGGTTCTGTCTCTCTCACAATGGGTTTCTTTTCATTATAAATCGATGGTGCAAAGTGCTTAAATGTGTAAGTAATGCTGCATTTTCTTCTTTTGTTATTTGTAAATTCAGGCAAATGTTCTAGAAATGTTGGAAATGGGTATTCTGATCAATTTTATAGAAATAATATAAATCATAGACACCCTGGGTATTTAGTAAGATTTAGTGACTTGAGCTGGTATTAACATATGTAAAAACCTGCTTTAAATATGGGTTTGTCTAACAGCCAACCTATTTGCATGTGTTTTGCATACTTACAAAATGCACACAATTTGATTGCAAATTTTTCCTGGTTCATAAGGTGGAGATGGTAAAATCCTGATCACGGCAGAAGAAAACACTTTACTTTTTTACAAACACATATTTTAGGTATTTTAATATTAAGATAATTATTTTGAGAGCACTATCATATGTACAGTGTTTCCCACACGATTTTGTGTTTTCTGTGGTGGGTGTACCTGTGGTGGTTTAAGCGATTTCAACCCATGCCGTCAAACTGATGTCATTAGAGAAGGGGCACCGTTGCAGAGGGGAGGAGCATTTTCAGATTTTGATTAAATAATACGAAGCCAAACCATTTTTTGGTGTGAATTGACTTGCACGGATGAATAGTTCACCACAAAACTAGCAATTTGAGCTAACAAAATAAATAAGGTCAATTTTGATTTCATGTGTACTTTAAAGGGGACTCTAAAGTGCTTGTGCGCTAGAGATGTGCAGCCTGAACCTATGATATTCTCTGATTTAGATGTCTTCACCTGATCATCACAATACAATTATTCAAATTCTCAGAGTTAAAGGTGCTAAAGAGGATGTTTTGTTTTATACATTTTTTGCAATATTACTTGAAACTGTCTTTACTAACTGATAAAAGACTATTTATTAGGTGCACTGAAAGGAATAATATTAATATGCATCATCTGTGCACGAGGTAGGGCCTTAAAAACATCAGCCAATCGTTTACGCGATCATCACGTAAACGATTGGCCCTCTGGCTTGTTCCTTGTGAGAGATGTGCACGGCTGCGCGCTCCAGTAACTTTCCACACTCCACAGGCGCCGCATGCAATGTTTTTGTCAGGAGACAGGAGTAACAACTGCAGATTATGAGTTCCCTGCGGTGAGTCCGACATAATGAATACACTAACACGACACAGCGAATGCCGGTGCTAAACACTCGTGTTCTCTCGAGGCGTTCTCTCGAAAAACTCACTAACAGTCTTTGGTTTCTCAGTCGACAAAAAGATCCTCTTTAGCACCTTTAAGCATGATGATATGGTTACATATCCTACTTAAGTAGGCTGCTTTTAAATTAATATTTAAAATAAAAGTTCTTCTTTGGCAAAATTACATTCCCTTAATAGACTATAAACAGGTTTTACTCCCTTCAAACTTAAATTGCCACTGTTTCATTACATCATTGTTGAAAAAACACTCATCAGAATCATTTCTGTTAAGCTTGTGTATATTTTTAGTTAAAGCTGTTAAGTTTTAAAGCAACATCTTTATTGGGATGGCAGGGTGAAACGGTTCGAGAATGGACGGGGAAGCCGCAACTGAACCGTGGTAAAGGGGTATTTGAGCATGTGACTGACTTTGAAATTTGACCAAGGTAACCACCTCGTAATTCTCTATGCAGGAAAAACCCTGCATACCCTATACTATTGAACATTAAAATGTAAGATGGCTAACATACCCTGCTGAAAAATACAGCATTGCTGGTCAGCAGCATAAGGTATGTTTTGCACACTAAGACCGGATTGCTGGTCTGCATAGGATACAGGTGTGCTGGTGGACAAGAATATATTGTCCTTTGGATGCTGGTATGATCCCAGCAAGACCAGAACAAAAAGTGTGTGTGCAGAAGTTGAAGTCTGACACCATTATGGTGATTAGTGTTCTCCTTTATTTGGGCACCTGGCTTTTTACTAAGTTTACAACTTAATTGGGGTCAAACAACTTTTAATTTTGAATTTGATGCAACAGAAGATAAGTAGAGTACTGTACTTTAAAATTTCATATGACTATACTGGTGCACTAACCAGTATAAGCCAGCCTGGACTAACATGGAATTAATGCTGGTTTATGCTGGGTTCTTCAGGTGAGTAGTAAATAGTACTGTTTTTATTGGTAGTAGTGTTTAAAAGACTGTCTTTTGACAATAATGCAGGTGGAGGTTGGATAACGCTATTCAAAGGTGAAATGACAAGTGGATTGTGATAAAGATCTGGCGATATTAAACAAAGCCTTCATATTCACGAATATGCACATGTATAGGGATATTTGAATAACACCCCCCACGCAGAACAGAGCAACGGCTTTTGGTATTTACCCAATCAGGACACAAATGCTGTCACGTTTCCACATTTCATACAGTTTCTCATGGATAATGCAAACCATTTATCTGAATTATTAATATGAATATTTGCACATCATTTCAAGGCTCCATTACAGTGATCCAGACAGGATTTGATTTAATTTGGCCAGATTAGATGCAAGCAGACAGTATTTTGAGACGAAAGGGTTAGGTGATTAGGAGAGATAATCTTGGTCTGGGTGGGTGTGATGGAGATGGTGTGAAAGGTTGTATTAGCCTGTGTTTGCATATGAATACTCTCCAGTGCCATCAAATGAGCTGATGACATTGTTTTCTTAGCCTCGCTTCCTTCCAAAAGGTGGTGAGAGCTTCAGAGAAAATGCCAGGCCTTTTGATCACATTCTGAGTAATATCTTGATGGTGGCTGTTAACTTCACCTGCATGCATAAATTATTATTAAAACAACATTAGAAGCTGTTTCAGTCTAATTAAAGTGTATGGCAGTGGTATTTCTGTAACAACTCACGTTAGACTGTTGCCCTACAAAAGCAAAATTCATATGTCAACACTGGAACTGAGAAGCATTACTTATTTTCAGAAATATACTGGTATGTTGAATATATAATGTTGAAGACTGAGGGATCTCTCACTGCGGGAATCGTATACTGTAGCAAAAATGACAATGCTTGACAACAGTGACAACTGATTTCAAATGACAACCGTTTTCAAAATCGATAATAATAGGAAATATTTCTTGAGCACCAAATATATCACAATAGGAAACAGTTCTTTAAAATTGCTGTAATATTTCAGAATATGGTGACAATATTAATCATTTCACGCATGAATTTTGATAACTTTTTTCGTGATTTTTTTTTCTTATGTGTTTTTATTGCTCTCAGGGTAGGAAAAACAAGATTTGAATTTTTCACATTTTTTAAAGATATTTTCAGATTTTTCAGATGTGGACAGTATGCGTTTTTGGTTCTAACTAAAGAGATACTGTATTAAACATAATACAGTAATAACACTGCAATACTGTGTTTTTAACAAATAGCCAAATAGCCAAAAAAGTTACTGCAGATGAAGTATTTTCAAGAGCAACAGTCACAGTAATAGTATGAATTGTAGCTGAAATATAGATGATGTCCAATTTACTGGACAGATGATCAATCAGAACTTGGAAAATTTAAAATTGCTTTTTTTTTTTTTTTTTTACCTGCAAGACTCTCTTAGCATAGAAGGAATGGATTGATATTTCAGAGCAACTTGGCATTTCTGACAGTCCATCTTGGTTTCGTGAAAAAATAAACCTCCACATACAATGGCTTGTCCCTTGGTGGCAGTGTACAGGACGATGCATTAGAGTCCACTGTAGAGGCTGTGCAACTATGCCTTTAAAACCCATGCATACGCAAGAAAATGCTTTTTGAATAGCTGTCCATTGTGACCTTTATGCATGAAAAGCTTAATAAAGTTATTTATTATGATTCTGTATAGCACTTTCAAATCATGGCCCTTTATGTAACCTTATAAAAAAGTTAAAAGAATCCTGATCAGGTACTATTTATTAGATTATGTGTAATTTAAAACAAATTTCCATTCATTGTATGCCATGAAGGAGAAAGCAATGCAATTGTCAAAATGTAGAACTTTCTTCAAGGAAGTTTTACACCCAGCGCCAAGAATGTTGCTGCATGTGGAAGCACAGATGTCTCTAAATGGTCTAAAACCTGTTAGAAAGACACATTGGCACTGAACCCAAACCAAGTGTAAACATCAGGCACTGGGAAGCATTGATTCATGCACAAAATTAGTTAATTTCAACTGAGTTCACTAATCTGCATAAATTACAATGACAGTGACTCTTTTCAAAAGCAAAATCACTTGCTGAAAGCTCAAAAACTCTGTTTGTGCATATATTACCTTAAAGAGAGAAGTTATCATGACTATCCCTTCTAGTAAAACATGAAATACCCAAGGCAAGTAGTTGTTTATCATCTTTACCACAAATAAACTGTACATTTGTTAATGACTAATGCGCTTTCACTCCAGCTGTCCGGCTCTTTTATTAAAATCCATTCTAGCTCACATGCTCTCAAACGCTTTTCCTCTTCCGCCTCTTTCTCCATATCTACCTCTCTCTTCCCTCTCTCCAGCCTTTAAATCCTAATAGGTCTGACAGTTTTATTTTCTGTGCTGTAGATAAAATCATTATTGTCATATTCGTCCGCCTCGGCTGTCAGTGCTTCCACTGCATGCAGTTATTTGCGGAGGGCCTTCAAGCTGTCGTTTTGGGGATTGATGGGCCCCCGATGGCATCCTACTTACTCGGTACCTCAGAAAGAAGGGGAGATAGACTGCCAGACTGACCTGAATAAAGGTAAGACACATGGTTGTAAGTGACAGGGCAGGATGCTTTTATGACTAAAGAGGAAATGATGCCGCCATATGCTATTAACTTTGTACAGTAATCCACAGTGCTTTATTTTAGATGAGCCAGAATGACCCAGATGATAGCTATAAAAGCGCACTGTGCTTTGTATGCACCCCTGAGAATTCCATACTGTATAGTCTGCGCGCCCTGTGACAGACCAGTGCTTCATAAGCCATTGTTGGTCTTGCGTCTTTATCTGAGCCAGTACGCAATGAGTTTGGAATCACTGAACAATGAAGTGCAAAGACAGGTAAAGCATAATCAGTTTCACACTTTGAATGTCGAATGTTTCTCGTTTGTACTTTTGGTGGGCCTATAGTCCTTCAGGCATATTAATGAGCACTTCACTGAAAAGCAGGAGAACATTTTCCTAGGCTTCAAGCAGCGTTGGTTGCCAGCCCCTGAAGTACCACCACGCTGTGCCCTTCACTGAATGTTACTAAAAGTTTGATTTAGCGAGCTGAGCGGGGAATTTCAAAGAGCATTGTGCGAGCTCTTATTATCAATTAAATGTGAGGAGCCTCCCCTCTTATACAGCTGCAGATAATGAAAGAGAATTACGCTGCGCACTGCTCCTTCACCGCTTTTATGGATCTTTATCCCATATGGACACTGTACCAGGCTTAATCAGATTCATAAATAAAACATGTCTGAGGTCCATGGGCAAGGACAGCACCATATTCACCACAGCTCCACAAAAAATTTAGATCATGAAAAAAGGAAAAAGGTGTGTGTGGCTAAATGTGTGAGCACAAGTGTGTGAGAGAGAGAGGTAGGAACTGATAACCTGCTGAATTAATGAAGCTTTTTTCGTCTGGAACAAACCGACAAGGGAAGCTACCGTGACCTTTGACCTATCTTATATGCATGCCTTGGAGGGCAGCACATCTCACTAAGAAGCAAATTAGCTAATGCTAATCTCTCTAAAGACAGAACTTTGTACCTTTTCAAGGCCAAGTAGAAAAACTGCAATCACCTGAGGAAACAAACTGGCCAAACACATCTGTGTCTTTAGCCCTGGCCAAAATATTGTGCTACCAGTGGGAAAGGGATGAAATATGAAGGAACATCTGGATGATAATTTATGACCAAGGCACCAGGTGTTAGACACCCTGTAGTCTCGCATATAGCCAGACCTTTAGATTGACGGCAGAAGGTCTGCACTAGCAGCTTTCATTGGCCAAGGACCACCCAGAGGCCGTCTGACTGACATGTAAAGCAACCAAACACAGTTAGTTTTGTTCAGCGTCATGTTTAGGGTTATGAAAATATAACGTCGATGTCACTACAATAATACAATAATATTGTCACAGTTGTAAACAGGATGGTTTTCTTCTTCCATCAAGGGGTTTGGCATCACAACAGCTTTGTTTCCAGGCGGACCATTAACGAACACCACAGAAATCCTGCATTCAACCAATCAGACAACTTGAAGTGTTTCCAATTTTGTGTGCCATATGTATCAGACATTTAGCCAGATGTCCGTGAGCGTGAAGTCTGAGGCTGAGACTAGACCCTGTGCAAATGTGAGCTGCAATTAAGGTGGAGGTAAAGACCATCTGCATTTTTCCCCTTTATATCTTATCAAACTCCATTATGGAGAATTTCAATACAAATGGTGGGATCAAAAGTTAAAAAACAACCACAACTGGTAGAAAAGATGACATGATTCCAGCCTCAACACCTCACTGACAGACACAATTTTAAGACTAGACAACAGGGTTGTGGCCTATTCAGAATAAAATTGGGAATGTCTTTCAATTCAATTCTAATTCAATTGAGGTAGCAAACAGGAAAATGACTATTTAAATTTGAGTGTAAAAAGCAATTAAAATGAATTGAAATTCAAAGAAATTCATTTGACCATTATTTTTTTTAACTAGAAAAAGTTTAATATCATAGACAGGCAGACAGATAGACAGTCTTTCTACTTCAAAATGTAATCTTTAATTCCATATGATACTTGCCATTTCTTTGTGATTATCTGAGAAATTCCCTAGCAATTTCAGAGTAAAAATTATTTCTATACCATTTTTTTTTCTATGTTTTCTGTGAAAAACAATTTCCTAGAATGCATCACCTTTGTTAAAGGTCCCCTAGAAATTCTTTTTAAAAGATGTAATATAAGTCTAAGGTGTCCCTTGAATGTGTCTGTGAAGTTTCAGCTCAAAATACCCCATAGACAATTCATTTTTTTAACTGCCTATTTTGGGGCATCATTAACTATGCACCGATATATAGGTTGCGGCTCCTTTAATTCTCGTGCTCCCCCTCCCCCGGAGCTCGCGCTTGCCTTGAACAGCTGCAGCAAATTAGCTCAAAATAAATATGAATAATTAATCATAACTAGTTATAATTAATTATTAATATTTTAATCAGTTAATAAAAATTAACTTAATGTAATAAAATTAATATTACAATCAATTAACCTGTCGTCCAGTGAACACACAGTGTTAATTGTTTATTAATTCTAAGAAATGTTCATTTCCAGGTTATGGGAAATAACAATCTTATTCTACTAAAAGCCTGTAGTCAGGATCGACATGAATAGGGACTCCCGTATATGAGCGCAAAGCACAGACAACTTTACGTGTGATATGAACAAGACTTTATTAACTAGACTAAACACTTAAACTACTCTAACATTCACACACATACATGCATACAGTTTACCAAGAGAGAGAGAGCTAAAGCAGAGTACAGTAAAGCAGGAAGTTACAGCATTGTTGGACATTCAGCAGATCAACAGCCTTGAGCAAACCATCAGTTTAGATTTAACAGGCCCTTCTTTAAAAGGGGTAAGGATACTCAATGTATCCGACAATGAGACTAAGTTTGATACTTGCATGTCTCTCCAAGTTGAATTAAAACTGTCCTGATGCAATTTGTGGAGGCTCCCATTGAATCTTTGCTGATGTTGTCTTGATGAAAGAGAACCAGTTGGATTCAGAGGATCTTTGGTGAATGGAAGGTCTAGGCCGAGGCCTGGCACAAGCTTGGGGTTCCTTAGAAGCTTCTAGCTTCTTAAAGCGTCATCTTGACGTCAGCATTTGTCAGTAAAAAAAAGGAAGAAGAGGAGGAAGAGCAGGAAGAGAGAGGTTTTATCTTGTGATCCATGAATATAAGGGGTGGAGACGTCACACCCTCTTAAGGTGTCTGAGCCAATAAGGAGTTGCCCCCTCGGAGGGAAGTTTTACGAGTCTTTGTTCTGTAGCAAGATATTAGCATAAGACACTGGATTGGATGTTTGAGAGAAGAACCCTCTAGATTCTTATAATACTAATGTGTCACAGAGTTAGTAACATGTAACATAAATTACCAAATAGGAAATGTAAGTTGGAGTCCGTAGATACCAAGCATGCTGCCAATGTGATCTCAGTTAACTATACATTTGCAACTATGGAACATTAATACCAAAATAGTTCAAAAGAGAGAATTAATGCATAGAATAAAGCCTATAAAAGGAAAGTCATGAGATGGGAAACTTGGATACATGTTTATACATTTCCCAAGTGGTTATATAGAGAATACATAGGATTAATAGAGTTTATTTGTCCTTCTCAGGAAGGATGAGTCACTAGTCTCTACAGCATTCTTATGGATCATAAAAGTACCATATAACTGTAACAGGACACCTAGTTGTGCCTGTGTGCTAGCTACACTTGGGATGTTGGTTGCAGTTTTAGGGGGATGGGTTCACAGAGCTTTGATAAAGTGAGTTCATAGGTAATTCATTAACTATATTGAATAATTTTGTGTGCCTGATTAGTCCAGACGCTACACAGCATAAACACAGTTCACACAGCTAATATAGCCCTCAAAATGGATCTTTACAAGATGTTCGTCATGCATGCTGCTTGCATACATCGGATCATGTGAGTATAGTATTTATTTGGATGTATTACATTTGATTCTGAATGAGTTTGAGGCTATGCTGCGTGGTTAAAGCTAACATTACACACTGTTGGAGAGATTTATAAAGAATAAAGTTGTGTTTATGCATTATACAGACTGCGAGTGTTTAAAAATGAAAATAGCAACGGCTCTCTTGTCTCCGTGAATACAGTAATAAACGATGGTAACTTTAACCACATTTAACAGTACATTAGCAACATGCTAACGAAACATTTAGAAAGACAATTCACAAATATCACTAAAAATATCATGTTATCATGGATCATGTCAGTTATTATTGGTCCATCTGCCATTTTTCGCTATTGTTCTTGCGTGCTTACCTAGTCTGATGATTCAGCTGTGCACAGATCCAGACATTCTGCCCTTGTGTAATGCCTTGAACATGGGCTGGCATATGCAAATATTGGGGGGGTACACCCCGACTGTTACGTAACAGTCAGTGTTATGTTGAGATTCGCCTGTTCTTCTGAGGTCTTTTAAACAAATGAGATTTATATAAGAAGGAGGAAACAATGGAGTTTGAAACTCAGTGTATGTCTTTTCCATGTACTTAACTCTTGTTATTCAACTATGCCAATATAAATTCAATATTTAATTCTAGGGCACCTTTAAACTTGAGTTGCGGTTGCGTAAATTCCTCTTCCTGTCAGTTCAACTTTTTGTTTTATGTGGCCAATTTAAATTCACACTCCGATTCTTAAATTCTAAATTTTGAACAACCACACAATACTGTATATTTTGGGATCAATGGTATAGATTTGTTTAAAAAAAATATGTAATAATAAATTAATCAATTATAATAAAATATTTATTCATTTATAAAAATAATAAAAGGCAGAAGCTATTTGCACTAAGTGCAAATAGCAATAAATTCTATTTACACCAAGTGAAAATAGCATATTTTCTTAGCGATAGATGCTATTCAAATGATTATATTTATTAAAATTATTAAATGGATGCTGCCTTATTGAGAGAATAAAAACCCTTCCTACACCTTCCCCTAACCCCACCCAGTAAACACTTTTAATATTATTAAACACTTGTTCGCAGTTTATTTCCACTTTTGGAACATTATTTGTAATTTTATTGAAAATAAATGCGAGCTCAGCAAAAGGCGGATTTAAACCCGTGTCGATCGTGTTAAAAGCCAAGTCCGCGAGCCTTACTCGCTACTGCTACGCCACTGAAGATGTTGAATTCTCTGTGTCTTTTTAAAACTTGAGTGGCCCAACCAGACCGTTTGCCAACAAGGGACGCTATTTGCACTTAGTGTAAATAGACACTCCATTAAAGGCATGTCATTATTTTTTATGCAGATTCTTGTAAGCTAGGTAGCTGGCATTTTCCTTTTACTTAAGTCAGGAACAATGATTTTTCCTTGTCATTTAAAGAGCATACTCATGCCCATTAGATCCAAAAAATCTCATTCCACCTCTGACCATCTAACACCATCGCTGACCCACTCAGCCCGTACAGTGCGACAAGTGTGCTGAACTTTCGAACAAAAGGTCAGAACATTCTTGAAGAATAAAAAAGTAGCAAATAAAGTTCAGTAAGAGAAGAGAACATGGTAGGAGGTGGGGAGGAGAGAGTGCCTATGAGCAGCAGATACTTTATGGTAATTAAAAGTGCACTCTTAACCTCACCTTGTACACCATCGTACTAATCCTCCCAACCGACCTGCTTTCACCTTCCATTTCACACTTTCATTTCAGTTTAATCACGGGAAGCCAAAAAGCAACCTCTAATTGGGGTTCTTTTGGTCCGCCGCACCCCGATTACAGCAATGCTTTATAGGGGGGAAAACCAAGAGGGGAGGAAATGTGTGCCAAGACAGCCTAATGATGTTAATAACATTTCATCAGCCTTTCATGCTGCCCTTAGCTGGTCACCCAACCTGACCAGGCTGGTTTTAAAGGGGTTTCCATTCATCCACTAAATAAAACTCTGAAATCTGACATAGACAAACAAACATTTACTGCTCATCTGAGAGAAAAAAAACTCATGTGGCTTCCAGCAAGGACTATCATTTCTCCTGCCTCTTTGTCTTATTTCCTTGATCTTGACCTGTCAATGGAAGCATTATCTTTTTACGCAATTTTCTTTTGTCTGGCCGGAGACGGGTCTTTTCATGCTAGCTGAGGTTAAAGGAAAGAAAAATGCTCCATCTAAAAAGCAGCTCACTGAAACCACAACAACAGACCACTGGAAAACACAATTCATGGTCTCAGTGGCTTTTGTCAGGCATGCTCGACCCTTAAGGAGGTGGTTATAATGTTGTTGAGACAGGTCTCATTATGTAGCCAGTACTGCTGGCCTTCACAGAAGTAAAGATGACAGGGATTGGCATGTTTGCTCATGCTGCTTTGAAAGCGGGTTGCTGTAGGAATTGTTTATATTGTTGCTGTTGCTGATTGCTGGCCTTGATACTGAAGCCTAGACACATGCAAATGACTGAAATTACAAATGGAGATGACATCTGCATCAAAACTATGAATTACATTAAACCTGCATCCCACAGAATATATAAATGATTTCTCAACAACTTCCATATGCATCCAGTGATGTGCAGTTGCAATCTTTGAAAATGTAACAATATAAAGGGACAGTTCATTTATTCATCCTCGTGTTGTTCACGAATTTATTTATTAGAATGTTTTTCCCTTCAAAAAACATTCTAACAGATAAATGAAAATGAAAAATCTGTTTAATAACCTGAACTGATTCGTTGAAAAGGGTTTAAAAGAAAGACCTACAGGTTTGAGGATGAGTAAAAGATGAAAGAAGCATTCATTTAATCTACATCTGACTCTTTGTCAGTGATGTTCAATGAAATTGACCTGTATCTGACTCGTCATCATGGGTTTCTTAATGGTTCATGGAATTTTGTATTATTTTACCTCAGATTTCTCTTATTCCTTGCAGAAACCCTGCCCTAAGCTGACTTTACATCTTCTCTGAAGAATGGCTGCTCATTCAGATCTCATAAAATGAGGGTTTAAAGAGACCAGAGATGCCACCAGGTACTGTAAGAAAACATAGAAGTGTGAAGTGTAGGAGGTCTGTTCTTTGTCTTTCTTTGTTCCTTGTGCTCTTTTCGTGTATGTTTTTTTAATGAATGCATTAAGATTAATTTGACCCCTTTTACAAATACAAATTTCCCCATTTATCTCTTGCGCTCCCTAATCTCTGACACTCATCATCTGTTCATTAAAGCTACCTTTGCCTGGATGCATTATTTGGCTCTTGAGTCTCTAAACAGGCTTTGTTCTTTATTACACAGTTGCCCCAGTGCATTTCACAAACTCATTAAAAAACTATTAGTGCCTGTTGATTTCTCAGATGCTCCCCCATTATTGGGTAAGATCTACTCTTAGAGACGCGTTCACAAGATACCGGCACATTTTGTTTGTCTCTCGGCCTGCTTGTCCATTTAACTTTGCCTGTGTCCAGAATTACTGCATGCACACTTTCATCCACATGTAGATGTTTCAGTGCACTTCCAAAGAGAACCGCAACATTTATGTGCCAGTCTGTATTCTGTAGTCATGCTGGCAGGAGCATTTTATATGTTTTACAAGGGAATATGTGTTAGCATGTTCATGCCCTTCTCCCATGTCTCCTGGTCCCAGCTGTGCTGTAGCCTTCAATTGTTGAAAAGGGCCCGTCTTTTCATTCTTTCTTTCTTTCTGTCTTTCTTTCTTTCTGTGTGCAGAAAGGAGAGAATATGAAGGCAATAAAAGTGCCGTGCTAGGCCTGGCGGAACTGCAAATACATCAAGGGTTCATTCTCCTCTGTTTGCCATTATTCACATTTGGCAGCCACGGAATGTCACACCTGAGCTATTGGGGCTCTCACTGCCAAGATATATGGCCAGAGTATTTCATATTTGAAGTTATTTACCCTGTCGTTTGTTTTCATTTTTACTGATGTGGGTCATTTGACAGTTTGGAGTAGTTTCAAAGCTTTCGCAAACAAACACCTATATGTTATTGTGTCAGGAGCATGGAGATGGAGACCCTTTTCCTTTGTAGTTATGGGTGTCGTAAGATTATTTCAGAGGAAACAAGCTAAAATTCTGTGTAAATATGGAGGAAATAAGGCAATATGCTAAAATATTATTCTAATAATGTGTGGATATGTCTTGAGGTTGCTTTACATTTCTTTATTAGGAAAGTATTTGTGTCTTTTTATCACAATTACCAGCAAATTCACTTGGATAACCTTTGAAATACGATTAGTAAGATTGCATTTTCCCCTTCAGGACCTTTTGTCCTGAAGTCTACAAAACCTTAGTCTGAATAACTTTTCCATGTAATAATGGAATTATATTGTGTAATTTCACTGCGTTTCCGACTGACAACACTTAAGTGGATGTTTTTTTAGCCTTTTCTCATAACCGTAAACCAAGGAGAAGTGCAGTTGGAAATGTTGAATCGTTCTAATTAAACACTTGTGGTTGGAGTGCTGGCTGGCAAAGGCAAAAAGGTTTAGCTCTGTTTACGCTCTGCAAAGTTCGATAGGATTGGCTCTGCTGAAATCAGTACACACTACTAATCTTTCTCATCTGGAATCTGATGAAAATTCAAGATGAAAGCCTGATCAAGTGCACATTCTGAAAACAGATTTATGGATTCCAGTATTTTGTATTAAATTGAATCACATTACGACCCTCTGGCACAGCAAAATTTTATAATTTTATAAGTGACTTATCTAAGTAAATTAACTGTAAGTAATTTTTTTTGTTATAACAAGTTATAGATCATCTCTACCCCAGAACATTATTCTTAGATCAGATATTTGTTTTGTATCCATTTATGCTGTAGTACTAAAGTATATAATTTGTAACTAAACTTAAAATTAAAGATTTTAAAGACTTAGAAATGTTGCCTTGGCAGCAAACTGAGATATGTTAAACTACAATTACTAAAAACTAAAACTGAAATAAAATTAAGCTATTCTAAAATATTTTTAGATAACTAATGAAAATGACAAAAGCACATAACAAAATTACTAAAACTTCATCTAAAGTGAAAACTGAAAATATGTAAATAAAAGCTCATTCAAAATATTAATAAATACTATAATAGTATATAATAAAAATTAGCCCAAGCTTTACTCACCCTCTAGCCATCCTAGGTGTATATGACTTTCTTCTTTCCGACGAACACAATTGACATGACGAACACAATCTGAAGCGAAGCAATGTGTTTGTGTAAAAAAAAAAAAAAAATCCATATTTAACGAGTTATGAAGTAAAGTATCTAGCGTTGTGTTTGTTCCGTAATTTGAATAGGAAAGGTGTAGGACATACAGCGTAAGCTTTTTGAAGAATACGGAAGAATACACTTGCGAGACGATCATTTGTGTTTATAAAGCATATACATATATATATTTTTTTTTAGAAAATGACCGATCTTTTCACTATATAAAACCCTTATTCCTCGTCTGGTATCGTTTAAAGCCCTTTGAAGCTGCACTGAAACTGTAATTCTGACCTTCGACCCTTTGGGGTCTATTGAAGTCCACTATAAGGAGAATAATCCTGGAATGTTTTCATCAAAAACCCAATTTCTTTTCAATTGAAGAAAGAAGGACATGGACATCTTGCATGATATGGGGGTGAGTAAATTATCAGGACATTTTAATTTGAAAGTGAACTAATCCTTTAAAATCACAATATGTGTATCAAACAATATTGCAACATTGTTGCAAAACAATGCTTAACCTCTATTAAGAAGGTATGTTCAGGTGCTTATTGCAAATCAAAGTCTTCCCAAGGTCAAGTCATTAGAGGAACAATTTGAGTAGCTGACAAATCAGGCCTGAGAGGATTAATTACTCTTTAACAAGATTGTTCAATATTTGAGTCATTGTGTGTTTCCACAATGCACTTATGAAATCAGACCATGTTTAACTGCTTCAGAGCTCATCTGAGGCCCCCCATGTTATTTCCTCATAAGTATTCATATATGTTCTAAATCTGTTGACTTTAACATGCCATTAAAGCATAATTTGTTGGAGGCATGTTGTTAACCTTTTGGCAGATAGCAGGAGCAGAATTTGTTTAAAGCTAATGAATCTTGATGAGTTTATCTCATAAAATAAACAGTACATTCATGCTTGCACATTTGTGTGTGTTATGCAAAGGCAGCTGATTGTTAATGTTGCAATATACAGGTGCTGGTCATATAATTAGAATATCATCAAAAAGTTGATTTATTTCACTAATTCCATTCAAAAAGTGAAACTTGCATATTATATTCATTCATTACACACAGACTGATATATTTCAAATGTTTATTTCTTTTAATTTTGATGATTATAACTGACAACTAAGGAAAATCCCAAATTCATTATCTCAGAAAATTAGAATATTGTGAAAAGGTTCAATATTGAAGACACCTGGTGCCACACACTAATCAGCTAATTAACTCAAAACACCTGCAAAGGCCTTTAAATGGTCTCTCAGTCTAGTTCTGTAGGCTACACAATCATGGGAAAGGCTGCTGACTTGACAGTTGTCCAAAAGACGGCCATTGACACTTTGCACAAGGAGGGCAAGACACAAAAGGTCATTGCAAAAGAGGCTGGCTGTTCACAGAGCTCTGTGTCCAAGCACATTAATAGAGAGGCGAAGGGAAGGAAAAGATGTAGTAGAAAAAAGTGTACAAGCAATGGGGATAACCACACCCTGGAGAGGATTGTGAAACAAAACCCATTCAAATATGTGGGGGAGATTCACAAAGAGTGGACTGCAGCTGGAGTCAGTGCTTCAAGAACCACTACGCACAGACGTATGCAAGACATGGGTTTCAGCTGTCGCATTCCTTTGTGTCAAGCCACTCTTGAACAACAGACAGCGTCAGAGGCGTCTCACCTGGGCTAAAGACAAAAAGGACTGGACTGCTGCTGAGTGGTCCAAAGTTATGTTCTCTGATGAAGTAAATTTGCATTTCCTTTGGAAATCAGGGTCCCAGAGTCTGGAGAAAGAGAGGAGAGGGACACAATCCACGTTGCTTGAGGTCCAGTGTAAAGTTTCCACAGTCAGTGACGGTTTGGGGTGCCATGTCATCGGCTGGTGTTGGTCCACTGTGTTTTCTGAGGTCCAAGGTCAACGCAGCCGTATACCAGGAAGTTTTAGAGCACTTCATGCTTCCTGCTGCTGACCAACTTTATGGAGATGCAGATTTAATTTTCCAACAGGACTTGGCACCTGCACACAACAATGCAGAAGAGCTGAAGGCCACTATCAGAGCAACCTGGCTCTCATTACACCTGAGCAGTGCCACAGACTGATCGACTCCATGCCACGCCGCATTGCTGCAGTAATTCAGGCAAAAGGAGCCCCAACTAAGTATTGAGTGCTGTACATGCTCATACTTTTCATGTTCATACTTTTCAGTTGGCCAAGATTTCTAAAAATCCTTTCTTTGTATTGGTCTTAAGTAGTATTCTAATTTTCTGAGATACTGAATTTGGGATTTTCCTTAGTTGTCAGTTATAATGATCAAAATGAAAAGAAATAAACATTTGAAATAGATCAGTCTGTGTGTAATGAATGAATATAATATACAAGTTTCACTTTTTGATTGGAATTAGTGAAATAAATCAACTTTTTGATGATATTCTAATTATATGACCAGCACCTGTATAGAGCAATAAGGATGTCAATAAGAAAATAAATAATTAAGGAGTAATTTTAGGTAGACACATCAATACATGATATGCAGTACATGTGATGCAAGTTCATTTCAGTCACTTTATGTCAACAGGGTCTTACATGAACATACTGTATACATATACAAACTTTAAGATGGAAACAGAACAAACCAATTAATAAGTTTCTGCGATTTATTCAGTCATGGCAGAATTCCCAGTCTGGTATTAAATATAGATTAAAGCTTCACAGTCCAAGATGTCTGAACATTGGGTGACTGTAGTGCCTATCAGACCATGATTCCCTTTCTTTGCAAGATCTAGTTGCTAATTCTAGTCCAAATTAATACAGACATGTTAGAATGACCTTTCGAAGCATGTCACACTTTTGTTGAAGAAAAATGCACTTTAATTTAGGTGCAGAAAATAATCTCTCCTGGTTAATTTCTCAGTGTTTTCATTCCAATGTACATCTGACACACTTCACCAGTGCCGTCATTGGCTTGTAAGCTTCTGCTACCAAGTCTCGACAGTGCTAAGAACCTATTCAGGCAGAAACAGGAGAATATGAATGAGATGAATATAATGTCTTTCTGGATGAGCCAGGGCTGTGTTATTTTCATGGTAGACTCCTCTCTTGTGAAAGGGCAATATGGTCCTCTTCCATATCACTGCTCACTTGATGGGAGCCTCGTGGCTTCAGTGCACATCTTAACAAATAAGGGTCACTGGCTTGTGTCTGGCAATGAGTTTGATCTTTTTCTGTGAAGAGAGATGTTCTATGTGTTTGGCTGGGTGCCAAATACTGGCAAAATATGTCAAAAATGGTGCTGGATAAATAATAAGAGTTCCCTTGATTGTATTGAATGTGCACTTGTAGTGTACTTCAGATATATTTTTTAAAAACTTGCACTTGAACATAATATTAATGAAGTAAAAGACCACTTAAAGGGTTAGTTCACCCAAAAATGAAATCACCCTCATGTCAAAATATCTTAATTTGTGTTCCGAAGATGAGCGAACGTCTTCCGAAGGTTTGGAACGACATGAGGGTAAGTACTTAATGACAGAAATTTCATTTTTGGGTGAACTAACCCACTTAAAAAGTGTACTTAAAAAGAAAACACTTGACTGTTTCTTAACACACTTAAGTACACTTTTAAAAATAGCACTTTAGAATGTCAAATGAAAAGTTTTACTTTAAATTACATTTGAAAACATTATGTTTTAAAAAAACTTTTGTTGTGTTTTAAAGAAGTACACTTATTTTCATGTGTTGGCAAACAAACTAAATCAATATCCTGGCCAGTCTTTTCAATGTAATTGAAATGAATGATGATACAAAAAAAAACATTATTAAAGTATCATAGAAGTGTGAGGAATAGGCTATTTATCATTATTCAGTTAGAATAATGATCCACTCATTTAATATCTTGATCCAGTGCCATGATGATTTATGATCCAGTTAGACAACATTCCATTTTTGTAGTTTATATGATTTTTGTAGTCCATTTTAGGGTGTGTTCACACTTGGCAGGTTTGGTTCAATTAAAATGAACTCTGGTGCGATTGCTCTGTTAGTGCGGTTCATTTGAACAAGTGCGAACGCTGCCATCTGAACCCTGGTGTGCACCAAACAAGTGGACCAAGACTTTTTCATGGAGTCTCAGGGGGGTTTTACACTGGGCTTGTTTGCTGTGGTCCAAGCCCTGGCGCGATTGTTCCTGGTGCCCCCCGTAGCGTAGTTGGTCTGGTTTCATGCTAGACTTGATTCTATCGAACCCTGGTGCATTTGCTTTCTGCTGCTTGCAAACTGATTGCCATTTATTTGCCGCTCTGATTGCACTTGCAATTCATGAATACGCTGCAGGTTCACTCTCACTTGAATCTCTTACATGTTTTATTTAAGTAAATACATCGTAATTGGTTAAAACGCATGCGCAGGTTACTTTACTTCCTCAACAAGTGCGCACTCGAGTCCGTTTTGCTTTCATATTTATGTGAACAGAGTTTCAGCACCAGAGTTCAAGTGCAACCGAGCTCAGACCACCTCCTTCATGTAAGTCAGGTTAGGGCAGGGTTTCTGCAAGGAATAAGAGAAAGTCTTGGGTTTGGTACCCCGGTGAGCACCCGGGTCACTTTCGGCTGGTTCCCTTTTTGGTTCACTTTAAGTGAACTGGGTTTGGTTCTTTTAAAACAAACTATATGTGAGAACACCCTAATGAACCAAAAACAGGACATGTTGTCATAACGCAACCCTGAAAAGGACAGAATGCTCAAGCACAACAACAGCAGATCTTTGTTTGTGTGTGTAACAGAGGAATTCCTGCCGCTGTTTTGACTCCTTTACACATTTCATAAGCTCCTCATGAGTTATCAGCTGTTAAAAGTATGTATCATATGTACGCACATACAACAAGTGCATTTAGCCACAGCAAACAGCTGTGTTTTTTTTTTTCGTATCTTGAGGTTGGGTGTTAAAAATGACAATGTGAACGCTAAGTGAACCTGGGCTAAATGTTTCTTTTTTGGTCTGGACCAGGGGAAACCAAGAGAAGCGAACTACAAGTGTGAACACATTTATTTATTTATTTTTTACAGAGAAGAATAACAAGTAATGATGACTTAAAGTAATAAAAGGTTCAGAAAACTCAAATCATATGTTTTTATAAAAAAGTTTTTATTTGTTTATTTTTTAACAGACCTAGTTCTTAGTTCTTACTTTCATTTTATGAAAAAGAGTGCAAGATATTTTTCAAAAATTCCTTTTGTGCTCCACAGAAGAAAGAATGTCATAGAGATTTTGAACAACATGAGTAAAATAACAATAGCATTTTAATTTTCGAGTGAACTATTACTTTGAAGACAAGGAATGCAACAACTCACTCACACACAACAAAGAATAACATAAGCATGTTGACAGCTTGAACAGCCCCCTGCACATAAACACACACAATCTCTGTAGTGCGGCAAGATTTATGACACATACAATCCAGCCCAGCGACATGGCCACTAAGGAGTTCAAATACATTGAAATGCTTTGGTATATGGTGATGCATGTACAGCTGAGTGTGAAAGAGAAACCCATGGGTTTTCTTGAAGGTGTTATAAGTGTAATCAGACGTGCCAACAACATTTAACCACATTGTGAAGGTCTAGATTTGCTGAGTCAACAGAAGCCCCCTCAGGCAGCCTATGATCAGCAATACTGAGCAATAAACTGATAGAAATAGGACCACCTGGGAGTTGTGCTTTCCCATTCCCTATACAGTAAAAATGATCCATTAATGCATTACTTAATATCCAGTTAAAGATAATCATAGCCATTGTTTCTAATTGGTCAAACACAACATTCCTTCTGTCATGAAATAAACTACTGTTTAAAGTTTTATAAAGATTGATAAGACTTTTTTAATGTTTTGAAGGAAGTCTCTTATGCTTTCCAAGGCAGCATTTATTTGATTAAAAATAATAAAACTGTAAAAAATATTGTGAAGTATTATTACAATTTAAATGAACTGTTTTCTATTTTTATTTATATTTAAAATATATTTTAAATTTAAAAAATAAAAATAAAATGTAATTTATTGCTGTGATGGCAAAGCTGAATTTTCAGCAGTCATTACTGCAGTATTCAGTGTCACATGATCCTTCAGAGGAAACTGACCCCATACTTTTGAATGTTAGTGTAGTAATGAATTTGTCTAATAAAAAAAATTAATGCCTGTAATATATTTTTATATAGTATAATATTATTATACTCCTAAATTCTTTATAAACTTATAAACTAATAAATGTTTTAAAGGCACACTATGCAAATTTTTGCCACAAGAGGTCGCTTATTCAAAACGAAGGCGTAGCTTGATGACGCCTTGATTTCGCGGAATCATGGGAGGTGTTGTCTTCATGTCTACAGCCGGTAAAAAAGAATTGGGACGGGACTCGGGAGGAAATCACGTTCATGGATAAGATTATTAACGTTACTGTAGTATGAAGCAGAGCAGGGCCGAGTGCTGTGCGATCAGAAACAAGGCCACTGAAGCGATTGCTAATGAGAGAAGAGCGCAACACATGGCTCGAGAGCAGCAGAACTTTTATTATGCCACAGTTGCCGCTTCTGCTTTTTCCGGTCAAGCGTATTTAGGGTAAGGCAGCTCTGTTTATCATATTAGATGCATTTGTGTTGAAAGTTGTTATAGTGCTACTCTGCGTTTGCTCGGCAGCTGCTATGAGGCACTTGTTGCACACTGCAGTAAGCTAGATCAATATTAGGTGTGGTAAAACATGGTACTCGCTGTAAATCAAGAAAACGAGATTTAAACAATAAGACTTACTGTGTGCGTTGAGCTATATAACATGATTAGTTTTCTGTCGATGAATGTATCCATCCAAACAGTTGCTCACCTGTCTAATAAAATACATAATATATTAAAGCGGATTTAAACATTCTTGGAAAAATTTGGGATAATGTAAGTACACAAGTCAACGAAATATATAACATTGCTCTAGTGGTTTTTTAATATTTGAATCCAAAAATCTTACATATTGTACCTTTAATGATTAGAGAGATGGACTGTATTGTTTCAGATACGCACACAAAAGACATGTTTGGTCAGGTGACACAAAATTGACCATTTCAGTAATAGAAAAACAGAAACACATGCTGTAGGCCTCTATCACAAACCACTTGACATTTTCATCTAATTGGCTGTATGCGTCAGAAAAGGCTTTTAGACTGCAGGGTCTCATTTAAGGGCAGAAGCCAGCAAAACACCCAAGGACTTCGGCCGTGAGTTATGTGAATTTGATGAAGGAAAAGTGAGGTTCTAACCAAGGACAGAACAGAATTTCTTTAAACAGTGGCTTATCTGGTTTTGATGCAATGTGAATACGTCTTTGACTGCAGTTACAGTATGTTCTGCCATTTATGCAGGAGAAATTGAACAGATAATTTGTGAAATATTGTCCAGATTAAAAAATAAATAATAAAAATAGCCACAACAAATAATTCTGTCAGTTTTAGCCTTTAAATGATCGGAAAGAACATTTCTTGTCTTTTACGCAATGTGGCATTTTCATAAGTATTCCTTCAGTTTTGGATAATTATGAAATAAATAGTTTTGAGAAGAAATTTAAACTTTAGCAGAAGAAAAATTAACACATGGTTTCTCACACCTGAGTTGTTCTTCACACCTCATAAACCTGACATTTTTTAATGGCCCCAGAACGCTTCAGACTGAGAAAAACTCAGGATGTGTTTTATCAATTATCAAACATCTGCAAACTTTAAGCACAACAACGTAACCTTTGAAGCAAGTGATTCAAAAAGATTTAATTCCCTAAAGAAACAGGCAAGATTTTATCTAACCATATTATTGTGCTTAGATTTTACAACAAAGATTTTTCGCTCTAGTTAAGAGCAAGAGTTGTGATCAGAGGTTGAGCCTTGGCTCTTCTCCCTCATTATGTTTCATCATTTCGGTCGTGCATTTATTTTCTGGTCTTTTTAGAGCTGCAATTATATAGTATAACAGACACTTTTTGTCTCTTCATAAATAAAACAGGCTGCTGTTTATATATATATGTATATATATATATATATATATATATATATATATATATATATATATATATATATATATATATATATATATATATGAGCAATATCACACGAGTAGCCGTGCGATATGGCTGTATATCAGCAAGCTTGATTGTCTGCAGGTAATCACAGCGTGCTGATATACAGCCATATCGCACGGCTACTCATGTGATATTGCGTTTATACAACAGTTCGACGGCACGAGTGTGTAAATAAATAAGAACAACAACGGAGTGTCTTTAAAACCCTCTTTTGTGCAGCACTACTTCCTTCCGCCACGGATTCAAATCTCAAGTTGTCAGTTGGACCAAGCCTCCGTTACTAACTCTAAAACGTCACTTTAGAACTAGTAACGAAGGAACGTTGAGTCGCTTCATTGAAACACATTGAATGAAGTACAGTATTAGAGAGAGAGAGCGAGAGAGAGTAGGCTATTACCTGTGTCTGGTATATTGCATTACATTCATTCTTCAAGTCGATGTCCATAATATTATATCCTTTATACAAGTCCGTTTGAATGTCCACTGAGGAAAGCGATCTTTGTATTTGTCTTTTACAGCTTTGGGAATTTTCCATAACATCCATTACACCACAGCGCTAAAACAACTTCCTTTTGCAAAAGTTCCTTTCAATTTAAAAGTCTCTTGTGCTTCACTGACTCATTCTCCTGTAAAGTGTTGCGGCCTTCTAATGGCGTATTAATGTAATGTTCACTCAATCCATATTACTTATTGGACATATTTATATAAAATAAATAATATTTATTGAACAACAAATAAGCACAATTGTACAGTTCAGTCAAACATAAAGCACTAGTTATTAAAAAAAAATAGGTCACCATTTACGCTTGTATGTGGGTTTTACAAATATTTAACGAATGAAAAGGATTTTAAAGAGCTTGTGACAAAACCTCCTAACTCCATTGGATCCTCAAACTGTCAATCAAGCCTCATTAATCTGCCTCACCTCCTGAATGAAGTGCGCACACAGTTTGGACATCTCCTCTGTGCAATGCAAAGGTAAATAAAGATCTGATGTTTGGAAAAAAATTGTAAAGTGTTTTCTTTACTCAAAAAAACATATGTTTATAAAGTTTAATATTTTACGTATTTGAAGAGCGGAGAAGAGTCTGATATGTCCCGTCTAGTTGTAGCCAATATGCTATATAAGGATGTAACGTAACGTGTATTATTATCAAATTTAATATAGCACAATTCGACTTGCTCTGGAACAAATAATAGATTAATAAGACCAAAGATTGCCCGTTCTATGTACTCAAATTGAATTATGTCTCATGTTTAACCACTATAAGAGCCAGCGGCAAATCCCCGAGGCACTGGCCGAGATGAAGCTGTTCTCGGCGGTTACGGAAGCACTGAACGGCCGCTGACGCACTCGAGCTCGCATCTCCGAAAACGTCAAAACAAATTGTAAAATAGGCGCTGTTATTAAATATGAGTCACATATTTCAGGTCTAAACAACTACATTCTCGCCTAAAAAACTATTAAAACTACAGTTCGTGGTACAAGAAGTAGTATTTGTAAAAATTACGGTTGATTTGATCGGCCGCCACGACGGCTCACTTCAAGCGGAGTGATACAAACGGTGAAAAGGCAGTAGGAGTGCTGTTATCACTGAAATATCGCATGGCTATCAGCCAATCGGATTCGAGAACCAGACAGAACTGTTGTATAAATATATATATATATATATATATATATATATATATATATATATATATATATATATATACTGAAATTCTAATGAAATTATAATGAAACTTATGACTAGTCTTTTACTAAACTTCACTGGGCGATCTATCTTTAAAACTTCAGTAAATAACTACAAAAAGCATTTTGCTTTGGTATATATGCAGATCCTCCAACTACAAAGAAAATTACTACACAACAAAATTAGCATTGTGCTAATACATTGTACTAGAATGTTTGTAACCAAGCAGATCTCGCCACCCATTGACTGCCACTATGGTCATCAATGGGGGGTGAGATCTGCTTGGTTACAAACATACTTCCGAACATTTTCCTTTATGTACAGCAGAACAAAGAAATTTATACAGGTTTGGAACAACTTGAGGGGGTGTAAATGATGACAGAATTTTCATTTTTGGGTGATCTATCCCTTTAAGTGTTTTCAAATTGACTGAAAAAAAAACGACACACACTTATATACTTTTACATTATAACTGAAAATAGGAATAACATTAGATTTCCAATACAGCAACCATACAGGCTAGGATCCTGGCAGTAACTGAGCTTCATCAGTAATGATTTCAGGAAACTCCTTCATGAGAAAATTAAACCTATTTAAGAAAAACTATTTGCTAAAGCTAATTAACTTGTCACTTCTACTTGGTCACATGCGAAGAACTCTTAAAAGGGGAGTCATTAATTCCCTAATTAAGAAACGAAATGTTGATCAGTGTGATTTGGCAAATTATTACCCAATTTTAAACTTTCATTTCATCTCCAAGGTACTGAACAATTCTGTTGCTCTCCAGTTGTGCTCATCCGTGCACAGAAATGACATATGTGAGATGTTCTTTTAGATAGTCAATCTTTATCACCCTCTGACATCATAGTGTCTTTTTCCTTGCACATTTGTTAGTGCAGTACTGTGCACCACTGACCACAATATTCTCTCTGTAAAACTTCATTTTGGGAATGATGTTCAAGTCAGTGTGTTCTATTTAACTAGATATTGCTTGTTTTCAAACATATTGCATTTCATTATGTTACACTGATACCAAAGTACATATAGGTTTTTATTTATTTTTTTTTTTTTATTTTTTTTTAAATAATCCCCTTTAAAATAATCTCTTTCTTATGTGGGCTTCTGTGATGTCACTTTAGATGACATTATTAGTCAAATTAAATTAATTTTTCAATTATATTAACAACTTGATAATCAAAATTTCATTTTCAATACTGAAAACAGAAAACCTGCTTTTGAGTTTGTGTATTCTGGCAGGTGTAAACATGAATTTATGTTCAAGAACAAACAAATATATAAGCAAACATAAAACTGGCCAAATGAAAACAGAATATCAGAAACATCAGCACGAGATAATTAATATGAGCTCAAACTTCTTCATGTAGTGACATCCTAGGTGTTTTTTCAATTTCTTCTTTTCCCCAACAGAAGTATTTGTTTAATAATATGTCATTATTTTCCTGTTCACATGAGGCTAGTGGTTCAACTTTCAATGACTTTGTTGGGCTAGGACAATACATCGATTCTAAACTAAATTTTAACAGCAGATGGCACTCTAGGCTAATTTTTAAACGCACACTCAAATACTCACGAAGAAGAGTGCTGGACAGCGATTGTGCGTTCGGTTGAGTCATGTAAGTGGTTAAATATACTTGTAGCTCAGCTCAGAATGCTTTTATGACACGAGATTAATGTAAACAGCCCACTGCGAACACCCTTGTAATTCGCTTCAACCGTTTTGAACTTTATGAAATATAATTTAAGGTTTAAGTGGTGTGTGTAAAGGAACTGGAAGCAAGCAGGGTACGAGTGTTTCTAAAGCACGAAGTGCCATCTTCTGTTAAAAACTAAGCTCAGAATCGATTCAAGAGAGAATTGTGATACATCTGAAAATCTCTGAATCGCTCCAGATTCTTTGTATCGCGAATCAAGAATTGATGTATTGTCCCAGCCCTACTACTTTGGAAGAAGTTTTATTTTTACATCATACCAAAAAAAAAAAAAAAAAAAAAAAGAAATATAAAAAAAGTTTAACAGAACATTTTCTCTCGCTGAGACAAGCATAGCTGCATTTATTCTTTTTCTTTCACTCATTTTTTAACAAAGAATAGCTGGTGAGCACATTTCAGTATCAGTTTCATTCATCTTCTTCTTGCATATTGCCCTGGGCATACTGCTCAGTCCTTCCATTCAAGAAATAAAACTGAGAAAAATACTTCTTTACAGCACATGGCAATGTACTGATATCAGCTAAAAGCCTTTAAAAAAAGATGTTTTCACTTACAGGGTGGTCAGAATTATTGGCACCCTTGGTAAATATAATCAAAGATGATTGTAAAAATAAATCTGCATTGTTTATCCTTTTGATCTTTAATTCATAAAATTAGCAAAAATCTAACCTTTCATTGAAGGAAAAGAATTGAAAGTGGGGGAAAACCACATTATGAAATAAATATTTTTCTCCAAAACCCGTTGGCCACAATTATTGGCACCCCTAGAATTTTTTATGAGTAAAATATCTCTGAAGTATATTCCCATTCATATTTACATTTTTTTTAGCACACCAGGGTGATCATGAACATGAAATTGTCCAGCCATGACTTCCTGTTCCACAGGAGTACAAACACAAAGGCCAAATTCACCTTAATCATTCATCACAATGAGTAAAACCAAAGAATATAGTTCTGATGTGCAGCAAAAGATTGTTGAGCTTCACAAAATAGAAAGTGGCTGTAAGAAAATAGCTTAAAATCCCAATCAACTCCCAAGTTCCAATCAACTA
This sequence comes from Megalobrama amblycephala, assembly GCF_018812025.1. Classification (NCBI taxonomy): domain Eukaryota; kingdom Metazoa; phylum Chordata; class Actinopteri; order Cypriniformes; family Xenocyprididae; genus Megalobrama; species Megalobrama amblycephala. The sequence goes on along the minus strand of NC_063066.1, from coordinate 13,653,389 downwards.
AAGATGATACAAATCTGCCTGGAAGAGGAAGTGTGTCTAAATTGTCCTAATGCGCTGTGAGGAGGAAAGTTTGAGTGGCCAAAGACTCTCCAAGGATCACAGCTGGAGAACCGCAGAGATTAGCTGAGTCTTGAGTCTCAGAATGCCTAAAAAAAATGATCAAACAACACCTACATCCCCACAAGTTGTTCGGGAGGGTTTCAAGAAAAATCCTCTGCTCTCATCCAGAAACAATCTCAAGCATATTCAGTTGACAGACAAGACAGGAACTTCAAACGGGGCCAGCTTCTATGGTCAGATGAAACTAAAAAAAGAGCTTTTTGGCAGCAAACCCACCAGATGGGTTTGGTGCACACATGGATAAAAAAATACCCCATGCCCACTGTTAAATATACTGCTGGCTCTTTAATGCTGTGAGCCTGTTTTTCTGCTGGAGGTCTTGGACATCTCGTTCAGATAAAAAAATCAAAACCTTACCGCTTCTACCGCTAGAAATCCAATAATGGGCCATGGTTGGATCTTCCATCAGGACAATGATCCAAAACAAACATCAAAACCAACACAAAAATGTGTCACTGAACACAAAATGAAGCTTCTGCCATGGCCATCCCAGTCCCCTGACCTGAACACTATAGAAAATGAGTGGAGTGAACTGAAGTGAAAAAGAAGCACCAACATGGAGCTGGGAATCTGAAGGATCTGTAGAGATTCTGCATGAAGAAATGGTCTCTGATCTCTTGTCAGGTGTTCTCCAAACTCATCAGGCATTATAGGTGAAGACTCAGAGCTGTTATCTTGGCAAAAGGAGGTTGCAAAAAGTATTGAATAAAAGGATGCCAATAATTGTGGCCAACGTGTTTTGGAGAAAAACCTTTATTTCATAAAATTATTTTCCCCCCACTTTCAATTCTTTTCCTTCAATGAAAGGTTTTTGCTAATTTTATGAATTAAAGATCAAAAGGATAAACAATGCAGATTTATTTTTACAGTCATCTGTTTTCAACATACAGTACAGTCCAAAAGTTTGGAACCACTAAGATTTTTAATGTTTTTAAAAGAAGTTTCGTCTGCTCACCAAGGCTACATTTATTTAATTAAAAATACAGTAAAAAAACAGTAATATTGTGAAATATTATTACAATTTAAAATAACTGTTTTCTATTTGAATATATTTCACAAAGTAATTTATTCCTGTGATGGCAAAGCTGAATTTTCAGCATCATTACTCCAGTCTTCAGTGTCACATGATCCTTCAGAAATCATTCTAATATGCTGATTTGCTGCTCAATAAACATTTATGATTATTTTCAATGTTGAAAACAGTTGTGTACTTTTTTTTTTAGGATTCCTTGATGAATAGAAAGTTCAAAAGAACAGCATTTATCTGAAATACAAAGCTTCTGTAGCATTATACACTACCGCTCAAAAGTTTGGGGTCAGTAAGAATTTTTTTTTTAATTTTTTTTTTTAAATGAATACTTTTATTCAGCAAGGATGCATTAAATCAATCAAAAGTGGCAGTAAAGACATTTATAATGTTACAAAAGATTAGATTTCAGATAAACACTGTTCTTTTGAACTTTCTATTCATCAAATAATCCTGAAAAAAAAAATATTGTACACAAATATTTTGTACAATTGTACACATTAAATGTTTCTTGAGCAGCAGATCAGCATATTAGAATGATTTCTGAAGGATCATGTGACACTGAAGACTGGAGTAATGATGCTGAAAATTCAGCTTTGCCATCACAGGAATAAATTACTTTGTGAAATATATTCAAATAGAAAACAGTTATTTTAAATTGTAATAATATTTCACAATATTACTGTTTTTTACTGTATTTTTAATTAAATAAATGTAGCCTTGGTGAGCAGACGAAACTTCTTTTAAAAACATTAAAAATCTTAGTGGTTCCAAACTTTTGGACTGTACTGTATTTACCAAGGGTGCCAATAATTCTGACCATCACTGTAGCTATGGCATGTTTATCCCCCCCCCCCCCCCCCCAGTCTTTTCTCCTGCTCAGTAAGTGTCCCCTGGAATGGATATTACCAAAAAACATAAACGCAGCATTGGGTCTAAGACTGCAAATAAACATCAATACCCAGCCTTGATGACACATTCACATACATGCAACATGCTGAGTGGAAAATAAAAATTATTGACCTAAAACAAAGTTGTTTTGTAAATTGTTACTCAGAACACAATGAATGCTAAACTTCACCGAAATATCAAAAATAGCTCCAGGGAAAAACAAATGTTGTTTCACATCTCTACATTAAACCCATCCATTTCCCCTGATGGAAAAGAACAGCCTTGCTGGTCACCAACAAATGTTGCATTTTTGATTCTGGTGTGCTCAATTTTGTAAATCAGCAAAAGAAATCAAATTCTCAGCTATTCATACACCCATACAAGTTTTTTAGACTAATCAAATACTTAATAGTGGCATTTAATAAATTATTCTCACAGGAACAATAACACATTTTATTTTTTACTGTATGGCGTTTGTATGTTGTCTGTAAAGCGTTTTATGAAAACAGTTTTAAAAGAGCTATATAAATAAAGCTTTACTTGCAATACTGAAAGTCTGGATTGATGTATCACTTACATATTTTATTTTCTTTGTATTTTCTCATATATCCCATAGGACTTTTACATCATATTAAATCCCATCCATCTCTCTTCATGATGGGCCAATCAATCACTTGTGACTTATGTACACTGTTGGTATACAAAATCTCATTTACATCTAAATATTTAAAATCGTTGAAATACCAAAAGAAAACAATACAGGGGAAGACTAGTTGCTACATAGGAAAGTTGTAACAGGGGCTATATGCCACTTACTAAAAGATTTTATTTGGTCAAGTTGTTACATACGTTTCACATGTTGTACTTTTATAAAATACTTAACATTTTCACTGATTTGTGATGTTCATTATTACATTTAAGAGGCTTTTTACAACTAGCCAGGATGAGATGAACAAGCCCTTAACTTCCATTTATAAATATAGCACATAAACCAATATCAAACTTAATACATTAGATGAAAAGGAAGGTCTGTTCTTTTACAGCATTTACAGACTTTGTGTTGAAAAAAAACAACAACAAAAAAAAAAAAAACCTTTTTCTATTGCTATTTATTTATTTAATTTGCTTGCCACATATTCCCACATATTAAACAGGCAGGTTCAATTCTGCTCTCTGTCATGGTGAAAAGCCCCACCACAGGTGCTCTGGTGGTGGACTGACAGCATGGCACTAGAAAAGAGGGCATGCATAGCCTACACTTAACTAGTTGGCACACGCCTGTAGTTTATGCCTCATGGATTTTAAACAGCATGGCCGCAGAGAGGATTTTAGTTTTCCCATGTGTTGAATAAGAGGGCCTCTTGAAGACACATGCTGCCCACCGAGAGCAGGTATTTTGGAATGAGCGGTGCTTATCAACACCATCAGACTGCTGAGGCTTTGATTCGGTCCGCAGCGTAGGCTTTGAGTTTCACACAATCTGCTCTCTTGCTAAAAAGAGAAGGATACCTTTACATCTGCCACAAATACCACTATTGGGTTTCATTTACACTTGTGATATTTTTGTGATGACAGGGGAGATATAATCATCATAACTATGTGATGTTATCAGCAATTATTGTAGATTTTTCTGTTTATGATTGTAATGAAAACTATAGGTTACACTTTATTTTAAGGTGTCCATGTTACAGTTAATAATAATTAATTAAAGCTGCAAACAGTGATGAAAGGGCCCTCACACCCAGGCTTACTGCCACCCGGTGGCCTGAGGAAAACTGAACAGTGGATGATATTCATTTAAGTGGATAAATAGAGGAGAAATATGGCAAAGTCATTTTGATGAACCACAGTTCGACTATTACTGAATATTGCCATGTAGATGTCTTCAGGCCAGGACTATTATCAAACGTGAAGTTTGGAGCAGATTGAACATTGTATGCCTGAGTTACAACAACTTCCTGTTTCGTGGCGTTAATCGCATATACATTAGCACTTAGCCAAGTGTTGCATAATTTAACGTGTTTCTAGTATGTTTTGATACATCATGGCATATACAAATGTGTTTCTGGGAGTGAATTATAGTGCAAAGCATGCCATTTCCTTTGCCAGCAGGTGGCGCTATGACTAACTAAATATTGTCATATAGATGTCTTTAGGCCAGGACTGTTATCACACATGTGAAGTTTGGGGCAGATCGGACACTGTATGCCTGAGTTACAACAGCTTCCTCTTTCATGGTGAAACATCAGACTTTGTCAGGCCGCCACGGACATGCCCTTCAGCGAAAACTCTAGATCTTCACAATTTAACATCACAAAGGCCTTTAGATTAGACTGACCAAATATGATGTTTTTCTGATTAAAGCTCTAGGAGGAGTTCGTTAAAGTACAACGTCTGGAAATGACAAAAACTGCAAAAATTTTGCAGAGAAAATTCAAAATATCTCACTTCCTGATTTTTTGTAGGTATTGGGCTGTTACATCTGTCTACCGAATTTCATACCTTTATGTGAAACGTCACGTGAAAGGTGCTTAATTGAAATTTTGTAGGTGGCACTATCAAGCCATTTTGCCACACCTAATTCAGAAACCCATATCAGACGTTAATTTTCACCACTTCTGACACGTGTGCAAAGTTTGTTTTCAAGCATGTTTAGGCCCTCAATAATGTGATTTGTTTCGGAGAAGAAGAAGAATTGACTGAGCAATTACAATAGGGTCCTCACACCACCGGTGCTTGGGCCCTAAACATAACGTTCTGGGAACCAACAACTAATGTTCTATTTCTGTTAAGAAAACTTTCCTGACTAACCAAAAACAAACCTTAAGAAAATAAACTTCTGGGTTCTTATAATAACATTTTAAGAAAATTAGATTAATGTTAGAATAACATTATACAAACCAAAAACTAACATTCTGGGAACATTAGATTCATGTTTGATTAACGTTAGAATAATGTTATACAAACCAAAAACTAACATTCTGGGATCATTAGAAAAATGTTCTGGGAACTTTAAGAAAGCTTTCCTGGCTAACCAAAATAAAACCTTAACAAAATATCCTTCTGGAAACCAAAAACGAATGTTCTGGAAACGTTAAGATAACATTATGAGAATGTTAGATTAACTGGGAACATTAGATTAACATTCTGGGAATGTTAAGAAAACTTTCCTAGCTAACCAAAAACAAACCTTAACAAAATATCCTTCTGGAAACCAAAAACTAATGTTCTGGAAACGTTAAGATAACATTATGAGAATGTTAGATTAACTGGGAACATTAGATTAATGTTCTGGGAATGTTAGAATAACGTTATGAGAACTTTAGATTAACTTTATAATAACGTTATACAAACCAAAAACTAACCTTCTGGGAACGTTAGATTAACGTTAGAATAATGTTCTGAGAGCAATAAACTAACGTTCTGGGAATGTTAGATTAACGTTAGAATAACGTTATACAAACCAAAAACTAACGTTCTGGGAACGTTAGATTAATGTTAGAATAATGTTATACAAACCAAAAACGAATGTTTTGGGAACTTGAGATTAACATTAGAATAATGTTCTGGGAACCAAAAACTAACCTTCTGGGAACGTTAGATTAACGTTAGAATAACGCTCTGGGAATGTTAGATTAACGTTAGAATAATGTTCTGTGAGCCAAAAACTGATGGTGCGTTCACACCGGACGCGAATGAAGCAGTAAGCGTGAGTGATTTACATGTTAATGTAAAAGACGCGAATTGACATCCTGCGGCGCGAATGACGCAGCACGAATTGAGCGATTCGGGCGTTTGATGCGCTTAACGCGTGAATCGTGCAAGTTGAAAAATCTGAACTTTGGCGAATTTCCGCACCACGTTAACCAATCAGAAGCTTGCTCTAGTAGTGACGTGACGTAGCGAGCTGAGACAGAAATTCAAAACAACAATGGTGGACAAAATCATCGTCGCTGTAGATCTTCATACATTTATAGAAACAGAAATAAAAAGGATCGTGTTTGAAAGAAAGTGAGTGAGGACGTCGGACAATCTTAAAAGTTGTAAAAAACGGTCTTTTTTCAATTTTCAATTTGAGCTATATATATATATATATATATATATATATATACATATTAAAACTACAAGCCAACTAAAGCGACCAATTGAGCTTATTCGCTGTAATTTACAATTATTTCCCCACTGACAAGTTGCGTTTATTCAGAGGAAGTGTGCAGAAAGCAGTGGGAGAGTCTGGGACACATAAAGGAGCGGGAGAGCCCCTCTCATGACGCAAATTCGAGTCTGTTGTGAAGGGATTTTCACGCGCGAATGAAGCGAGTAAACTCAAAATGTTCAAGCGTCCAACTACGCGCGAATAGCTCGATTTATTCGCGCAAGTCGCGTCTGGTGTGAACGCAGCATAACGTTCTGGGAACATTAAAGCTGCAGTCTGTAACTTTTTTTGGTTAAAAATGATCCAAAATCAATTTTAGAGCAAGTACATAACCAGCCAGTGTTCAAAACTATCTCCTTACCTTAGCCCGATTCACAACAGTAAGCTTGTAAAAATGTTTAAAAAAAATTGGTACTGGTGGGTTTCCGCGGGAAATTCGAGCATGCAGCCATTCGTCTTTGCGTCATTACGTCACATCTGTAAACAGAAAGGAAGGAATCCCAGCTAGTAGACAATGCATAAAGGATGCTGCTGGTAGCGGATCATTTATAGCCTTTTCTCACAGCAGATGAAATAATTAAACTTATCATTTTGATGGCAGATTGTAATCCAGAAAAGTTCCAAATGACAATCATAAGTGACAACTGGAGATTCACCCGTAGATGAAAGCAAAAGATTTTGGAATCTACAGGTAACGCTAACACACACTAAATATATAGTCACGCAATGCTGATGTTGTTAACAATTTGAGAACAAAGTATAACAACAATAATAATTTGCACGGTTTGATGTCTCAGAGTGTCATCTCCCATTCCCTTGCCTTGCCTTGCCAAGCCACATGTGTGTATTGCCACGATTGGTCAAATAATTAGCCAATTTCATTCGTCATTACTGCAAATAGGTAATTTTTTTATTACATGCAATGACTATCCATTATGACATGTAAGCATTTTTATCTTTATGTATACAATAATAATCTTTTACATTGTAATCCTTTTATTTTTAATATTTGGCATGTTTGTGTGTAACAAGCAGAGTGTACGCATGTTGTGCACTACCTATAGGCACATATTACTAACACGCCCTTTAAATAAAAAACAAAACAAAACAAAAACATTGCGCCATTGACTTTAGACCAGGTTTTTGTTGGTTAATGCGCAGTCATTTTCAGTTGCCTCAAAATATGAACATGCCAACAATGCATTGTCACATCAGTAAATAGGCTACTTTGACACGTGTATGGCGTGGAAGTGGTATAGGTTAGAACACGCTAAATCTTAAAACTCCGGGGAATCTCCTGTTTTTTTGTTTTTTTTAAACCACACAACACAGGAGAGTCTGCTGGCAAAAAGAGAATGCAACAAAGCTTGTAATAAAACATGATTTAACATTGGCTTTTCAGAGAACTGGGGGATTTCAAATGTTGTATAAGCGTTGCGGAAATGGCGTTTTTATTACTAAACAGGTGAGTAAAGTATTTTATTGATCAGACAAATTGTAGCTCTCTAACAAAGTTCATTGTAAAGCATAATCTATTGTGAAGGGTCATTTCATTATGAGTTGTAGCTGCTGCGCTGTGCTGGAATTTATTTTTGAGGAAGTATCATGTCTATTAATAGGTATAGCTACAGTAATGTCTTCTTGAGATAATTTCCATCTAAACTGGTTATATTTGTCTTGTATATGGATGTTTTATGAGCAGTAGAATATTTTTATCCATATTCATCTGCATAGTCACGCAGCGCAGAAGCACAACCAAAACAATGTTCTTTCGCAAAATGCAGGAAGTTTTGTTTTTTAACCACTAGGAGGCCCAAAAGTTACATAATGTACCTTTAAATAAATATTGATACATTGATATTCTCCAATTAAATGTGAATACGAAAAATAATGTTCTTAATAAAATAATTTATCAGCGTAAAGATTTGAGTGAAATGTTAAATTAAAAAGTTAAAGATAAAAAACAATTAGTCTTTTTTTTTTGTATTTGTCAAAAGGATGTCTTCTAATATGACAACAATTTGTTAAAATTGATTCTCTGGTGTGAAATCATCTTTTATATCACCTTTAACACACACACTCTTATTAAGATATTTGTGCAAAACAAGGAGTGGTTGTGCGTAACAAACCATTTAAAATGAGCCTCCAAAATAAATCTTGTGTGTGAGGAAGAGAGAATTACTTGTGCAAATGATAATTTGCAGCTTGTGTTGACTGTTGGAAAAGGAGGAGGGGAGAAACGAGCTGGCAGTAGTTTAACATGGCATATGTGCATGATGTGTCTGACAGCAAATAAATAGTGCATTTCCATTTTTTTAAGCAGTTGTAATGATAAACATCATTCCTGGGTGCCTGTTTAGATACATGATGGTGCTCCTACACAATAGAGGTATTTAAGATGCATATCAAAATGCCACGTTTAGTGAAAACTCTTCATATCTTGTGAAAGACCAAATGTCACATTTTACCATTTCATTTCAACAAATATGGCTCACCATGATGACGAGAGAAAAAAATCCAGACTGGGAATTCAGCCCCACCGTCTTGTATTCCAAGGTAATGTGGTTGCCATGGTTTCCAATTATTTGGGCAAATTGAGGAATCAGAAAGGTGTGAAACAATTTTAACTATTTCTGCTGCTGTCCTCTGTATCCTGCTATTCCCAAGGTCCAAGACTCTTGGTAACCAAGCTAATTCAAATGCTTTGCCAGATCCAACTTACTGCACTGCTGACAGCTGCTTTAATATACCAAGTGCAGTTTACCTTCAAATGCAGATATTATTTTCTAAGTTTATGCGTCTTGTTTAATGTTGTCATTTTGCAAAGTCTGACACTGAACAAACACTTAATTTTATTCATAGTGCAGCATGTATAAAGCACAAATCTGTCAGTTTAGGGTGAGCAGAGCTGATGGCCCGCAGTCACCTCTGTATTAATTCGCTCGCATGCCATTTTTTTATGCTCTTACCATTTTCTTCCCACCTTGACATGTGTACACACACCATCTGACTGGTTTCTACCTCTCTTTCTCACACGCTGCAGATTCTGTTGACAGTACCAAAAGATCAGAGAAGAAAATTTCAGGGACCAGAGATGTAAGGTGACAGGTAAGGAGAAGAAGAACATGGAGACTTGGTCTTACGTCTGTTGCTATCAAAGGCTTCAGCATGGGGAAAAGGGTTGAGGTAGAGGGGTGAGAACACACTGACTCTGTAGCTCTCATATACTCAAGGACATCACACTCTCTAACACTTCTCTGGCCTGTTTACACTCTAGATTCACAAAGACTATCCAAATCAATGCAATCACAGTGCTCTCCCAGCTGATATAGGTGTCAAGACCAAAATACGTATTTCGTATACATATAAAAAAATAAAAAAAACTGCATTCTAAGCACTTCACAGTAGGGTAAAAGTAAAGTAGTAATCAAAGAGAAAAAAGTAAGAGACATTTCAACTATCTACTATCAACAAGCAAAAACATCTCAGGGTTATGTATATAACCCTGTTCCCTGCAAAAGGGATGTTTTGGAAGCTGGGTTCTCCAGAGGTTGCATTTGAAAGCTGTATATGTCATCAAGGATGTCTTATTTAAGAAAAGTAACCGTAATAAAATTGACTGTTATTCCTTGTGAGGTGTAAAATACTGTCATTTCTTTCTTATTTTGCAACCTAATGCTTACTTTTCTTAAATAAGACTCGATGACATATGCAGCCTTCAAATGCGACCTCCGGAGGATGCAGAATTCGAAATGAGACACAGTAGACTTTATCACGCACAACGTTGTGTCACCTGACTTTGTCCTTGGCCAATGGCTTGGTGTGTACAAACGTGACTTAGACACCTGGGGCCCGTTTCAATAAGGAGGTTCAACCAACTCTGAGTTAAAACTTGAACTCTGAGATTTTGGTTTCAGAACAGCTGAACTGAGTTAGTTCAATCAACTCTGAGTAGGTTGACTCGGAGTTAACTGCGTGCACCACGACTATGACAAGCCATGATCAATGGAGCTCTGATATTATGATTCACCATGGCAACAGCACCCGACAAAAAGACGTCTGCATACTTCAGAGTTAATACAAGTTTAATTCTTACGACTGTTATTATATCAGTCGAAAAATGGCAGAACGGTAGGTTATTGAACTAATATTCATTTTCATGGTATCCCACGGGCAATAAAAAAGAATAATAATTTAAATGCATTTTTCTTACTTTGCAATATATGTAAATAGTAATTAGATGTTACTTATACTTTATACTGGCAGATATATACTATTTGCACCTTAGTATAGTTGCAATAATAACAGAGTGTAAATGATTTTATCATTATTAAACAACATCCACTTTAAGAACATTTTCTTAATTTTTATTGAAAATAAATGCCTTTCTGATGTGTTATATGATGGGAAAAAGGAGAAGAGCGAGCTCAGCAAAAGTCGGATTCAAACCTCGTCAATCGTGTCATAAATTAGTTGTCCGTGCCCAATGCGTTATGTTACTGCCTACACCACTGAAAAAGTTAATCTCTAACATTGTTTTTAACCTTGTGGACATTGGTTGCCGGAGCTACTGTAAATTCCTACTTAGTAATAGAATGATCTTGTTTTCCATTTGCTTTAAGATTATTATTTTTTTACCACACTGGCAGATAATTTTACCTAAGCAAAATGCCCTTAATTTAGATCCCCCAGGAAGTCTAAATATCTTATATAATTTTCTTATATAGAAATCCATCTTGATTTTTACATATTTGTACTTGAAATAAGACAAAAAATGTTCAGTAATAAAAGCATTTTTGCAGTGTGAATGAATGAATGAATGAATGAGGTATTTAAACATCACTTGCACTTTAAAAAGGGGGAGGAGACCAAAAGAAACTCTGGGTTTACAGAAGAAAACCTATTCGCAAACAGGTTAGGTTCACAGAGTAAGTTACCATGGTTACTGACGCTGAGTATATTTTACCTCTCTTTCAGAAACAGGCTTGACTTAACCTGCCTTCTCGGGTTTGACATACCTCTCATTCTGAAACGGAAAACCCAGAGTTTCCCTCATTTCAGGGTTAACATACTCAGAGTTCTCACTTAACCTCCTTTTTGAAAAGAGGCCCCTGCTCACACTGAAGGCGTTCCCATAGGATCAACCATACAGGTGCTGGTCATATAATTAGAATATCATCAAAAAGTTGATTTATTTCACTAATTCCATTTAAAAAGTGAAACTTGTATATTATATGCATTCATTACACACAGACTGATATATTTCAAATGTTTATTTCTTTTAATTTTGATGATTATAACTGACAACTAAGGAAAATCCCAAATTCAGTATCTCAGAAAATTAGTATATTGTGAAAAGGTTCAATATTGAAGACACCTGGTGCCACACTCTAATCAGCTAATTAACTCAAAACACCTGCAAAGGCCTTTAAATGGTCTCTCAGTCTAGTTCTGTAGGCTACACAATCATGGGGAAGACTGCTGACTTGACAGTTGTCCAAAAGACGACCATTGACACCTTGCACAAGGAGGACAAGACACAAAAGGTCATTGCAAAAAAGGCTGGCTGTTCACAGAGCTCTGTGTCCAAGCAAATTAATAGAGAGGCGAAGGGAAGGAAAAGATGTGGTAGAAAAAAAGTGTACAAGCAATAGGGATAACCGCATCCTGGAGAGGATTGTGAAACAAAACCCATTCAAAAATGTGGGGGAGATTCACAAAGAGTGGACTGCAGCTGGAGTCAGTGCTTCAAGAACCACTACGCACAGACGTAAGCAAGACATGGGTTTCAGCTGTCGCATTCCTTGAGTCAAGCCACTTTTGAACAACAGACTGCTGCTGAGTGGTCCAAAGTTATGATCTCTGATGAAAGTAAATTTTGCATTTCCTTTGGAAATCAGGGTCCCAGAATCTGGAGGAAGAGAGGAGAGGCACACAATTCAATTCAATTCAATTCAATTCAATTCAAATTTATTTGTATAGCGCTTTTCACGATACATATCATTTCAAAGCAGCTTTACAGAAAATGGATGTCAACATTACAATTTAAAGAATGTAGTTAGCAAATAATATACTTTAGGTAATTAATTACAATCACTGTTAGCAGTTTAACTGAAGGTAGAAGCAAAGAGCTCCTGGAAAATGAATTACATTAACAATAAATTAGGATATAGAGATTGTGCAATGTGAATGTTGATCCAGATGATTGCGTCTTCTGAAGTCCTCGCAGGAGCTGGCGCCATCTCTTCACAGGTGATGGTCGTCTGAGGTCTTCTTAAGAGGCTGGATCCAAACTGAAGCTGAAGTCCTCTCTAGTCACCTCAGGGCGGGTGTCCCGAGGTAAAACAGAAAAGCAAAAGGAGAATAATTAGCGTAGCTGCTGTTCATAACTTTAAGCAAAGATAGTCATGTGCAGTTGATCTGGTATGAGATGCATTATGTGAATGCTTGGCTAAAGAGATGCGTCTTTAATCTAGATTTAAACTGGGTGAGCGAGTCTGAGCTCCTAACATTATCAGGAAGGCTATTCCAGAGTTTCGGAGCCAAATGTGAAAACGCTCTCCCTCCTTTAGTGGACTTAGCTATCCTAGGTACAACCAGTACCAACAATCCACGTTGCTTGAGGTCCAGTGTAAAGTTTCCACAGTCAGTGATGGTTTGGGGCCATGACATCTGCTGGTGTTGGTCGACTGTGTTTTCTGAGGTCCAAGGTCAACGCAGCCATATCCCAGGAAGTTTTAGAGCACTTCATGCTTCCTGCTGCTGACCAACTTTATGGAGATGCAGATTTAATTTTCCAACAGGACTTGGCACCTGCACACAGTGCCAAAGCTACCAGTACCTGGTTTAAGGACCATGGTATCCCTGTTCTTAATTGGCCAGCAAACTCGCCTGACCTTAACCCCATAGAAAATCTATGGGGTATTGTGAAGAGGAAGATGCGATATGCCAGACCCAACAATGCAGAAGAGCTGAAGGCCACTATCAGAGCAACCTGGGCTCTCATAACACCTGAGCAGTGCCACAGACTGATCGACTCCATGCCATCCCGCATTGCTGCAGTAATTCAGGCAAAAGGAGCCCCAACTAAGTATTGAGTGCTGTACATGCTCATACTTTTCATGTTCATACTTTTCAGTTGGCCAAGATTTCTAAATATCCTTTCTATGTATTGGTCTTAAGTAATATTCAAATTTTCTGAGATACTGAATTTGGGATTTTCCTTAGTTGTCAGTTAAAATCATCAAAATTAAAAGAAATAAACATTTGAAATATATCAGTCTGTGTGTAATGAATGAATATAATATACAAGTTTCACTTTTTGAATGGAATTAGTGAAATAAATCAACTTTTTGATGATATTCTAATTATATGACCAGCACCTGTATAATGTCTATGGAATCAACACCATGATGCGGTGTCGATGTTCTCTCATGTAATAATTTATAAATTGTATGGATTTATTTAAAGTTAAATGATTTATTACTTTTTTTATAATGTATTTATTTAATATTTCAATTTATTATTTGCAAAAACAAAGAAAATAATACAAATCTATGGAGTCCCGCACGACATGCAAGAAAAAAAATTAAATTGTGCGCACGATTTACCAATTCGTTCTCTCGATTTACTAAATCGTGCACACGATTTACTAAAACGTGCACACAATATACTATTTCGTTCCCTTGATTTATAAATCATGCGCATGATTTATAAATCGAGGGAATGAAATAGTAAATCATGCGCACTTTTTAGTAAATCGAGGGAACGAATTAGTAAATTGTGTACACGATTTAGCCTATTTTTTTTCCTGCCTGTCATGTCCGGGGCTCCGTACAAATCAGATGCTTAAACAGTTTTAAGACGTTACTTTTTTGAAAATGATAAACTTTTTATAAAATTAATAAAATAAAATAGCTTATATAATATTTAGCTTGTCGACTTGAAGTTCAAAGATTTTATAAATGTTAACATCCTTTTTCTTGTAAAATGGCTTAATTTTTCAGGCTATTTTGCAGGTACTTGGGTTTTCATGCTACTCCAAACCCGCAAAATGTTTGATTTCTTAACAGTGTTGTATATTAAGAAAATATTGCTTAAATTAATGTGGAAACACAGAAAACAGTGTAAAAAGTTCACGCAAGACTAGCTGCCTGTCACTTTTGTAGTCTTGTGTCCCTGTGCAGGGTACTGAAGGCTGTATTCCAGTAAGGATTGTAATAATTGACTCTGTGACCAACATCCTCCTCCAGCGCAGCAGGGACTGGAGATTTCTCCCCTCTCTGGAGACTTCACATCCATGCCTGAGCATTAATTGGATCTTTTTAATGAGTGTGTGGATCTCTAGGAGCTCAGACACCACGTTTTTGTCCCCACTGATGAAGTGGATTTCTGAAAATCTAAGCATTTCTGTCCCAACTTTGCTCCTCCACGGGTTTCAGTGATTGGCTGTTCTGCTTTAACCTGTTATTGTGAGCAGGAGAGGCTCCACAGAGGACAGGAAGTGAACAACATACCACAATAAAACCTTATTGTAAAGTGTTACTAATAACACTTGTTCCCAATGTTACTAAAAACTATTCACTCTAACACTACCGTTGATTTCATTTAGAAGCCATAGATTGTGTGTGTGCTATACAAGTAGCTTTCATGTATCGCGCAAGCAAACAGTACCAGGACTAGTGTTTAGGGTTGAAAGATGCAAGGCACCTGTCAATTTTTGTCTCTCATGCCATCTAAGGCAGATGGGTATCCCATCAGCTGGCCACTCATGCACCCAAGGCCTCACCTGGCACACCCACTTCTCCTCCCTCCCACACTGCTCTCTGGTATCACACTGTGGCCAACAAGGATTAAAAACGAAGAGGGAAAACATGTAACTGAATGTGAATAATTCATCGCAAGCTATTTGAAATATCACAAATGTCATTCTCTGGCTTTAGGAGGGAGGGACGGTAAACAGCATCACCACAGATCTAATTAAAAGGTTAGATGTTGTAAATTAAACATCAGATTGTAATATTACAGATGGGCCAATGCCTAAATGATATTTAAATGTTAAACTGGATTACATAGTGTGCGTTCGATGCAGTGATGCTTTTGTTGATGTTAGATCAATTTGTGAGAAAATTGCTGGGAAAATGGCATCCTGCTGAATCAAATAATCTCACTGGCATCCACTGTGCACATTAGAAAATAATAATGGCTTTTAAATTTGGGCTACAAATGGTGGACAGTGGTTAGTTGTTTGTGTAGCACAAAAATCTTAAAAAAACAAAAAAACAACAACATTTGAACAAAGAACAAGTTAGATACCTCACAGGCAGTAAGACTCCACACGTAAATAGTCCACACGTATGTTTGTTTTTGTGAATTGTGGGGAAATTCCATAGGCGTAATGGTTTATACTGTACAAACTGTATTTATCACCCTACACCTAAACCTACCCATCACAGGAAACTGCACATTTTTACTTTCGTTTCATTTTGTATGATTTAAGCGCCTTTTGAAAAATGGGGACATGGGGTAATGTCCTCATAAGTCACCCTCTCCTTGTAATACCCATGTCAACACGCGCACAAACACATACTGTATAATTGCTGAAGCTTAATTCAAAAGGGAGATAAAAACCACAAACGATGATAATCCTGTTGTTACGGAACACAGACTCACAACAACATAGAAATGAATCTCAGGCTTTATTGATCGTAGCAGGGATTGTAAACAAGCAGGTGAGTTATTTAGTATAAGCAGGATGGTAATATTGAATGAGAATACTGACAGTTCTTTGTTTTGTAGATGGTTGGAGGAGATCGTGGACCTGAGCAGTCAAGCAAACACTTCAGTGAGTATATTGGCATGGGATGGAGTCTGGGATAAGAAGACGCTGGAGACACAGAGGATCAGGAGAGACGCTTTCAGAAAGGAGGTTAAGTGAAAACTCTGAGTATGTTAACCCTGAAATGAGGGAAACTTTGGGTTTTCCGTTTCATAATGGGAGGTATGTCAAACCCAAGAAAGCAGGTTAAGTCAAGCCCGTTTCTAAAAGGGAGGTAACTCTTACTCAGAGTCAGTTACCATGGTAACTTACTCTGTGAACCTAACCTGGTCAGGAGCAGGTTTTCTTCGGTAAACTCAGAATTTCCTTCCGTCTCCTCCCCCTTTTTAAAGTGCAAGTGATGTTTAAATAGTTCATTCATTCGTTCATGCTGCAAAAATGCTTTTCGTATGGAGTATTTTTTGTCCTATTTCAAGTACAAATATCTAAAAATTCTTAAATCAAGATGGATTTTGCATATACGAAAATGATATAAGATATTTAGTTTTGTTTCCTGGGGGGATCTAAATTAAGTGCATTTTACATAAGTAAAAGATCAATATCTGCCAGTTTGGTAATAAAAATAATCTTAATGCAAACGGTAAACAAGATTATTCGGAGTGTCTATTACTAAGTACAAATTTACAGTAGTTCCGCCCACTAACGTCAGACCAGGTTAAAATTGGTGCACGTTCCTGTGGTTGCAGTGGTGTAGGCAGTGTGTTCGATTCAGAGAATTTATTTGTTATGCGATTGACTGGGTTCGAATCCGCCTTCTGCCGAGCTCGCTATTCTCCCTTTTCCCATCACATATCACATCAGAAAGGCATTTATTTTCAATAAAAATGAAGAAAATGTTCTAAAAGTGGAAGTAAATTGCCTAACAATTGTTTAATAATAATGAAATAATTTACACTTTTATTATTGCATCTTGTTAAATTATTTTTTTTTCTTCTTTTTTTGCATGTGGGATACCATGAAAATGAATATTAGTTCAATAACTTTTCACCTTTGATATTATAACAGTGATAAGAATTAAACTTGCATTGACACAGAAGTATGTGGACGTCATTTTGTCACTTGCTGTTGCCATGGTGAATCGTAATATCGGAGCTCCATTAATGATGGCTTTTCATAGTTGTGGTGCACGCGCTTAACTCAGCGTTAATCTACTTAGAGTCAACTGAACTAACTCAATTCAACTGTTCTGAAACAGAAAACTCAGAGTTTCCCATTTCAGGGTAAGTCAACTCAGAGTTCAAGTTTTAACTCAGAGTTGGTTGAACCTCCTTATTGAAACGGGCCCCAGGTAAGTGAGTCCTTCTTGAAGTTGAGACCAGACAAAGTGTTGTGGTGAAGTGTCTGCTTAAATACTGCTTGTGATGACGATCAGGTGTGGGTGATTAGTACTCTGGTGATTGTGACCTCTGTGATTGGGCGGTGATGGAGCCTGGCCAATCTCTGACACCTATATTAGTTTTAACTGTTTTGAGTGGTGACCATAATGAATCAGTCTTAAAGAACCTCTTTGTGACTATTAAAGGTGATTCTTAATTATTAATTTTTTTTTTTTTTTATGAGTGACAGAATATGCTCACTAAAAGTAATGTGTCTGAGCAGCACAATGAAAGGCAAACAAGTACAGAATAGGAATTGAACATTTTTTTACTCCTTCACGAGAATCTGTCTGCACATACAGTTCTCGTCTAAATGTAGTAACCTTCATGTGTCGCTTCATACTGATGAAATCTTCTGAAGGAGAACGGCTCATTGTTTTAATTGCTTCAGTGCATGTGTGCAGCTGTTCACAGTAATGAATTGAAGCACTCTGTAACAAAAGAGACAGTCTCTTTATTTGAAAATGAAAAGAACAGAGAAAGAGGCAGAGAGAGAGAGAGAGAGAGAGAGAGAGAGAGAGATTGGCTAAGTGTTGTAATGACAGCAATGTTTACAAAGCAATCAATTTGGAATTAAAGTACACTTAAGATACAGGACTTGCTACTTCACAATAAAGAGGCCATCTGAAGATTGTTGTGCTCAACAAAGGCAGTACAAATTAAACTACAAACTACTGTTTTCAAGGTTAATAGTTATTGATAAACCCATGATATGGAGGATGCCAGTATCTTTATATTAAAATCCTGAAAACAAAACAAAAAACAGACCAAACAAAAATTTTTCATAAGTGGTTTATGGTCAATTTTGGGGAAGTTTATTTGAAATTTGTAATTTAAAGGAGTTACTGTCAAACTAGTCTTAAAGTACCCCTGTAGTCAATAATTGTATCCCTTAAAACTCATCTTTGATGATCACCAAAATTACATATTTAAACATTTTTTTCCCCCTGTGAAAATAATTTAAAATAGATTGTAACTTTACACCATCGCTTTATTTAGTATATGGGGAACCATGAATGTTAATATTAGTCCCTGCCTCCACTCAGTCTCTTCAGCTGACTACATGATCCACTCGGTCAACTTTTCTGTAGTAAATGCTGCACAATGGCAAGTGTAAATACTGGTTTAATTCAGCCACATATGTTTGAACCAGAAACTGATTCAGAAGAAGAAATGGAAGAGTGAATTATACAAGGTCGTCTACAAGTCATTGTATCGGAATGGTAATGCGTTTTATGTATCCCCATTCGCCATCTCAGCGTCAGACAGCTGTCTTTTAATAATCAGCATCCTTACAAATGCTTTGAACAACTAAGAAGGTCAGTGGAAAAAGGTGTTTACTGAACAGTCTGTATGAAGCCATTCACCAGAATGAATAAGACTTTCCAAATGTTGCATAATTTATGACAGAGTACAGTTTAGAAAACATTTGATTATAGTCTTAACTCTCTTGGCTGTGTGTACAAAAATAAAAAATACTGGGTTAAAAACAACCCAAATTGGGTTGAAAATGGACAAACCCAGCAATTGGGTTGTTTTAACCCAGCGAATGGGTTGATTTAACCCAGCGACTAGGTTGTTTTAACCCAGCGAATGGGTTGATTTATCCCAGCGAATGGTTTGTTTTAACCCAGCGATTGGGTTGTTTTAACCCAGCAATTTTTTTTAAACCCATTTTCAACCCAGCATTTTTTAGAGTGTACATGTAGTACTATTTTGTCACGCACTCTCTTCATTGCCGGTCTCGAACCCCGGCCCAATTGCTTCTGGCATGCGAGGCGAGTGCACTATTAATGAGGCTAAACACCGCATTCTCTAGCAGTCATCAGTGTGCAGTCACTATCTGGCCTGTTACACATGCAAAGCGAGAGTGGATGTCTGTTTATCATAGATGACGCACAACAAAATGCTTCACGAAAAATAAAGCGCAGTTGATGAACGAACAAGGAAGCACAAAAATGAACTTACAGTACACAAGAGTAAATACAAAGACTTTGTTGTTTGTCGCAAACAGCACAGCAGCTCCAAACAATCAAAACCCAGTATTACTCACATGAGAATCGGGATCAAAGCAGCCTCCACGTCTGTTTTCAGGCCTTCCCACTTAGCTGTCTCCAGCGCTGGAAAGCTTTTCTAATATAAACGCGGGTCCTAAAGCGCATACAGAGTCATAAACCTTCATTCCAGTGATATTCTTTTGAGCTCTTTTGTTTTGTATCCCATCTCTCTCAGTTTTTTTTTTCTTATTTACAAATCTCCCTCTTGTTCGTTCTGTCTCCTCGACCGTCATACGCCCCTAATGCTGATTGGTTACACGTTTGTTGTTGGTGTAGGCCTGACTAACTTCCAAACAGTGTTTTTGAAATTCTACTGAGTCCACCTTTAATTAATGCATGAGACACTATAAAAAATGCTGGGTTAAAAACAACCCAAGTTGGGTTGAAAATGGACAAACCCAGTAATTTTTTTTTTTTTTTTTTTTTTACCCAGCGTTTGGGTTGTTTTAACCCAGCAAATGGGTGGATTTAAGCCAGCGATTGTTTTTTTTATTTTTTTATTTTTTTTTAAAACCCATTTTCAACTCAACTTGGGTTGTTTTTAACCCAGCATTTTTTAAACTGTACATGTAGTAGTATTTTATAACGCTACTTGGCTGGTTGTTAAAAAATGATTTTATTTTCTACTTTAATTCTTCATGAGTCATATTTAGAGCATTAATTAATGCATGATACTCTCTAAAAAAATGCTGGGTTAAAAACAACTTAAGTTGGGTTGAAAATGGACAAACCCAGCAATTGGGTTGTTTTAACCCAGCAGTTGGGTTAAATGTTTGCCCAACCTGCAGGGTAGTTTTATTTAACTCAACTATTGTTTAAATATTACTGTATTGCTTGCTTAAAATTAACCCAAAATATGTTAAAAAAAATTTTGGGTTCATTTTGGGTTTACATTTTGGGTTCATTTTAAGCCAGCCATACAGTAATTTTTTTTTTTTGAGTACTTTATTTATAGGTATTTATGACATAGTATACAAAGAAAACCAACAAAAATTAACATAACATTCTACAATACTTCCCACTTCCCATTTCCCATTGCGCGGCTTAACTATAAGAACACAGCTAACAGCACAAAGACATCCGACATTCAGCACAACAGATGTGTAGCAGCACTGTGCATTTACAAGGTATAAAGTACATATATTATAAAAAGGTATAGCAATAATAAAAATAATTAATAAAATAAATAAAGAACAACTCAATAACTGAAAGAACTCAATGACCTTATACCTGCCTCAAACTGCCCAGTTTTCCAAGGTTGTGACTAACGTGAAAGGTTTTAAAACAAAAAGTAACGTATCATCAGAAAAATAAATAAATAAAAAATAATAATAGTAATAATAATAATATAAAAAATAAATAAATAAATAAATAAATCATAAAATCACCTCACAAACAAATATAAGAGAAAAGAATAATATAAAATCTGTAGGTGCACATGTGGTCAAGTGTTTAAGTGTTCTCCCTCTGAAAATTGCAAATCATCAAAATATACTAAGAAAGGTGACCATGTTTCAAAAAACTTGCTTTTAGAACCTCGAACAGTGAATTTGATTTTTTCCAGCTGGATATAATACATTACATCTTTAACCCATCTGCTATGTGTTGGGGGCTCAGGTTTTTTCCAATGAAGGAGAATTAAGCGTCTTGCCAACAGTGTGGTAAAGGCGATTACCTTATATATTCTTTCCTTAAGCACAATATTTTCAGGACTAGTACCAAAGACAGCTAGCAGGGGGTCAGGGTCAATAGAGACACCATACATTTCACTAAAAGACTTAAAAATATCTTTCCAAAACCCCTCCAGTTT
This sequence comes from Megalobrama amblycephala, assembly GCF_018812025.1. NCBI lineage: Eukaryota > Metazoa > Chordata > Actinopteri > Cypriniformes > Xenocyprididae > Megalobrama > Megalobrama amblycephala. The sequence continues at coordinate 13,632,114 of NC_063066.1, read as the reverse complement.
TGGGCACGACCAAAACATATGGGCTGTTGTGGCTGGTGAGAGTTGACATCTGTTACATGCAGGACTAATAGTAGTAATTTTTAAATAATAGTTGGATTAAATAAAACTTCCTAGCATATTGGGCAAATGTTTAACCCAAATGCTGGGTTTGTCCATTTTCAACCCAACTTGGGCTGTTTTTAACCCAGCATTTTTTAGAGTGTAGTACACCCGCATTATAAAGTGCTATCAATGCATTACTACTTCTAGTTACTTACACCACACACTGATCATGACAGTGGTTTTAGGAAACCCCAGTGACCATCTTTCAGTCATCATAATGGACAGAAGCACTTTAGATGACCTCTTGCATACAGGGCATTCGGGGGTGAACAAATTACAAGTTTAGCTTGGAAGCCCAACAGTAAATCACAAAGAAAATCCTGACAAGGAGAATAAAACCTTATTTCAGAGAACATATTACCTGTCAATCAGTGCAGGGAGTGGTTGGGAGCCAAAGCTCTGGAAAGGTTTAGATACTGACTGAAAGGCAGAGCAGAGAGAGGAAAGCACAGCTTTGGCGGCCCTCATAAGCTTGTTTCTTATGTTTCGCAAAAGGAGTGAGTGAAACATTTGGATATCGCAGATGCACACCTGCACAGCAAAATGAGTGAACGCTCTGAAGAGGGGCCTGTGGCTATGAATCAGAGAGAGGGAGAGAAAGAGAGGGGGAGGTATAAGGAATGAACGTCAGAAGGGTTGGTGAAAAGATGAGAGCGAAGAGAAAAAAAAAAAAAAACAAGGGGAAAATGAAAAAAGAACTAAAAGGAATACAGAACTCAGGTGATAAAGACACAATTAAAAGAGAGAAAAGAGAGAGATACACAGAGGGTCTGAGGCATATTAGAGAGGCATAAAGACACAGGGGGATAGACAGCCAGGCAACTCATTTTAGCGGAGCCTGCCAGATCTCTCATCTCTCAAAGGGAGGCACATTTCCTCAGGCTTGGAAAATGGTGCTGATGCAGAGAAGACTTAGAGAGCTGTTTAGTCAGGTAGAGACCATGAAAATATCTCACAACTTCTCTCTCCCACTGCTCCTACCTGAAGTTTACTGATTCTGCTGTTTAGTTTAGTGATATTTTGAAGTTAAGTTCTGATTGAAGTTAATTTCCTGGTATTTATCCATTACAAATGTATAAACACAGCAAGGAGGAATCTGCTCTAAACTTCAGCTATGATGCTAATTATTTTGCTCTACTCACTTTCTTTGAATCAGAAAATGCAGTATTATAATTTGTGCTTATAACTGTTAAAACTGTTGTGGAAAATAAAATGTTTGCATCAAATATATACCATTGTTCAAAAGTTTGGGGTTGGTAAGATTTTTTTTAAGTCTCTTATGCTCACCAAGGCTGGATTTCTTTGATCAAAAATACAGTAAAAAGTAATAATTTCTTAAAAAAAAAAAAATCTTACTGACCCCAAGCTTTTAATCGGTAGTGTATTTCTTCATATGAGCACATGTTGAATCATATGATCATAAACAGAATTATCTACTATTAACTTAGCCTTGCAGAAAAGCCATTTGTGAAAGGATTCAGATGATTTTTGGAATTGAAATAGGCATACGTAGGAGAACTTATAGGGAGTTGGTAAAAGAAAAATGATTTGGTCAGAAAATAGAGGGTCATATTGGAGAGACGAAAAAGGAGGAGGAGGAAAATACTTCTTAAAGAGAAGTGAGTGTGGCAGTTCCTAATGCAGCTGTCAGTGCCGGGGTTGGGTTGCGGATACACGCCGTCAATGCCGCTCGGGATTCTAGCGCTTTTAAATGAGCCGCAGCCAGGGGGAACGCCAGCCTGTCGCCCCTCGACGACACCAGCTATGATTTACCGTGCCATTAATCTCACAAGGGAAATCTGCCTGGTTTTGGTACCCCTTGCCCCTCCTATCCTAACCTGAGATGTAGTCATAAATGTCTCTCTTCACTGATGGAGCTGAGATAGATTGACAGAAGGAGAGGGAGGCCCCAGACTTCCAGTAAGGATTTTCATATTTTACATTGATAGAAATACATCTCAATAGTTCAAACCTAGGCTTTAATTCTTCTCATATAGGAGACCTTCACACTTGCTCCTCAACTATTTTTACTTTTCCTTCCTCGCATTATGAGAGATTATGCTAAGGTTGTAATGCCACTCTTAAATCACCTGATCCAGCTGAGTACCGTCTAGGCTATGCTGCACAAAAAAGCCCAAGGTTGCTGTGGACAAGGCTGTATCAAATCAAGCAGAAAGGCACTGAATGCGTCATTCACCGAGCGCTGCTAAGAGGCTTTCACTCCCAACTTGCTCAGTTGTATTTTGTTTTATTACTTTCATCTGCTTCATAGCACTGTTTTATAAACTGCACACACCCTGATTGGCTTATTACATATCTCTTTTTAAAGTAGGCGGCTGCTTCTTTGTGTTTAATGAATATACACCTGCATGCACAGTGAATAGAGTTCCCATAGAAACCGTGAGAAAATATATATAAAACATCATCTGTAAAAGAGGACCTTTTGACACTGAATCAACACTTATGCACCCACCCATTCCCATACCAATATAAACACTAAAACACAGATAATAGAGAAAAACCCCTTTTTTGACAAAAGCTACATTAAAATAATGTTCCTGTTATACAATAATAATAATAATTTGTTACATTTATACAGTGCTTTTCTCCGCACTCAAAGTGCTTTACATATGGAAGGGGGGAATATCATCAACCACCACCAATGCGCACCATCAACCTGGATGATGCGACGGCAGCCATATTGCGCCAGAACGCCCACCAAACACCAGCTTATTGGTGGAGAGGAGATAGACTGATGAAGCCAATCAGTATATTTATGGAGATGATTAGGAGGCCATGATGATGGACAGAGGCCAATGGGCAAATTTGGCCAGGATGCCAGGGTTACACACCTACTCTTTTTCGAAGGACATCCTTGGATTTTTGATGACCACAGAGAGTCAGGACCTTGGTTTAATGTCTCATCCAAAGGATGGTGGTTTTTGACAGTATAGTGTCCTCCCCAGCAGCAACCTAGTTTTCCCAGGAGGTCTCCCATCCAGGTACCGCAGGCACAACCCTGCTTAGCTTCAGTGGGCAACCAGTCTTGAGCTACAGGGTGATAGCTGCTGGTGCAATACATTTTCATCCCACCATCATACAGTGCTGCTTGAAAGTTTGTGAACCCCTTGCAGAATCTGTGAAAATGTGAATAATTTTAACAAAATAAGAGGGATCATACACTATGCATGTTATTTTTTATTTAGTACTGTCCTGAGTAAGATATTTTACATAAAAAAATGTTTATATATGGTCCACAAGACAAAAAAAAAAAAAGCTGAATTTATAAAAATGACACGTTTAAAAGTTTGTAAACCCTTGATTCTTAATACTGTGTGTGGCTATCTGGATGATCTGCGACTGTTTTTGTGTTTTGTGATGGTTGTTCATGAGTCCCTTGTTTGTCCTGAACAGTTAAACTGCCCAATATTCTTCAGAAAAATCCTCCAGGTCCTGAAAATTCTTCAGATTTCCAGCATCTTTTGCATATTTGAACCCTTTCTGGCAGTAACTGTATGATTTTGAGATCCATCTTTTCACACTGAGGACAATTGAGGGACTCAAACACAACAGTTTTTTTTTTTATTCTTTTGTAAAATCCTTTTGACTAACAAATGCCAGCCCTTACTGATGTCATCTTCCAGGAAGTGGCCTCAGTTGTTGGAAATAACAGGGAAGTAGCAATGAATTTGATTATTTCTGTGATATAGAAATCAGTAGAAATCAGTAGATAGAAATCAGTAAGGTATCAATATTTCAAAAGATTTTATTTCAAGAGAAAAATATCAAAAATAAACCATGTAAGCTAACTGTCAATCCCATAGTGAACAATGGATAACTTTAGCTCTTAAAAGAGGGTATGCATGTGACGTCACCGTCGACCGTTATGACAGCGGTTATGCCCAGTGTGTGGCAAAGACTGAGTGGCAGCGTTGGTTTTCAGCGTGAATGCCGCGAAAAACACACAAAACACATCCAAAACGGGAAAGAGCTTTTGCGATTGACTGTACAAATAGCTTTGACACAAAACCTGAGGTATATATTTAAAGACTGCCAAAAGCTACAGAAAAAAGAAGCAAATGGATCACTGCAATTCATAGAAACAGCTGGACTCCAGGCAAAGAAACATGTTTTGCAGTTATTTTGTGTCAAAATGTTGGATTTTGGGGTAAAATCATACCCTATATATTGTATTGTTATATATTGTGTTGACAACTCATCAATTAAATTTTTACCATCTTATATTCTGCATAATTGGGTATTTTTAAATATACACTGACAAAAACTATAGTTTTATGGCTGGACGATATGATGAAATATATAACATTGATATAAGTGATCACTCCGATTTAGACCTACCTATATTGTAGTTATATATAGCATTCACAGGCAGATTTGCTTTATGTATTTTCCCGGCGTCGATACAGGCACATATATATGTCAGGAAACTCGATTCCTGGATCAGATTTCTTTGACATGTCATAAGGAACACTTTCGAGCCCAACCTTAAGTGTAATCATTTGTTTTACTTGTGTTTTCGCAGTTTCCCCTATTAAATCCAGTCATGCAGCAGGTTCTTTTGCCACTCAGTCCAGCTGAGGGAGCGCGTTCCGGCGGGAAAGTGACGTCTATGCATATCCTCTATTGCCATACTTTTAGGTTAAATCCTGTTAATTCTTGCAATGTAAATAATCGAAATGTAATAAATAAATTTAGTGGCAGAGCATATTTCTGAAAGCCTTGTTTAAATTATTTAAGAAATAAATCATGAAACCACATATGCATATTCTATTCATTGTTCAAAAGTGATGCATGAAGTTAACAGATGATTAGAAGAGCTGCATATATTTTAAATACTAAAAGCACAGTGACAGAAATCTTATGTGAAAAAGAGAGCTTAATTTTGAACTACTGTAGAAACACTTTAAACGTGCATGTAAGGTTTGGCACTCTGTCCATGTTCTTTCATTTATTTATCTCTGCCTAATTCTGATGGCACAGATTCAGTGAGGTTGATATTCTGCTAGCTCTTTTAAAAAATTTTGAAGCATCCTGCACAGGACTGGTGTTGGTGTTAGGGCTCATCATTTGTTGGGCACCCATAATGTTGTGCATTAATGAGCTCCATTATGGCTACAGAAAAAGGGACCAAAATGCTCGGTGACAAAAGAGGGATGCTAATTCACAAGTGCACACAGATGCTGTTTGCAAGCTGTAAACAATCCGTCAACTGGGAGGGGCATTTGAATGTTTGTTTCAATATTTAGCAATGGAACAATGTACCAAATGAGAAAGACTTAAAAAGTGTTTGCTTTTTCAGTGCTCTTACGGGTCTTTATAATCAAATACAAAATGAAGGCACTTGAACAAAACATGTACGGGTAATGTGTTTTCATTTCCTTATGCTGTCCATTAGGCGTTAATGTTTGTGGTAATGAGCGCTGGAGGCAAACCAAGCTCTGTCAAATGGCCTCCTCCTCTCCCTCCTGTCATCCTCATGGTCTGAGCTGCATTAGAGCCCAGGCGTCCTCCTGCGGGCAGTGCCGGGGCCACTCGAGTCCTTGCTGAGGCGGGCCCTGGGATTGCTGGAATGTGGCAGGAGCCTCGGAGTGCTCCTGTTGCTAGAACTCATCATTTGAGGATACGCCGCTATAAGAGGCAGTATGATTCATTAAGCCCGGATCCAAGTACTGAGGGAATGGCATATGAACCTCCAGCACTTTTACCTCTGATATGCCCCCCTCCCATGTCCCTTTTCTCATTCTCCAGATGGGCCGTAGCTTTGCTTGGCAACTATTGCGGCACGTCAAGGAAGGGAAAAAGAGAAAGAGACCATTAATGTCACTCAACATGTAGATGCTTGGAACACGGAGCACTTAGAATTTCACTTCCTAACATACAGAGAGAGCTGAAAGCAAGCAAGATTACCAGAAGAAAAAGAAAGGAGAAAGCAAGAAAGCAAGTGTGTGAGCAAAAGATGGAGGGTGTGGTGTAAAAGATCAAAAAAAGAGAACACAGAGAGAAGGTATGGGGAGAAATGCTTTGTGGAAGCCTATAGCACAAGATTCTTCTATTCTCTCTCTAGCCTGTGCTAGTTTCCTCTTTGTGCTTAAATCTGCCTGCAGGATTAGACAAGCCCTCTGCTTGGTCTTCAAAGCCAAGCTCAACTTTTTTTCTTCCTACTTTCCTTCTTTCTTTTGTACTTAAGTTTCCTTGCCAAAGATGCTTAGTGGGGCTCTATTTAGTGGTCCTGTCCTACTGCGGAGTTTAACAAATCCTCACAAAAGTCCTCGTCCCAATGTAGGAGAGAAGAATAATAATAAACGGAGCAAAGCATGAGTAATCCCCCCACGAATTGAGACATTCTTACTCATCCTCTGACCACAAAATTGCCATTTGTGCACTGAAGGAAAGAAACAGGCAAATGAGGATCAGTTTTCTGGATAAGTTCAACAAGCATTGTGCCATATTAAGACTATAGTTTTTAAATTTTAACTTTTCTTATTTTCTTTTATATTGGGAAATAAGGAAAATGTTACTGACCCCAATTGTCTGACTTTTTATGTTTGGGACCCTAATAATATATAATAGTATCATTTTTAACAATTTTAATTTTAATACGTCCCTTTGACCTAATAAAAATGCATTCAGTTTTATAACCATAAATTTGAAGCATGTTTGGGTCATTGAGATAACAAGCATTTGTAATGGAAAATTTTTATGGAGGAAATTTTAAGCAATCATGTAATCAATGAAAATTTAGAAAGAGCTATTATATTTCTGAGACCTCAAACAAAACATGAGAGTTTACTTATAAAAATAAAAAAGGTACAGGGTCAGGAATTCATAATTTAGTTACATGAATGTCTTTTACAAGTGGGAAGTGGGACCCTAGGGGAAAGCAGAGGTATTGCAAGGTGGCTCATATTCAGATTCAAATCTACAGTGTTGATGATGCAACAAAAGTGTGTAGTTCCTTCTCTTCCACCCCTTTTCCTTATATGGTGTCGAGTGCACGCTCAATTCTCTCCCTTTATGTACAGAAAACAAACATTCACGAGCCAGATTCAGTGGGAGGGCAAGATTTTGAGTGAATACCAGCTTTAATATTTTGTCAGTTTTTCACACAAAGTGATTGAATAACTTGGAATACAGCACACGAATCAAATGGACTACTGTTATGATACTTTTATGTGCTTTTTGGAGCTTGACAGTTACAATCACCCTCCTCTCATCCCTCATACTTGTGTTTCACGGATGAAAAAGTCATATGGGTTTGGAGCGACATGAGGGTTGGGTGGGTAAATGACAGGATTTTCCTTTCATATTGCTTTTGCAAAACTGTATCTCTTTTATATTTATTTTGAGGTATTGTACAGGTCTTTTTATAATTAAAATATGTTGTTGTGTAGGACTGCAGTATGTTTGCCAAAAAAAAAAAAAAAAAGTTTTCCAATAAAGAGTGTAACCTTTCAGTTATTCAATAAAACAGTGAAAGCTGAAAGAATACAGGCAGTTTTATATAAATACTTTAGTTATTCATTAGAAAATATCATAAAACTGAAAGAAAATGTTTATAAAAAGACAAATTACTATTAATTTCTTCACTGGATGGTATTCATTTTGGCGTATGCAGTCATAAAACATGACGTTCTTCTTGGAATTTCTTAATGGATTTATCATGGATTCTGTGGGGAGGAAGTTTATGATGTAAATTGACAGTAAAAAGCTGTCTGGTTGTGAAGAGCATTAATACTGTACTTCACAAATAGACAAGAGTGCCTCTAATTAACCCTCTACGGCTTGTCTTAATTCATTTACATGGATGCGAAATGGTTGTGATAGACTGTATTCCCTATATACTTGCGCTTTTGAATCATATCAAATCACTTTGCTCTAGCTAAATGTTAGAGAGCACTCCAGCCCAGCGGTTCATAAATACCTTCTTAGTCTGTCTTACACAAAAACACTGATTATGAAAACACTCAGACCTTCGCTTGTAATCAAAGATCTTTGAGAGCAGAGAGAGGACAGCAGATATTTTATATGCATGATTACCTCCTCAGAGAGTCATAGGCCTTTCTGGTTGCCCATTGAGGGCCAGAGAAAGATACATTTTGTGGGCTAGGCTAGGCGTATGTACAAGATTTGAAATAAAAGCCTAAATTCAAACTGTCTCTTTAGAAAATTTGGACTAAACCGCTCAATACATATGGATTAGTGTTACGATCTTTTTATGAACTTTATGAATAATTTTTTTGCTAAATAATTTGTGCCTTTTGCCCCATGCTGGTGAGCCCATGGGGTAAAAGGCCCACCTCGCCAGCTCGTGCATTTGTAAGATTTTTAAACACACAAACAAACCACTTTTAGGATTTATTTTCACACAAAATCTGTTGCTCCATCAATGTTCTGTTTTCTGCAATCATACACTGTGAGAGAAAGCACATTTTTCTTAAGGTGTGCCTTTAGCCCCGTTGTACCCTACAACAGACACAAGACTTTGTTACAAAGACAAACCTCACTTTCAACCATTTAATTGAGACAAGCAATTACCAAGTACTACTGAGAGCTCACACCTCCTTTAATGATATAAATTACACTTTCATGGATTATGCAAGGTTTAGGTTCAGTAAATTCTGCTTTTAGTTTAGTGGATTTAAACGCTTCCTAATGCAAATATAAAAATACTGTGTTTTATTCCTGGCATTAAAGGATTTCTTTCTCATCCTGAGCCACTTAAGAGCATAAATTGATGCTGTGTGACCAGTGGAATCCTCCTGGCTGACACAGCCCTCACTTCAGAGCACACCTCTGAGATACTGTACTCTTGCTTAGCAAAGAGGCTTGTCATTTCGTTTATGCCAGCATAGAGAGAGGGAGAGAGAGAGAGAGAGAACATGCCTCCTCCGGTCTTAACTCTGACTGTGCCAAATAAGTGTTGATGTGCAACTGGGTGAAGCAGGGCTGACAGTGCCCCACCGCTAATCCGGAGTTAGCGTTCGGATGGCTTCTCTCCCAGCAGAGGTAAATACCTGGGCGTAAGACAGAGATAAGAGCAGCAGTGGGTTTTAGCATCTTCTGCTGAAAAAGGTTTTCCCCTAATTATTTCCTTTTTTGGAGCATCGAAGGCTGCAACGCTCTGAATAAAAACCCACAGAACCACAAGTACGGTCAGGAAGCGCTCAACATGTAAACACGCATAAACTCACATAAACGTCAAATTAAAACAAAGATTTTCATAGTACGTTCTGCTTAACCTTTGGTAAGTTGAAGGTTTTTGTCAATATTTCTTTAATCTAATCCTGCATGTGTGCATTGTAAATAATTTCTTGTGATTTGTAAAAATAATTGCACAAATAGCCATGCAAAATGGATACACCCATATTTTAAGTAACAGTTCACTTTCTGAGCTCTCTCTCTAAATATAGTTAAGACTATTTTTATAATGTATATACCCAGCTGAAAAAAGTACGCTTCTATAATGTACTTAAAGTGCCCTATTTTTGCACACTAATTTTGTACTTAATATACTAAAAATTCTTCTTTAGTACTTTTTAGAACATCTAAGTGTACTTAACTGTGCTATTTTGAGACACCATGGAATATGAACTAAAATGAACATTTGAACCCATAGTGTACTACAAGTGGTAACTAAATATAGTTCTTAGAGAGATAGTATATTAAAAGTACATTTTAGTTCATATTTCATGGTGTCTCAAAAAACACATTTGAGTACACTTAGATGTTCTTAAGTACTAAAGAAGAATTTTTTGTATATTAAGTACAAAATTCGGTAGTTTGAGGAGGCAAAGTCCTCACATTTTTTATATACTGTATATCAAATGTAAATTTATGTCAGTTATTCTTTATTTTCCTGGTTAAATAAACATTACATAAAAAAGAGAGACCAAATACAATTCTATTTTGTTTTTTGATTTTTTTTGGAATAACTATGTAATGTTCTTCATGTCTTTATAAAACCCAGTATACATTTTATCAAGTAACTGTTTTTACACATTTTCACATTTATTCCAAAATAATAACTAAAGGCAGTAACAATTTAAACAAAATATTTTATTTGTGAACTAATGTTCAGCTTTTCTTTTTAATAGTCAACTTATTTTCAGCAGTCATCAATCTCATACTGGTCACAGACATGGAGATATACAGTGGGTATGGAAAGTATTCAGACCCCCTTAAATTTTTCACTCTTTGTTATATTGCAGCCATTTGCTAGAATTATTTCAGTTCATTTTTTTTCCTCATTAATGTACACACAGCACCCCATATTGACAGAAAAACACAGAATTGTTGACATTTTTGCAGATTTATTAAAAAAGAAAAACTGAAATATCACATGGTCCTAAGTATTCAGACCCTTTGCTCAGTATTTAGTAGAAGCACCCTTTTGATCTAATACAGCCATGAGCCTTTTTGGGAAAGATGCAACAAGTTTTTCACACCTGGATTTGGGGATCCTCTGACATTCCTCCTTGCAGATCCTCTCCAGTTCTGTCAGGTTGGATGGTAAACGTTGGTGGACAGCCATTTTTAGGTCTCTCCAGAGATGCTCAATTGGGTTTAAGTCAGGGCTCTGGCTGGGCCATTCAGGAACAGTCACAGAGTTGTTGTGAAGCCACTGCTTTGTTATTTTAGCTGTGTGCTTAGGGTCATTGTCTTGTTGGAAGGTAAACCTTCGGCCCAGTCTGAGGTCCTGAGCACTCTGGAGAAGGTTTTCGTCCAGGATATCCCTGTACTTGGCCGCATTCATCTTTCCCTCGATTGCAACCAGTCGTCCTGTCCCTGTAGATGAAAAACACCCCCACAGCATGATGCTGCCACCACCATGCTTCACTGTTGGGACTGTATTGGACAGGTGATGAGCAGTGCTTGGTTTTCTCCACACATATCGCTTAGAATTAAGGCCAAAAAGTTCTATCTTGGTCTCATCAGACCAGAAAATCTTATTTCTCACCATCTTGGAGTCCTTCAGGTGTTTTTTAGCAAACTCCATGCGGGCTTTCATGTGTCTTGCACTGAGGAGAGGCTTCCTTCGGGCCACTCTGCCATAAAGCCCCAACTGGTGGAGGGCTGCCGTGATGGTTAACTTTCTCCCATCTCCCGACTGCATCTCTGGAGCTCAGCCACAGTGATCTTTGGGTTCTTCTTTACCTCTCTCAACAAGGCTCTTCTCCCCCGATAGCTCAGTTTGGCCAGCTCTAGGTAGGGTTCTGGTTGTCCCAAACATCTTCCATTTAAGGATTATGGAGGCCACTGTGCTCTTAGGAACCTTAAGTGCAGCAGAAATTTTTTTGTAACCTTGGCCAGATCTGTGCCTTGCCACAATTCTGTCTCTGAGCTCTTCAGGCAGTTCCGTTGACCTCATGATTCTCATTTGCTCTGACATGCACTGTGAGCTGTAAGGTTTTATATAGACAGGTGTGTGGCTTTCCTACTCAAGTCCAATCAGTATAATCAAACACAGCTGGACTCAAATGAAGGTGTAGAACCATCTCAAGGATGATCAGAAGAAATGGACAGCACCTGGGTTAAATATATGAGTGTCACAGCAAAGGGTCTGAATACTTAGGACCATATGATATTTCAGTTTTTCTTTTTTAATAAATCTGCAAAAATGTCAACAATTCTGTGTTTTTCTGTCAATATGGGGTGCTGTGTGTACATTAATGAGGAAAAAAATGAACTTAAATGATTTTAGCAAATGGCTGCAATATAACAAAGAGTGAAAAATTTAAGGGGGTCTGAATACTTTCTGTACCCACTGTACCTTTAATAAGTGTACCTTTAATCCAATCAGAATCAGAAACGATAACTATAAAGATAATTATAACTATAAATGCATCCACACCAATGAACGATAGCGGTCTGTTTATTGACAAGATCACGCGCTGCAGTCTGTTGCATTTACGCAGTTTTAACCAGCAGGTGTTTTGCGTGAATAGCTAGTGTAATCATCAAATCTAACAGTGAATTTAGCTGACGTAGTCAGTATAGTAGAATAAAAATAACATCTTTTTCACCGCAACTTCAAAGGAAGCAAGACAATGTTGTCGAAACTAGAGCTGGATCTCTGAGGTAATTTTATGTCAGACTGTTTGCTAGCCTGGCATAATGATCTCATCATTAATAATACTCACCATTTATTCTGAAGTTAAAACAAATTGTTTTTCATAAATCCATTTTCTTTAAAGTATCCTCGCAAATGAGGTTTGACTTGTCAAATAGAATGGAATAGAATGGATCTGATTGGCTATCAGTGTTTTATCATTCAACAGTTGGAAAAAAAAAATTCTGAAAGTCATCCCAATGATATCGTTTCTCTATATCGTTATCGTTATAGCTGTGGTGTGGACAGTGCGATTCTTTTACATTTTTAGAACTATATCTTTATCGTTGTCTTTATAGTTATTGTTCTTGGTATGAACGTGCCTTTAGTTTTTTAGTTTTTTTTTACAACTTATAATGTCACAATTTGTAATATTTGCATTGTTTTATTTTTTGTAATATTGATTATTTTCTTTGATTATTTTCTTTGAGGAGACACTGCCTCGCTTGCCTCCTTGGAGGAAATGCCTCTGAGATAAATACAACCTTTTTTTAAAAAATATATACATACATTTATGTAAATATACAATATACATATACATATACACACAATAAGTCACAGCAAAACCGATTAAAGTCTCAACAAAACGTAAATGCCTCTGACATATGATTACTAATGATGATTTAGAAATGATGTTGCAGAATTCATATTGAAATTCAGGTGATGTTTGGGTATGCAGTGTGTGTTGGGATGCCACTGTCAGTGTACATGTGTTTTTATACTCACAAATCTTAAATCAGGGCAGATATCAGATATATGTTGCATGCTTACAAATGTCAAAAATTACAGCAGATTACATGCTTTCCATTATGTATTTTATCTTATTAATTTTAACCCCACACAGAGGTTTCTACTTATCACTTCATTTCCAGGTTCAAAGAAGCAGTTAATTCTAGTATGTTCAATTATAGATATGCCTTGTAGATAAACCATCTTCAAACATGACTGTGGGGTGCTATTATGACTTCACAATTTGTCTAAAATACACCCACCTCTGCCTTAACTCACCTAAGAGCTGTTGTGTCAGAACTGCGGAGCTGTCAGATGCTTGATATTTTTATTTTGGGGCCTGTTTGTCAGAAGAATCTCTTGTTATTTGGGAAATATTTGAAATGAGAAAAAGCTGTAGACACAGATTATAAATGAAAACACTTATTGAACTCTGCATGCAATCCGTCACGAGGCACTGACAGCCAGAGGTAAGCACTGAAGTGACGTTTAAATCAAAGAGTGTTGCACTGGGACTAGAGTATCAGACTTTTATCTGATCCTAATCTCAGGGTATAAGTCACTGAGAGAGAGAGAGAGAGAGAGAGAGAGAGAGAGAGAGAGAGAGACAGAGAGAGAGACAGAGAGAGAGAATATAAAGCTAAATCTGCAACACTGGTTGATGAACAATATCAAATTATTGCAATATATATTTAAACACAATCTCATGGCAATACCTAACTGCTACATTACAGTACAAATTCATATGGAAATCTCCACCTTGTAAAGATTTATTTTTTTTTTAACAAAAAAGGACAAATTCACATCGTACAAGTTCATATGAAATCAACTACTCGTTAATGCTTACTTTTTATCCTAACAATCACACAAATTCATACAAAATCTCCACCTTGAAAATATATATATATATATATATTTTTTTTTTTTTACAAAAAAGGACAAATTCACATCGCACAAGTTCATATGAAATCGCCACCTCATAAATTCTTAATTTTTCCCTAAAAACCATACAAATTTACATTGTATGAATATGAAATCACCACCTTGTAAATGTTTACTTTATTCTATAAATTGTACGAATTAACATCAAACGAATTCATACGAAATCTCAGCCTCATAAATGTTTACTTTTTTCTAAGAAATAATACAAATTCATATGGAATTGCCACGTTGCAGATGCTTACTTTTATTTTTCTAAAAATTGTAGGAATTCACTTCAAAATAGTTATGCTTTCCCATGAGGTCGGGTTGAATATTTTTAGTTTGCATGTTCTGTATGTCTTAGACAAAAGTCTCCCTTTTGTGGTTAAGAAAAAGAAAGCAGATAAAGAATGCAATGGGAAAAAGAAAGAGATACAGATATAAATAATATGTTTATGTAAGATCACAGAGCATCATTCCTTGTTTTTTAAATAGCTGTGCTCCCCTCTTGTGTATTGCCCTAAGTGCAGAGACCACAGGGGGTCTAGCATCTCTGTTTTTCGGCTGTTCCTTTGCTCTCTGCTTTCCTTTTATGGCCTAAAGACATCCATTAAAAAAAAAATAAATAAATTAAAAAAAAAATCACAGAGGGGACTGAAGATGGTCCCCTGGTGCCTGGGAAACAGTTTTGATTTTGTAAACACACAGCATAACATGTCAAGTATATATTGGTGGTAGAATCTGTTTTAAATGTGAACATGTTAAATGACGTGTGTTTGTTATGTTGCAGACTGATAATCAACCATAAATGCCAAGTGTGATAAAATAAAATTAGGTATTTGAAATATTGACCCTGACTTTCTGTGTTTTCATTAACACTGCTGCATTTTTCCAACTGTTAAAATAAAAAAATACAGAAAAAATAAGCAGTGGATAAATGATCAGAAGTCACATGACTGGCTCAACCTAATCAACCTCATTTGGTACTATAATCTTCATGTCTCTTGTAAATTCTTTGTAGCTCAGAAAAAGAACAACAATAATAACACTTCACAATAAGGTTCTATTAATTACCTTTGGTAATTATTTTAGGTATCATGAATTAACAGCATTTATATTGGTGGTGTGCAGCTGAGTCTGCATCTGTAACAATCTCAAAATTATTTATATCTGTATTCAAGTAAAACTGTAAGTGACAGAGCTTTAATCGGAAGATTTTACTTGAGAAGACAGTCATGTCATATTATGTCATGTTTATGCTCGCTTGATAAACAAACTACAGCTCGTAAATTAATAACTATTGATTCTTACAATGGAATTAATCAATACTGAACTCACTTAAGCTGGACAATGACACCATTTTCTTTAAGAGCTGCTGTGCAACCAAAAGTATATATACCAGTTACCACTGTAAAGCTGCTTTGACACAATCTGCATTGTAAAAAGCGCTATATAAATAAAGATGACTTGACTTGAGATGTCTATGGTTTTAAATATATCTATTTCCAAATATATATATATATATATATATATATATATATATATATATATATATATATATATATATATATATATATATATATATATAATATATGAAAAAGTTATTTTTTTCTGTAATTTAATTCAAAAAGTAAAACTTTTATTCTAGATTTATTAGACAAAGTAAAATATTTCCAGACTTTTTTGTTTTCATTTTGATGATTACAGCTTGCTGCTCATCAAAATCAAAAAAGTATATCAGTATATCAGTATATCAAATTATTAGAATATTTATTTTGAAGTTCTATTAAATTACCATTCTCAGGGTATATCTACTGGGTTTAGGTCAGTAATCCCAACAGCAGTCATGGGGAAGTCTGCTGACTTGACAGTCATCCAGAAGACGATCATCAAGACCCTCTACAATAAGGGTAAGCCACAGAGGGTCATTGCTGAAAGAGCTGGCTGTTCACAGAGTGCTGTGCCAAAGCATATTCATGGAAAGTTGACTGGAAGGAAAAAGTGTGGTAGGAAAAGGTGTACAAGTGAAAGGAATGACCGCAGGCTTGAGAAGATTGTCAGACGAAGCAGATTTAAGAACTTGGGAGAGCTTCAAAAGGAGTGGACTGAAGCTGGAGTCAGTGCATCAAGAGCCACCACACACAGACGTCTTCAATAATAAAGGCCCCAGAGTCTGGAGGAAGAGTGGAGAGGCACAGAAACCATGTTGCTTGAAGTCCAGTGTGAAGTTTCCACTGTCAGTGATGATTTGGGCTGCCATGTCATCTGCTGGTGTTGGTCCACTGTGTTTTCTGAAGTCCACAGTCAACGCAGCCATCTACCAGGAAATTTTAGAGCACTTCATGCTTCTTTCTGCTGACAAGCTTTATGGAGATGCTGATTTCATTTTTCAGCAGGACTTGGCACCTGCCCACACTGCCAAAGGTACCGAAAGCTGGTTCAGTGACCATGGTGTTACTGTGCTTGATTGGCCAGCAAACTTGCCTAACCTGAACCCCATAGAGAATCTATGAGGTATTGTCAAGAGGAAGATGAGAGACACCAGACCCAACAATGCAGATGACCTGAAGGCTGCTATCAAAGCAACCTGGGCTTCCATTACACCTGAGCAGTGCCACAGGCTGATTGCCTCCATGCCACGCCGCATTGATGCAGTAATTCATGCAAAAGGAGGCCCAACCAAGTATTGAGTGCATAGAAATGAACATACTTTTCAGAAGCCTGACATTTCTGTTTAAAATATCCTTTTTTTATTGATCTTATGAAGTATTCTAATTTATTGAGAAAGTGAATTGGTGGGTTTTTGTTAAATGTGAGCCAAAATCATCACAATTAAAAGAACCAAAGACTTAAAATACTTCAGTCTGTGTGCATTGAATTTATTTAATACACGAGTTCCACAATTTGAGTTGAATTACTGAAAATAACTTTTCCATGACATTCTAATTAATTGAGATGCACCTGTATATAGTATGTGGTGTAAATGTTTAATAAAAGAAAATAAAGTTTATTATTATTTTCTGTTTAGAGAACATGGAAGTTGAAACAAAATAGCCGCTGAATATTGCTAAAACAACTTTTTCTATGCATACAAAAAACCTATAGAACTCACTATATAAAACATAAATGTAAAGGGTTAGTAAATATTGACATTAAACATTAAATATTGACAAGATTACATGCTGCTAGTGATCATTAATAGTTTATATTAAGTGTAACAAAGGAATGCGATATTTTATATCGCAAATATATTAAGCATTCCCACCGGAACGTTTGCGAATGGACCTTGTTGTCAGCAGTGACGGAAAAGATGAAACAGTGGGAATGGCGAGCCTGAAGATAAGAACACTTATCGAAACGAAATGCAAAGCGGACCTAGAACTCGATGCTTTTACATATCACAAAGAAAACGGACCACAAATGGACCCACCTCTGGAAAGAAAGCCTAAGAAAGAAAGCTTCTGACAGTACTCTTTTACTTGAAACTTTGAAGACAAGCTGAGCAGAGAGTGGCTAAGGGAAAGAGCGCCCAGAATCACAGCCCACAAACACCTGAATTATGCTGTTTAATCATAACTACTGCATTTTCTACACATGAAGAACATTCATAACTTCTTCCATACAGGATTCACTTCCTTTTCCTCCCCAACCTGCTTGGAAACAAACCCTCTGGCACTTCCTGTAAGATTTGCAAGTGTTGAGCAGACTTCATGCAATTCACCTTTCTCATTTGTCGCAATCACAATACAGTATAAAACATGACAAATGTTTCATGATTCACATGAAAAATCCAGAATAAACCAGCATGAATTCCATGGTGGTCCATGCTGGTTTATATTGGTTAGAGCTGGTATAGTGCTGGTTTAGCTGGTGAATCAACATAGTCTTGCTGTTTTCAAGCAAACCAGCAAGCCAGCATGCAAAACATGCTGTGCTTTTTTATAGCAGGGTCACAATTAAATCTTTTGATTAATACTAACATACCTACAGAACATACAAGTGACCTTTATGATTAACACCCTTAAAACGCACAATGAGATGTCCTTGACCTGCAAAACTACATTTTCTCTGCAGCCCCTAAAAGAACAAACAAATCCAGTCAAAGTGAAGCATACTGTACAAACCTAATTCTGAATAATCTTTCATGTCAAGATAAGCTAAGGGTAGAAATAACTTCCACAGATGTGCATTACACAGTGGAGATTAGTCATATGTTTGCCTTTTCCATTAATGTTGTGTACCCGTATGCGTATTTCGTCTGAGTTGAAGAAGTGGATGAAGTGCACTGATTCCAACAATCAAGGCCGATGGGCCCGCCAGTGCCATTTAATCTTTCACAACAAATTATTCCCTCTGTTTATTTGCCTCCGCAGCTCCCCTCGTCTCCTCCTTCCATCCCCTGCAGTATTTTGAGGAATGCAATTTCAGAGAGAATGAAAGGGCAATGTTTTGTTTGATTCAATCAGTATTGAATTGAACTGGATCAAATGAGAGTCCATTATCTGAAGGCACTGTTTGTCTGTTGGTGTAATGAGGGCCCTGTTCACACGCTGGTGTCTCAAACACCACATATGTCCAACTGTTTCAGCGCAATAGACCTTTTATTACCACTGTGATGATAATCTTGTTGTTTTGTGCGATAATTGTATCAAATAATCTCCATTTCACAGAGACAAAGACTCAGTGGTGATGGGATGCCCTGAAGTTCTCAGTGAGCTAAAGCTGCAGTATTGTCTCATGTCCTCCTGAGGCACAACAAACATTCAAACTCAACATGGATTGACAAACTGTGCTGTGACACTTCAATCAACATCTCCAGTGGTAAGCTGCTATCTGTGGAGGGATGACATACACCCTGTCATATAAATTTGATTGGATGATCATTAAAAATTACAGTACAATACAATAGAAGAAATGATCACACACTGTATTGCTATATCTGTTACAGATCCCTTGTTCCCCTGGACTCCATATCCCATGATCCTCCTGTTCTCCACACCTGCACTCACTTCCCTCGTCAGTTCCTCATCATCACGGATCACCTGCACCTGGACTCTATTGTCAGCACTCCCCATATAATGCACTCACTCCCTGCACTCCTTGTCCGTTCTCTGTTTTGTAAAGATGTATGTTTGGTGATCTCTGCCTTCTGTTTAATAAATGTATTATTCGTATTGTGGAAATCCGTATCAGCCTCATCTCTGCACCAGCATACGTAACAGAAGAACGGACCAAAACGTTGGATTTTCACAAGGAAAAAATGGAGACTTCCCCCAGCTCCTTGGCTTCTGCTCCTCCAACGCCTCTCTCCCATCTGTCGGCCGGCGATCGCCTCATCGGGCTCCTGCAGGTTGGTCGTTCGCTGGAGAGGTATGTGGAGGAGTTCGTAGAGCTCGCTTATTTGACAGATTGGTCGGATGCTCAGTTGATCGACCTGTTTTTGGATGGACTGGATGAGAACACTATTCGCTTTATTGAACCTAACGATTATGTTTCCTTAACTGATGCTATAAATTTAGTTTTGTATTTAAATTGCTCCGAATTCTTAGTCCAAGAGGTTCAGAATGTTGAGTGTTCCTCTCGTCCAGTCCTTCCAAAAACACGGTCAGCCCGGCCAGTCTGCCAAGCTCCGTCTTCCTCCGCATACCCCTCCAGCGAACTCCCTGCCTGCCCCACACGGAACCCACACTCCTCAACTGGGTCCCGTAAACGGAGGAGGAGGAAGCAAGCCGCGCCAGTATCTCCAGAGCCCGCTCCAGTATCTCCAGAGCCCGCTCCAGTATCTCCAGAGCCCGCTCCAGTATCTCCAGAGCCCGCTCCAGTATCTCCAGAGTCTCTCCAGAGCCCGCTCCAGTCTCTCCAGAGCCCGCTCCAATCCTCTCCAAGCCTGCTGCTGAGCTCTCTCCAGTGTCCGCCAGCGAGTCCACTCCCGTACCAACGGGCATTCTAGTAGTGTTTGAGGGGATGGACTGGCCCTTAGCTCCAGCCGCCGCCTACGAGCCCTCTGCTCCGGCCGCCGCCTACGAGCCCTCTGCTCCGGCCGCCGCCGCCGAACAAGCAGCGCCAGTCTCCGCCGCCGAGCAAGCAGCGCCAGTCTCCGCCGCCGAGCAAGCAGCGCCAGTCTCCGCCGCCGAGCCAGTATCTCCAGTCTCAGCCGCCGAGCCAGTATCTCCAGTCTCAGCCGCCGAGCCAGTATCTCCAGTCTCAGCCGCCGAGCCAGTATCTCCAGTCTCAGCCGCCGAGCCAGTATCTCCAGTCTCAGCCGCCGAGCCAGTATCTCCAGTCTCAGCTCCAGCCGCCGCCGAGCCAGTATCTCCAGTCTCAGCTCCAGCCGCCGCCGAGCCAGTATCTCCAGTCTCAGCTCCAGCCGCCGCCGAGCCAGTATCTCCAGTCTCAGCTCCAGCCGCCGCCGAGCCAGTATCTCCAGTCTCAGCCGCCGAGCCAGTATCTCCAGTCTCAGCCGCCGAGCCAGTATCTCCAGTCTCAGCCGCCGAGCCAGTATCTCCAGTCTCAGCCGCCGAGCCAGTATCTCCAGTCTCAGCCGCCGAGCCAGTATCTCCAGTCTCAGCCGCCGAGCCAGTATCTCCAGTCTCAGCCGCCGAGCCAGTATCTCCAGTCTCAGCTCCAGCCGCCGCCGAGCCCTCAGCTCCAGCCGCCGCCGAGCCAGCCGCTCCAACCACCGCCGAGCCCTCAGCTCCATGCTCCACCGCCCTAAAGCCCACTCCTGCCCACAGAAACAATCCCTTCCTCAGACTTTTAAAGACTTTCCTTAAATTCCCCATGTATTTTTTTGGGGGGGGGGCCTAGTACCCGTTCCGGTACCTGTGGGTGGGGAACTCCTGGGCGGGGTTTCGGAAGCGCCAGAGCCCACCAGGGCTCCTGACCCTCCATGGCAGCCCGCTGCACCTGACCCTCCATGGCAGCCCGCTGCACCTGACCCTCCATGGCAGCCCGCTGCACCTGACCCGCCATGGCCGCCCGCTGCACCTGACCCGCCATGGCCGCCCACGGCTCCAGACCCGCCATGGCTGCCCACGGCTCCAGACCCGCCATGGCTGCCCACGGCTCCAGACCCGCCATGGCTGCCCACGGCTCCAGACCCACCATGGCTGCCCACGGCTCAAGACCCGCCATGGTTCATGGATCCGCCCTGGAGACCTCCGTTCCTGTCCGCTCCTCTCCCTGCACCTGCATGAGGTCTCCAGGGCGCCCGCCCCCCCCTCCCGGTGTCTCCATCTACGGCGCGAGGTCGCGCCTACCGGGAGGGGGGAGTACTGTTACAGATCCCTTGTTCCCCTGGACTCCATATCCCATGATCCTCCTGTTCTCCACACCTGCACTCACTTCCCTCGTCAGTTCCTCATCATCACGGATCACCTGCACCTGGACTCTATTGTCAGCACTCCCCATATAATGCACTCACTCCCTGCACTCCTTGTCCGTTCTCTGTTTTGAAATCTAAATTTCTAATGACTTACTGGAACACTGAACTGTCTTAAAGTATACCTCTGATCTTATTTTAACAAAGATGATCTCTGTCTAGTGTTTAGTATTTTTTTTTGTTTATAATTTTCAATGAATAACTTCTGTAATTTTAAAAAGTCATTTTTTTTTTTGCCTTTTAATTTTCATCTAAATTATATTGAAGTCACATATACATAAAACACATGCAAAATGAAACAAAGTTTTCACAATTTAATTTATAAACTTATTTGAAAGGATAAAATTGTAGTAATTTTAATTAATATTATTAATTTAAATGTAAAATATTTATTAAAAATATGTTAATATATTGCTATTTTTTTTTTCTTAAAATATTGCAACAGTACTTTTTTTCTCTATTTATTGCTGTTTATAATTTATTTTCATTTCACCTCAAATGAAGACTTCTTTCAGATGTAGTAGTGGATAAAATTTGGAGACAGATTTACTCTCTTTCTTTGGCTCATTGATTCTCTTCATTGTGACGCATTAGGATATATTACACTGTAGATCACAATACCAGTTTGTTCTAAGCACATTAATACAACATACTATATTATTGTTATATACCGATGGGTTTGTTATAGTAGACGGGTTAATGAAAAATAAAGCTTTAAAAGTTTTTTTAAATTTTTTTTTTTTTTTTTAATCGAAATTCATGAGTTTGTGTTTTTTGACTTCTTTTTTTTTTGGTTAGTAAACTGTGACATATTATACCCAAAAATTATTCAGACACTTTGACCTGACCATGTTATCTGACATAATTAAGATTTTTTTTTTCTGACACAGTTTAACTCTGTGATCTTGTTACCATTTTTTAAACTATAGTGAATAAACTGTATTAATGAATTAAATGTTATATATATATATATATATATATATATATATATATATGTATGTGTGTGTGTGTGTGTGTGTGTGTGTATGTATATGTATGTATGTGTGTGTACAAGTGCCGTCTGAAATTTTCTTCTAAAATGACCATATTAGGTTAGGTTCAGTAATTTCACAATTTCATATTGAAATAACTGACCATAAGTGTATGTATATAAATATATATACACACACACACTTAAGCCAGGCACACATTTAACGACTAGCTAAAACATTCTAAGACTGTGCTCAACATACAAGCGATTGTTTCCTGCGACTGGAGCCGATTTAAATACTTACACATGGAATTTGAACAATTTACATTCATAATCGGCCTTACAATTGTTAAGTGTGTGCACGGCTTTATAAGTGAAATCTCAGCAAAGTAACCCTTAGTGTCAACAGTTCCTAATTATTATTATTATTTAGTTTAAATAATAACAGAGTTTAAATCTGATGAATATCAATTGTGCCACATGACAGGATTAATAATGACAGGGAATATGCTGATTACTGGATTTTTTTTTTTTTTTTTTTTTAATTTCTATTACATATGAAAGTAAAATACAAATGTGTTTCAGTCAACAGTCTCTATTGAAGTAAAAGTAGTAAATTGATCAAAAACAGAATAAATAACATTTGGAACATAGAAACTGGAATAGGCTTCAGTGCAATAGATTGGTTAGATACACTGTAATTGATTGTGATTGAATAACAACAAAGTCATGTTTTATATTGATACAAAAAGAATCATCAGCTTAAGTCAGTTGAGAATTCTACTTGGAACCCTGTATTAGCTTTTGCTCATGATAGCAAGTTCTTATATTGAATTTTTAAATACAATGAAGAGGTTTTGATAAAAAAAGCAGTTTTACACTGGTTGGACCACCTGGCATGGAAAGTGTACCAACCTACCCATACTTGAAAGTAGCTATTTTTATTAGTATTTTAGAGAGATCTTTTCAAACTGACACAACTATCAACTGGGGTCCTGTGGTTGATGTATTATACTTTACCTTGTCAGTTCATAACAATAGACCCATGTTTGCAGTTGTGCCACCATTTGAAAATATATAAATTGCTGGACACTACACACAAACTACTGATATTTATAAAATGTGTTTATATGAAAGGTTTCAAACATAAAACTATGCCATAGTAATTTATTTTGAATTTCTTCTTATTAAAACACCATATTAAATAGCTTAAATAGTCTGTTGCATCACCTGATATTTTGGTGGTTTAAGATGCCAAAACATAAAATAATTATTATTTGAATATACTAAAAATAAGAGTTTTGGAAGTCGTTTAAAGCTGAAAACTCATTTCTTTAAAAAACATTTCTGTTAGAGCTCACGAGGGCATGAGGATGTGGGTGAAAACAGGAGGGTGGTTTGCCAACACTTCTTCAAATGCACTTAAGGGACAGTGGGATGTCATCTATGTGCTTATTCTAAATACTGTGAGATCTGTCTTGTTATATGTTTCCCCAAGTCACTCTGTTATAGGCCTTTACAAAAATCAAAGTAGCACAGAAACTGATTGCATTTGGGCTGTTCTGTTATTGTAGCATCTATCTTTTAGTTGGCAGTAATTACTGAATGTCATGTACCTGTATTGCTACTTAAATAACACTTTACAATAAGTTCTAATTTCTTAACATTAGTTAAGCGTAACTTCAATCCACTTTGTATTTACAATGTCGGTATATGTACAGTAAATTAACAATGTTTACTCATTCTCTGTATTACCTGGAAAGAGAAATTCACGTTTATTTGTCAGTAAAAGACATTTTGACAGCTCCAGGGCTTTAATGAAAAATACAATTGTTTATGTTAGTTCATAGTACATTAACTTTTGACTGACAATTGATTTTAGAAATGTTTTAATAAATGCTGAATTAAGATAAACTAAGATTAATAAATGCTCTAGAAGTATTGTTCATTGTTAGTTTGTGTTAACTAATGTTAACAAAATAGTCCTTAGTAATGCAGAATTATTAGGGCGTAATGAATGTATATGATCAACAGTGATTCACTTTAAAGGTAACACTTTAGAATACTGTTCCATCATTAATGAATAACTACACAGGAACAAATGAGTAACACACTATTAATGTTCTTGTTACTACTATTAACTAATAAGAAACTTGGATTAACTAATTAGTGAGTAATAATACTCAGTTGAATGTGGTAGTTCACTATTAGCTAATCAGTAACTACTATTTTACATACCTTCCAGAGAACTACAAAGAACTACTATGGTCCATAATTAATTTTGAAAAATGCATAATGTATAACTAATTGTAAAGTGAAGATCATGGTAACCCACTAGTAATGACTCAAGTGTTACCAAATCCATCGGAAGTTATTACTATCCAAAAACTTTAAAGGGTTAGTTCACCCAAAAATGAAAATTCTGTCATTAATTACTCACTCTCATGTCATCCCACACCCGTAAGACCTTTGATCATCTTCGGAACACAAATTAAGATATTTTTGATGTAATCCAAGACGAATATGACTTACAGTAGACAGCGATATAATCACCACTTTCAGGGTCCAAAAAGGTACTAAAGACATCGTTAAAACAGTCGACGTGACTTAATTTTATGAAGCAACGAGAATACTTTTTGTGTGCAAAAACAAAACAAAAATGACTTTATTCAACAATCTCTTATCTTTCCTGTCATTATCCATATACAGGTGATGCAGTAAGCACAGTAAAGGCTTCCATGTTTACGTCCGAACACCGGCTCAGTATTGGCCAAAGCTGATCATGTGAGCAACACGACGCAAATAATCAAAAATATCTTAATTTGTGTTCCAAAGATGAACTAAGTTCTTACAGGTGTGGACCGACATATATATATATATAACCCATATATATAACTATATATATATATATATATATATGGGCATGATGCTTCTGTGTTCCACTCATAAGTAGTTTGGTTAATGTTCTCTGAGCCCCTGGAATTTTTTAAAATGCAAGCTGGCAGCCGGTAGTTCACGAGTCAGCACAGCCCCCCAGACAAGCACCCCTGAATGAGCAATGCAGCAGCCCTCAAAGAGTCCTGTGAATGTGTCACGCCTCTCAGCTCAAACACGGCTTGAAGCTGACACCGAAATGGCACGGAACAGGTCAGTTCGGCATTAGCCTCCAGTTACAACAGCACCACGCTCCCATGAAGAGCAATTACACACTCTCGAGCAAAGAATACCTTGGCATTACTTCTGGGCCATTATAGAAGGGGAATGACAGAATTTTCAGCAAACAAAGAAAGGACTTACTTTAAAAGTAGGAGAAAGAAGACTTACTGAATCTTTCTCTGAGAATAAGCGTGCAAGACTAATAAAAGTCCTTCAACCCTTCAAGCATACATTTTGAATAAGTCTTTGGTCTCACACTTAAAATGCAGCAGGCCAGACTTGAATACTCTGAATGCAAACCCACGCTCTGTACATCAGTGGCTCCTGTAAAGAGATCATTAGCTTTGAAGAGGCTTAGTTTACCTTCAACTTTACACCTAACCTGGAGGTAGCTATCAATGTCATAATTTATATTTTCGTGAAATCTCTTTCATATTTTGCTGTTTAATGGAAATGATCAGTTGCTGTAAAATAATTACCTTAGCAGTTACAGTGGCCCACAGAAAGTATTTGGACAGTGAAGTCGCACTGATGCCATTGCATTAGATAGCAAAATACCAAACCAAGGTATTTGTTTGAAAGAAAGATTTATTTATTTATTTTATAATTATACACTGTTTAAATTTAAAGGTCCTATGACATGCTACTTTTTGGATGCTTTTATATAGGATTAAGTGGTCCCTAGTACTGTATCTGAAGTCTCTTTCCCGAAATTCAGCCTTGGTGCAGAATTTCAGCCACTACAAGCCAGTCCCACAACGAGCTTTCCTCAGGATGTGCCGTTTCTGGGTCTGTAGCTTTAAATGCTAATGAGGAGGAGAGAGGCGGGGCAAGGTGGGTGGATGTTGGGAGGAGGAGGGTGGGTGTGGCCTTAACCAGCTTGCGGCTACCGCAGTGTTTCCCAAACCTGTCCTGAAGGACCCCCAGCACTGCACATTTTGTATGTCGCCCTTACCTGACACACCTACTTCATGTCTTGCAGTCTCTACCAATGAGTTGATGAGTTGAATCAGGTGTGTTAGATGAGGGTCCTCCAGGATAGGTTTGGGAACCATTGGGCTAAGGTACCATGCGCTAATGTTGACAGTGGATGTATCCAATGGCTCGTAGACATGCAGTCATTCAAGCTTTCAGTTTGACCCAGAATCTGATCCGGATGAAGAAGTTGCAACTCAGCGGCTACCGCAGGACATCTCCGAATGGTTAGTTTAAAACATTGTGTCTGGATATAGGGTACTTTAGTTGGTTTATGTATGCTGTTACAGTTATTATCATGTAGCTAATGCTAGCCTACATTGTTGGCTCTTCATGTTGCTCTGATTTGCTATCGTATATATATTATATATACAATTATCAGCTATAGAAACTAACCAGCTCAACTAAATCAGTCCTCTGCCATTATTTCAAATACCTTTTTGGATAGGTGCCGTTGTGGAAAATGTGCTACCATGCCAACATCATTTATCTGTTTACATATTTTATATTGAATAGCGTTTGCAAGCCATGATGTGTCTCTTGAGGAAAAAAAAAATATTGTGCTTTAATCTCACAGTAGTAGCTCATTTTCTCATGGGCGGGCAAAGCAGAGAAAGGGGAGGTTACATTTTTCCCTTATGATGACATATGGGGAAGATTCCAGATTGGGCCATCTGAGCTTTCATTTTCTCAAATGCGAAGCAAAACACCCAGTGCTCGGTTTACACTCATCGCCTTTTCTAGCCACTGGGGGACCATATACAGGCTAGGGGAACTCATATTAATGTTAAAAAAACCTCATAAAGTGAAATTTTCATGCCATGGGACTTTTAAAGGATTAGTTCACTTTAAAATGAAAATTACCCCATGATTTACTCACCCTTAAGCCATAGGTGTATATGACTTTATTCTTTCAGATGAATACAATCAGAGTTATATTAATAATCACCCTGATTAGATTGCCTTCCATATTTATCTTATGACAAAAGCATAGCTTGTTTTGTAAGTTGAATATGGAAGGTGTAGGATATAGCGTAAGTGTTTTGAACAGCGAGAGTCATTACACTTTCTTTCTAAGTAGAATCCCGTAGGCGGTCTGGCGGAAGCTAGATATTTTAATTTATAACTTGTTAAATATGGATATTTTTCTTACACAAACGCATCGCTTCACTTCAGAAGGCCTTTATTAACCCCGGAGCCGTGTGGAGTACGTTTGATGAATGGATGCACTTTTTTGAGTTTCAAACAGGTATTTTCTGTGCACTGCCATTATAAAGTTTAGGAGCTTCAGGGTGATTATTAATATAACTCAGATTGTATTAATCTGAAAGAAGAAAGTCATATACACCTAGGATGGCTTGAGGGTGAGTAAATCATGGGGTAATTTTTATTTTAAAGTGAACTAACCCTTTAAGACAAATTATTGGAAAACCATCCGGTTGTCAAATGCTAATTGAACATGTCCATAGTTGATGTGATGAACTACAGCTGTGTAAACTGATAGGGAACTAAAGCCTTAATTTTGAAAATTGTATTTATACGATGCGTTTAAGTGATTTTGGTTGGGCTTATTGGACATTTTCATGTTTCTCTCTCTTTTTGACCTTCCAAAAACTTGTTTAGCGCTATGCAACATGGGGCCTGTTTACAGCTGGACACTTCATGCATTTTTGCTGATCAGATATCTGATTTATCAAAACGATTCCATTTACACTTCACCACATAAATGTGTCTATATCCCTAACGGATATGAATCCGATCTTCAATTCATGTGCTATATGCGGATTTACTGGAGTTCACATCACTGAAAGCAACAAATATGAGCTGCATTTTATTGATCATCAAAGACCGCAATAAGAGAGTGCGTGGCAACAGCACAGGTAAGATCATTTAGTCTCATTACTTTTAATGAAGATGATTGTGTTTTGAGCGTCTATGACTTACTTTTAGTTTCATTTGCGGCAGTTTGTGTGTCAATTTGCTGAAGAGATACTCAGCTGCTCATCTGCAGCAATGCGTATTGCAGTAGCACTGTCATATCTGGCTATAACGTCATATAGCCTAAAACACGCTCTCACACATTTATTTTTTTTTAGCATTTTTGGGAGAAGTAAAATTTACATATGTGGTTTCAACAACCAGATGCATTTAGACTTGTTCAGTTTTGACTGAAAGTGGTTTGAGTGATCGGATTTAAATCCATCTCGAATACGTTTCGGAGGGCATTTACACCTGGTATTTTCCCAATTGGATAGCTATGTGATCAGTGAAAATGCATGAAGTGATCAGGTGTAAACAGGCCCATAATGTAACAAATTATGCATAATATCTGTGTAATTGATGTTTTATCCATATCTTATTCTCATGCAGCTACACTGTAAAAAATGACCGTGATTTTAACAGTAAAAGACTGTAAAAATGCTACGGTGAAAAACTGTCAATTGGTTTACAGAAAGTTTCCGTACTATATACGGTGAATAACTGTAATAGATCTAACGGTACATTTAATGTAATTTTACGGTAAAATACAGTTAAATTCACAGTTTTTGGAAGTGAAAAATAACAATTCATTGTAAAATTTACAGTGAAAAACCGTAAATTGACATTCCCACAATTCCCTGCGTGACACTTCACATTTGATATATTTTCGTTGAAATAACTCTGTTTCTTCTTAGTTTTTCTCATTTTTTTCTAATCAGTTATGTACATTAGGGTTTTATGTTACATCTAATGTTGTTAAATTAATGTTTATTGCATTTTTAAAATTTCATGGACAATACTACAATACATTATGGACAATACATCATGGACAATACATTAGCATGTTGCTAATGTACTGTTAAATGTGGTTAAAGTTACCATCGTTTCTTACTGAATTCCCGGAGACAAGAGCCTTCGCTATTTTCATTTTTAAACACTTGCAGTCTGTATAATGCATAAACACAACTTCATTCTTTATAAATCTCTCCAACAGTGTAGCATTAGCCGTTAGCCACGGAGCATAGCCTCAAACTCATTCATAATTACATGTAAACATCCAAATAAATATACTCACATGATCAGATGCATGCATGCAGTATGCATGACGAACATTTTGTAAAGATCCATTTGAGGGTTATATTAGCTGTGTGAACTTTGTTTATGCACTGTATTATAGTCAAGAGCTCGGGGTCGGGGAGCGTGAGGATTTAAAGGGGCCGCGCGCTGAATCGGTGCATAGTTAATGATGCCCCAAAATAGGCAGTTAAAAAGATTTATTTAAAAAAATCTATGGGGTATTTTGAGCTGAAACTTCACAGACACATTCAAGGGACACCTTAGACTTATATTACATCTTGTGAAAGAACATTCTAGGGCACCTTTAAGATCAATAACAAATTATTTCTGCCATACATTTTTAATTGACATCCCCAGCTCAGAAAGCTTGGGCTTAAAGAAAGTCTCATGTTTTAGACTAGTAATCATCACTTTCTATAATGTTCGTGGGCACTCAAATACAATAAAAATGAAACTAAAAAGTTAGTTCCAAGAAAAGGTCGAACACAATTTGTTTGCAGATGCCACTTTGTTTGATCATTTGTTATTTAAATACAACAATATTCATGTATGTTTATGTTTCCATAGCATCCAAATACTTGCTGTGGCTGCTGTATAAATGTGATGTGATGCTACAGTCATGTGAATGAGAACAGCAACCCCTTAATAAATGGATCACAATCATCAAGGACCACAATAATCCAGGAACACTGTCTGCTTGAATAGACAGGCACCTGTAAATATTACATCGAATACACTCTTGCTTTCGGAACACTCTGAACATACCATATGATCAGAGAGGCCTCTGATCTGTTTGATCTTACATCTATTCCCTCTGTTGTTGAGATGTAAGATCTTCCTGGATGACTGTGAGACCTGTATTCATTTCAGCCTTTGCAGGAAGACCTACAAATGCAAATATTCCATTCACTTATTGTAGCTAATCAGTTCAATCAGTTCAACGATCACTTGCATGAAGGTGAAAGGTCATGGATCCTAACATGCACATTCAACTGACAGCCTTTCGACTCCACAGACATGAACAGCACTTCCTGTTCCTCTTTGTCTCTGATGGAGTTCTTTTCCTGTGGCCTTTCGAAATGTGATTAAAAAAGGCAGCCCTTCTCCTTTAATCTATAATGGAGCAGCCGTTATCATTTATTGTTAAATAATGCACAGGGGCCGCTGGCATCAAGTATTAATAACTTATTGAATGGTGTGAGCTCCGGTGACTTGCCTGTGGGCTCGCTGTGAACTTTGAACAGGCCAGGGAATTGTGGACACAAAAAACACGAGAAGTATATGCAGCAAAGTGTTGGAAAGTTTGTGTGTATTCAGTTGTTGTCTGCATGAGTTATTATTCATATATATTTAAATAGGTATATATCCTATATATATATATATATATATATATATATATATATATATATATATATATATATATATATATATATATTAAGTTTTAAGTTTGCTTGTTGTTTATTTATTAATTTATTTAATAATTTACTTAATTTTACTTATCACGGGATATGACACGCATGATTTATGAATCATTGTCCATCATTTTGCGAGCAAGTGGTGATAAAGAAAAATATCATGTTGCAATATTGAAAATATTTCCATTTTAAGCCATGAAGGCGAGCCAATGGACATCATGGATATCAATGTGCAAACTTTGCGTGAGAGTTATGTGGATGAAGAAGTCTCACACTCTAGTCAATAAGGCCTATTCACTACAGAAACTGAAAGTAAAAACTGGTCGAGCAATGATCAATGAACTCTGACTCTCACTGCTGATCTGTGCTGCTACTCTCGTTCGGCTGAATTGAGCAGACGCGTTCAGTTTTTAATTGTGATATATATAGCACATTTTTTTAAACTCTGCAGCAAAAAAAAAAAAAAAAAAACGTAGGAAAAAATACTTTAAAAAAAATTCTTTTAAAACCGTTCAACTGATAGTATTAATCGGTCAAAATTCTTACTAACTGTTAACGGTTAATCGGTCAATATGAGCATCCCTACATCAAAGCGATTACCTGTATTATCCAAATCCACATGCATGGACCGTCCAGTGTTCAGTACTGCAATGTACGAGTCTCTCCTGTCTCATGGTGTTTCTCGTGTGTTTTCAGTCGGCGCAATTAAGATACGTTTACTAGACTGTGGACTAGCTTTGACTCTCTGAACAGTGGCCGCGTGCAGCCGAATTTTTATGACCATGGACGCGTCTTTCCGCACTCAAGGACAAAGGAGTATCTTTGAAAGGCTCGCGTGCTCAACTGTGCGCGACACGGAGCGGAACGAAGGAAATAGGAATACCCGGGCCTTAACCGCTCCAAATTGTAGTGGACTGGAGCTGACGGCTCACATCGGGAAATGGTCCAAGCTAAGCATACAGCCAAATTTTGACCCCTTATGTATTATACATTATAGATCTGGTGGCAGACCAAAATCTTTGAACCAAATCTGTATGTCTTCAGTTGCTAAATGTTTTTTTTTATTTTTTAATTCAAATATAGCTTTCACTTAAATATATACACATCAAAGTGGTTCGGAAATTTAATTTAAAACTCTAGACATCTTATCAGTGTGCACCACTCTCCTTTTACTTAGAACATCTGCTCTTAAAACAAAACCTCAAACTTTACCTGCGAAGTCAAACTTTTGTCTGTTGGCTTTACCTTTCAGCCTTCTGCAAGAGTTGTACTATTAATATTAAAACCGGCTGAAGTTATTCTACAGCTTTGGCACTTTGACCTGTCTTGTTTTACTTGGATATGGAGTCATGGTGGACAAGTAAAAACTTCTTTGTCCAGTAAACCCAAGAAAAATCACACATTTCAAGAAACCAATGCAATCACGTTCAATTCACCTCAGTCATGGAGACTAAATACTTAACCTCTTAAAGTCAAATCTGAATGATAATCATGCAGTGATGTGTTCCATATTCATAATTCAACAGTGTGCCTCTCATTCTGATGACTACCCCATATCAGGTTGATGAATAATGCATGATGGGTTGTTTTTTTCATATTCAAGCACACATATACACATTCAAGCACTCAGCTTGCAAAAAGTGTACAAGAATGTTTTTGATTATTTTTGCATTAATCCAAAGATGCACAAAAGCATGAAACTGCACTCCAGATTTGGCAAAAAAAAAAAAAAAAAAAAAAAAAGTTTACTGGTCAAACCCAAATCTTTTCCTTTCTCATTATTATTATTTTTTTTTAAATGTAGAAGAATTGCCAAAATAGTCACAAGTCAGGCAAACACATCTTTGGACCCTGTGCTGTAACAGTTTGCATTGGTAGCACTGGACCAGATCAGCAATGGACAAGGAACAGAGGGACGATTTTCTTCAGCCATGCTTTTGGCTTTACTGGTCTAGTAAATCTGGTCTAGGGATCTTGGTTTGTTGACTAATGTCAGCAAACTAAATTAAATATCACACACAAGTTAACACACTTTTGGCTGTTTTTCATCTGCTGTAAACATCCATGATAGAAATTCTATTTTCTAGCTAGTTTGTAAATTGAAAGCTTAAACATAGTTGCTGGGCAACCGTGGACCAGTTGCCAAACAAGCATTACTGCCAATTATGGTGGGCATAGGAAGTGGCATGCCTCTTTTTTCAATGTCACTTTCTCTTAATGTGAAGGATTATTTTAATCTTTCATGCTTTTTTGTTTATATATTAGTGTTTACTCATTTAGGATTCACATCAATCCCAGACTGATTGTGTATATATATATATATATATATATATATATATATATATATATATATATATATATATATATATATATATATATATATATACCAAGACCACTAATCAGCAGGACATATATGCAATATTAAAATATTTGGCACATAAATGTCTGTACTCAAATAGACTAAATAAAATTTAAATATAAACTGAATAATAATTATAACTGATATCTGGAACAGCAGCATGATTGCAAGTATGACAAGAGTTCAACAAAACAAGCTAATATTAAGTAATTACATTTTGGTGATAATTATTAAGTTATTAAGTAATTACATTTTGGTGATATTTACACAATATCTCCAGTTACATTGTCAACAAAATTACAATCATTGTGAATCTCCTGGAAACACACAATAGTGGCGTTTTGTTCCTGGATGAACACAGTCACTTCTTTTGTTCCTGAATGAAATCTTCGTAAGTATAAGACTGACAGGTTTCTGACTGAAACCTGCAAACACAGTCAAGTGGAGTTGACCAATTTTAACTTCTTGTTTATTATACTGTTGTAAAAGCAATATCACAGTCACAATAGTACTGAAAGCACATAGAAAGTCACATGCAGATATTCAGAACCACAGCCCTCTTTCTCGTGTGATACTGCTTGATTGCAAGAAAAGGGCTGACACAATAAATGTAAAGGTGCTATTAGCATGTCTTCTGGAAAAAAAGACAAAAAAATCAAGTGAACACCTGTGTACCATGATGAAGATTCTTAGAAGTTTTGAAGAGTCATTGAAGACTTGTGATAAAGAGAAGAGCCATCTGCTTTGCCGTTTACACAGCACTGATAGTGAAAACCATGTAATAATTCATATTCATGAATTTGAGGCAATCATTCAATCCCCTTGCTGCAACATGACCAAAAGGAAATCTGGGGCAAGCACCCACAATTAGATGTGGCACAGAAGGAGGCTCTGAGCTAAATGCTGCTCGAAGGTGTTGGTTTCAGAAGAACACTGATGAAAAATAATGGTGCCATTGTTCTCTGATATTGCACCTTGCTATTAGATTTACCTGATATGGGAGCGTGGAGTGTGTAGAGGGGGAAGGTTGATCTCTTTAGGTAATTAGGTTTGCCTGGGTATTATTGCTGCAGATCCGAGCCTTGAGGGGTGGTTGCTTGGTTGCTAATCATTTGAAGCCTTGGCTGGAACTGAAGATGTTTGGTTGCACAGAGGAAGCTGCCCGGCCTTTGGTTAAGCTTGTTAAGGAGGGGGCAGGGAGGTTACCGTTATTGAAGGGAAGAGAGCAAAAGAGATTAAGTGAGGGCAATAAATATGATGACTTAACCACATTGCACATCTCTCACAGGTATAATGGTCCCTGCCGTGCCAACTGTGATTCAATTACTTCATAATCTAGTGAACAGTGTATGTGACATGACAGGTTGGTTATTACCTTCTCCACAAAGCCTGGTATTTGTATTTGTCTGTGTGTCAGATTTTTTTCTGGGATAGGATATTTGTGATGATGTATGTCTACACGAGCAGGATGTTATGATACAAGCACTTAAGAATACATTTTAAAGCTCTGGCTTGTTTGTAAGCTGCCGAACAGAAAGAAAGGTCGATAGATACAGAGTTATGTCTGCTTCTATACATAGAAATTAGTTTGAGAACCTGGATTGTCATTGGGGATTTTTAGCATCAATACCGATCTCAGCATTGGACAGCCAACGCAAGGGAGATTGTGATACTGCATGTGTTCAATTCTTCCTTCCAGTATGAATGTGAATAGTTAGAAATGCAGCAGCCAGCTGAATAACCAATGGCCTAAAAGCATTTGGGAAGCAATTTTCAGAGCTTTTCAAAAGGCATTCGGAAAGTTCAAAGATACGATCCCCTGTCTGCGACTTTGGGGAAAACAGACTGGTGAGGTGCCAGTGAGGTGCTGCAGAAGTCATACGTGCTTTTTATCATCATGCAGACACAATCCCAAACCCTGCCGTCTCAACCCAGTTATAATCACCATAGGCGACATCTTAAGGTGTTGGGAGCAGACGTTCCTCTTCAAAGACAGTGCTACGACACGAACAATAATGCCAAGATAATCAGTCCTCTCATTATGCAGTGAAGTGGCTTATTTCACCATGGTTTGAAGTGAGAAAGAGCCAAAAGCAGTCATCTTCAGATCCCAAAAGCAGACGGTTGACACAGCTCATTATACAGCTATTTGAAAACACGTCACAGAGTGAGACGGGTCACCCTTTCTGCCGCACAGGTCATTAATGACACTCTAAAATAAGGTCGAAGAAAGAAGGCAATTTCGAAACACTTGACATGGACTCCTGATTCTCTCAGCATAAGAAACAGGTTGCTTGTCTTGAATCAACAAACCCAGCGGTTTGAAACGTACAGTATTACATCTCATTATGTCCCATTCCTGCTACGATTGTCATCTTGCACGGGGGCACCCCACTTAGTTTGGAATCATTATGTCTTGGTATGCAGCCTTACAGACAGCCGAACTAAGAACTCTGCTATGAGACCGTGGAATATTTCACTTTCTGACCTACCCAAATCCAACCTTTCCTCTTATGTTCAGCAGACATCAAATTTCACAATGAGTCTCTCCATTTTGCTCAGTGAATGAAAAACAGAAACAGTTCTAATAGGCTTGAGAGGTCAGACTGCCATTTTATGTCACATTCTGTCAGCGGCTTCAAAATGATGTTAGTTGTGAGAAGGTCAGAGTGAGTGGCTCTCTAAGGGCACGTTTCAAATGTGATGGTGGACATGGGAGCTCTTAGAAATGTGCTGTTTCAAAAAAAGGTTAGGTTTGGTGTAGAACAAAAATAGCGCAGAGCAACTAAAATGGCATCATCATCAATAACAAGAAAATATGACAAAGAAAAAAAACAACAGAAAGAAAAAGAAGTAGTACTGTTACTTATTTGAAAAGGAAAGACATACAGCAAATTTTGGTAGCAAATTTTATGATAAAAGTACTTTCATGTGTCAACTGTAGGGCGGGTACATTACTTTATTACTGTCTCTCAGTAGTTCTAGTGTTGCTGTTGTTAAAAAAAAAGTTTAAGTAGTAAAACCGAAGTACTCAATGTACTAAAATTACTAAAATTGAAATAGAAATACACAGCAGAATTATTAGGCAAGTTTATTTTTTCCAAGCGCATTTTACCAATTCCACACTACATCAATCTTAATAAATACTATTAATTTTATATTTAATCATTTATAAGTGTTATATAATTGTTCATGAAGGCTGGAAATGAAAAACGCCCTATATTCAGGTGTGCATAATTATTAGGCAGGTTTTCTTTTACAGGCTAAATGAGCCAGAAAAGAGATTTAACTGAGACTGAAAACTCAAAAATGATTAAGTGCTCATGAGAATGATGCAATACTTATGCAATACTAGAAATTGCAATGTTAAGGCATGACCAATGAACAGCAAAACGCGCATTGGGTCAGCAGGGTCAGAACAAAGCAGGTGGAGAAGAAGAGACACGGGTTAACTGCAAAAGAATTAAGATGAAGAATTAAGTGTGAAACCATCAGGAACCCTTTAGTCTCTAGCGACACAATTTTACAGAACTGTGTCCTACCTGGAGTCTCCAGAAGTGCAAGGTGTCAGGATCTCTGAGACTTAGGTTAGGTAAAGAATCCTAAAAAATGACCCCCATAAAATAAGAATCACAAGCTGAAGTGTTGTAAAATATATAGGCTTTAAAGACAGACAGATTGAGAGTGACTCTTGAAGGACCAGCACCACATCCTCTTGTGCCACTGTTTAAAGAATTTATCTTCCAGAATCTGGCAGTAAGTTTTGGAAGATCATTTTTATTCCATATCTGCAAGGAGAGGAGATGGACTAAAAATGAACTCCCACACCTTTTTGGCTCATTTTGCCTGTAAAAGATAACCTGCCTAATAATAATGCACACCTGTATATAAGGCGTTTTCATTTCCGGCCTTCATGAACAATTATATATCACTTATAAATGATTAAATACAAAATTAATAGTAGTTATTAAGATTGATGTGGTTTGGACTTGGTAAAATATGCTTGAGGAAAAAATATGATCAGAATATCAGCTTGCCTAGTAAGTCTGCACACGATGTAAAGCTAAATAGAAATATTTAAAAAACTAATAAAAATGACATTGCAAAAAAAAAATTCAATGAAAATATAAAAATAAAAGTTTTAATAAAAGTAATATTTAGTTGTAAATATTAAATACTATAGTAAATAAATACTAAAATAACACTCAATGTTTTAAAATATATAATTATGTCCTGTACTATCTCTAATAAAAACTACATGCTACATGCTTGAAATGTAATTGTACAAAGTATTTTATCCTTAGCATGCTAAAAAGGCAGTTGGTTAAAAGAGCTCTTTAAACCAAAAGTGCGATGCGGGGGAGAGAAGAAAAAAACTAATTACTTTGTTTCTTTGTCACCCCCTCTCTCCACTAATATGAGTTCACTTCTAAAGAAAAACACATTTTTGTGATATAATTGGTATTTTGCCACCTGCCATTTCAACTTTTTTCTCAAACCACTTCACTTAAGGTTTTAACAGGAGTTGGGTTTGCAACAATCATCCCTGTGTCCAATTATAATTTTCATATTATTTGAGGGACAAAAAGCATATGGATTGGCAGATAATGAGAATAATATATCCATGAAATAAACTAAAGTGTGAAGTAACTTTATGGCTGAAGATATAAATCCACAGACTTTCCAGGGGGAGAGGTGGAGTAATTTGTTTTAATGTTTACAAGAAAAGCTGTATTTTTGTACTGTCCTTGCATGTGTTATTCCTTGTCCTTTAAATATTATTTTTGGAAAAAAAAAAAAAAAAAAAGGTAAGCAAGCAAATACATACTTATCTTCAAATTTCAAAGCATGTTGATTACACAATTGGATAGCATAACATGCCATTTATTTTGCTGTGCACTGTGAAAATTAAGCCTGTAACATTCCCAGTCAAGATCACGATCCCATTAAATCAAATGATAAGCACCATTTTCCTTCCTGTGTTGACATGAAAAAAAGTATAATGTAGCAAAGACTGTGAATTTGGCAATGTTTAGAAGCACACTAGCATATATAGATGGCATAGAAAAGTCGCAAAACTCTCATTTTGATTTTATGGCGTCTTTAAGGCTTTGAAAATGTCACCCATAATCTAGGTTTTAACTGTCAGAGTCTTTGTTGACCTGTACTGAAAAAGCATAACTGTCTCTTACTGGGCAACATAATACTTTGCAATTTGTGACTTGATGCTTTGTTGAATAATTCGATTTCTGTTGATGCCGTCTGCAAACACAAGCTACTTCAAATGTATGCACTGTTAGAGCTGCTTTACCTTTGGCTGTTGAAAGAAGCATAAAGAAAAACAGAATTGTGAGAAATGAGAGTACAGAAAGAGCAGCAAGAAAACCGCATCACCAAGATTGTATGGCAGGGCAGAACATTGGTCTTGAAAACAAATTATGAAGAGGGATATGGGGAGGGGGTGGCAGAAATATCACCAATGTTTCCCATGCGCTCTATGTTTCTCTCCTTAGGACAGATATCCTATGGGCTTACAGCACAGAAAATATGAAGAAAAAAAAAAAAGACAAAACAAAAAGCCACCGAGAACTGATGAGAGAAAGGAATAACATAATAAAGTAAATCTATTAAAAAGCCATCTGAACATTAATAAATGTAATGATTTGATTATAACACGCTATCCCAGCCCAGCGGCACAGGCTAAAGTGGTTTTTTATTTTTATGCTCCTCTATCAATAGAGGAAATGAAAAAGAACATGAGAGTGCAGAGGAAAACGAAACATAAAAACTATTGCTGTTTCCTCCCCTCCCTCTGTTAATGGGATTTTCTCCCTGTCGCTGATGCGACTGAGGTAGGAACATTATTTGTCAAGGGAAGCGAAGTGGAGATGGGACAAAGTGCAACCAGCATTGCTTTGGCTTTACCTTCCTCTCCATCTACCATTTCTAGTGTTCCTCCTCTTAAGAGAGCACTTCGGAGACCTCAGATTCATGAACCCCATTAAAGGTACAGCTATCAAGTGATTTAGTGGCAAACTGTCCACAGTGTGAAGAGACTGTATTGCACACTTTAGACCTGTCCTCGTGCTCCTGCCCCCAACATATGGCCACTCACCTTCAATAACCCATGAGATAAAAGCAATATTTCCAAACCAGTCCTACCAGGAAAATAAATATGGCACCTTGGAGAAACCAACACTGCCACATTCTCCTTGCCCTAAAGCGTCCCATGTGTAAGGTCTGATTAAATTCAGACAGGTGTACATTGTGTAACAATGTTCATTGCTTTTCTTAAGCAAAGATGACACAAGTTTACTTATGTGCAGAAGCATATTTATGGAAGCTTGGTTGTGTCATGGAATAAAAAAAAAAAAGTAATCGCAAGTTAATTGT
The DNA here is from genome assembly GCF_018812025.1 of Megalobrama amblycephala. Lineage (NCBI taxonomy): Eukaryota > Metazoa > Chordata > Actinopteri > Cypriniformes > Xenocyprididae > Megalobrama > Megalobrama amblycephala. The sequence goes on along the minus strand of NC_063066.1, from coordinate 13,592,526 downwards.
GATATTTAAACTCGCAATTGCAAGAAAAAGTCTGAATTGTGAGCTAAAAGTCACACTTTTTGATTTTTTATTCTGTGGCAGAAACAAGCTTCCATACATATTGGTATAATAATTAATTGCAATGAATCTAATAACATTTTGTAGTAAACCTGTTTGAGAAAAGTAAACATTATATGAAGTATGTACGTACAGTATTTATACAGTTGAGTGCATAGATTTGCATACACCTTAAGTATAAGATTTATTTGTTATTTAAAGTATTTGTTTATTATTAAAAAAGTAAGACAAATCACAAAAATGGCATTTTTAGTATTGTCTGATTACACTATCCTTTATTAAAACTGGTAATTATTATTTTGTCTTGTGGGAAAAATGTAGCTCTTCAAGTGAAGTAGAAATTAAAGTCTCTTATGCTCACCAAGGCTTCAGAAATAATTCTAAAATGCTGATTTGGTGCTTATGAAATATTCTTATTACCATCAATGTTAAAAAAGTAGCTTAATATTTTTGTGGAAACATTTATTTTGTGATAATTTTATTTCAGGTTTCTTTGAGGAATACAAAGTTCAAAAGATAAATGTATTTTAAAGGTAAAGTTTTTGTAACAATGTAAAAGTCTTTACTGTCACTTTTAATTATCTCATATCGCTTTTATTGCATCCTTGCTAAATAAAACAAGTATTAATTTCTTCAGAAAAAATCTTACTGACCCGACTTTGAATGGTGCTATATCCTGTACCATTGTGATGGACCTGCCATGCATCCAGGGTATATTCCTGCTTTCATCCCGAGACACTGCGATAGACTCCAGAACCACCACAAGCAGTTTGGAGAATGGATGGATGGATATACTGTAACAGGCAGAGAAGTATATGCCTTTTGTTAAGTTCCCCTTCTGGATTTATAAATCAATGAGCCTTCAAGAAGATCTTTCACCATTATTTACTGATAAAAACAGCAGTATGCCTCACTGTTGTGTGCTTGCTCATCATACAGCAAAACACAAAATCCATACAGAACACAATCAATTCCTCATTATAAGACGGTATCCATCAACCCTGCTGAACAAATTGTGCCTATATTACGTGTTTAAAGTATTATTTTTCCTCATCAAAGTTTGCATGTGTATCCGTATGTGCATTTAAATGATCCATTACCATACCTTTCTGCAAAGGGAACCCCTGTTGAAGAAATGAATGGCACGGTCATGTCTCTTAGTGGACTTTCAACTGTCAGCCGTTTAGATCCCACTGGATCTTACAGGCATGGAGCTGTCATTTAAGCTCTGACAACCCAGATAGAAGCCCACGGACACGCTCCTGTCTTAGCATGGATTACGCGGATGAGCACCCCAAGGGCTGGAGTGATGGACACAGTGTAGCAGCAAGGCTGGGATCTGTGTGATGACAGTCTGTAATTAACACAGACATTTGAGTCTTAGGTAATGAGTGATAATAACAGAAGCAGACAAGCGTATGTTTGTGTAATTGTGAGATGGTGGCGGCTCCTGGCACAATGTCACAGTGTGTAAGTAGTGGGCCATAATTATGACCTGCGTTTCAATTATGCCTAAAGAGACGTGACTCTATTCCCAAACTGCTGATTACTTGCATGCTTGGCAATGATAATTTGGTAGATATAAAACTTTACAAAGGATTTGAAATTTCTGTGGCACTGGGGAAGTTACATCTTCCTTTTTCATTGCTATTATAGATTATTCACTGCAACAGTGTAAACAGAAGTGTATTTGTGCTACCTTCATCTCATGGAAGCCAGACTGACTGTGTGATTGCTGTGAAATTCAAGAGACTCCTAAAAAATAAAAACACAGAACACAAATCTCAGAGCGTGGTTTAGACGACCTCTGAATGGATTCCAAATTGGATTGTGTCCAATATGACTGGCATATGTCTAATATGTGATAGACATATCCCATCATCCTCTCTGTCTGAGGAATACAAATGACAGCTGACATTGTGCAGTACAGGCTCTGTATTATTACATGAATGATGTTTCACTTTTATACCTTGATGGGATGTGTTATGAAAATCCATGTAGATGAAAAAGCCACAAAAAAAAAAAAAAAAACATGAATGAATGAGTGCATACATTAACTGAACTATTCTAAACTGATGATCATTTAATGTGACGATAGGCCTATCCGCCATTCTACCCGCTATGCTCTTTGTGAAGAATGTCAAAGATTTCTATTTACAATGTGTTTTTTGCAGCATTTAGCAATGTAGCCAATCACAGACATATCTGTTGAGCATGTGAACGCAATGGCCAACGAGGAGGATTTTTCTGAAGAACAGAGCTCAGTTTAACTGCTCAGGACAAACAAGAGACTCATGAACAACCATCACAAAACAAACAGTCGTGAATCATCAGGTAACCACACACAGTATTGAGAATCAATGGTTCACATACTTATGAATGGGGTTATTTTAATAAATTCAACTATTGTTTTGTCTTGTGAACTAAATGCAAACATCTTTTATGTAAAATATCTTACTCAGGACAGTACTAAACAAAAAATAACATGCATTTTTTATTATCCCTCTTATTTTATTAAGATAATTCTCATTTTCACAGATTCTGCAAGGGGTTCACATACTTTTTCATGCCACTGTATATTCTATTGTGAATAAAATTTAAGTTTATGATATCTGTAAATTATTGCAATCCTTTTTTATTCACAATTTGTACAGTGTCCCAACTTTTTTGGAATCGGGTTTGTATAAATACAATATCAATAACAGATTCACTGCACAGTGTAGACAGCTTCATTGACTACAATTTGAGTTTTCGCAAGAGTGCAGCTTTGTGTACCTCACATTGTAATTGCAGCTTCAGTGAATACAATGGCAGAGCTCTTTGCTTGCTTTCAGTATATAATATAGCCTATATTTTCCATGCTGCTAACATGCACATTGCAGAGTTCCTGGATTGACAACCATATTTAAATGTGCGATTGAATCTGACAGACAGTGATAACCACAGAAATGGATGGAACAAAACAATCTGATACTCTAGGCCAGAGGTGTCCAAACTCGGTCCTGGAGGGCCACTGTCCTGCAGAGTTTAGCTCCAACCCCAATTAAACACACCTGAACCAGCTAATCAAGGACTAATTAGGCATTCTAGAAACTTTCAGGCAGGTGTGTTGAGGTTGGAGCTAAACTCCAGCCTCAACGTGTGTTGAAGTTGGAGCTAAACTCGACAGGACGGTGGCCCTCCAGGGCCGAGTTTGGAAAGCCCCGCTCTAGGCTTATGTCAAATGATCTGTGCATTAAGTCTTAGAGTGTAAGTGCAAAATGACAGGGGTGGCGAATGACAGGGGACTGGAGGAGCCTGACAAGGGGAACACACCAGTGGAGCTGATGCAGGGAGGAGCCAAGGTAGAGCCCTGATGGGTCTATTGGATGGAGCATGGGGGCGACCGACGGAGGACCAGGTGAAGACCCCAGAGAAACACCTGGGGTGACATCGCCGGCTAAGAAGTCCAAGGCCATGCTGCTGGCTTGAGAAAATGAGGTGGAGATGGGTGCCTGGCAGAACAGGATGACACTAGAGGGTGTGAGGACAACAGAGGAGCCGGTGGGAAGAAGGAGCCTGATGGAGATCCTTGTTTCACATCCTTGTGAAACAAGGATGACCAAGGCAGAGCTTTAGAGACAAAGGAGACGAGTGGAGCCCGAGTGATGGCAGACCATGGCGGAGCTGAGGGAGTGCAGAGCCAAGGCAAAGCTGAAGGGCTGACAGTCCAAGGTGGAGACATGGGCCTTGGAGGCCTGAGGTGTAACCAGGCTCCACAAAGTTACTAAGAGCAGATTGAGGAATCTGTTTTCTCTCCTAATCTATGCATACATACAGTAATTTTAATATAATATATAGCCAAATGTCCAATAAAGCTGTTCTCATTTACATATTTTCTGTCAGACAATGGAACGAGTATGATATAGTGATGTTACCCAGCAATCCAAAAAGTAGCTAGATTTGTCTCTAGTCACGTTTTTGAAAAGACAAAGAAAGAAAGAAAGAAAGAAAGAAAGAAAGAAAGAAAGAAAGAAAGAAAGAAAGAAAGAAAGAAAAGTCACTACAGGGGTCTGAAAAGTTGGAAATGGTGATAATTTAAGGATTCTTTAAATATAAAGTTTAAAGCTTAATGATTCTTTTACGTTGCTTTTTGTCTTTTTATGAGCTTAACAGCCCCTTTCAGTGATGAAAAAGAGCAGATCAGACATTCTGATAAATTAGTGTTGAGAAGAAAATAAGAAATTCATAGGAGATAGGAATTACTTGAGGGTAAGTAAATGTTGACAGAATTTTAAATTTTTTGTGAACTATCCCTTTAAAACATTAAGTAAAACATTCCTTTTTGTTCAGATTTAATCATTTCTTCATTCCCTCCTTTCCACACCTTTTCTTTTCCCAAGCAAAGGCGTTTATTCCTCACCTCGCCAGATGAGAAATATGCACTGATCCGCTCGTGTACATCCAATAACCACCTGAATCACCCGAGCCTGACTAACAACAATTCCCAAATTCTCCCTGGCAGGTTATTTATTTATTGCCAGATTTAGCAATAGAGTGGGCAAGAGATTACATCATCAGGCTGTGAGCGAACTGCACAAGCATTAAATTGGATTGAATCCTATTATTGAGTATATTTCTAACTTGGTTATTTGTTTTAACATTCCAGGGAAAAAACTTAGAAGGACTTGCTCATAGATGCTTGAAATTCAAAGCCAGCAGCACAGGGGAAGGTAGAATGGGAGGAACTCCATTTTTTGCTTTACAGGATTTTTGGTTAAAGCCTCTATAGTGTCACTAGAGACTACACACAATGCACATATTGATCACTCCTTAGTAACGTCACATGTATTCATTTTCAAACAAGTTGCGTCAGCCTTTACATATACACTCGTGTAATCACTGCCTGCTCCTCTGAGCCTTGTAAACGGCTATTCATTGTGTGTGGATACAAGGAGTAATTACATTATGGCAGTCGATTAACATTGGATTGATTCTACAGTGTAACTGCAGGACATCCTTGAACTAGATCTGAATAGAGAGAGGAATGCCTTAAGTGCATTTTAAAATTCAGCCATAATTATGCATATACTGCAAACTAATTAAGAAACTGTGAACTCCTTGCCCCTAATTTCATTCTTTGTGTGACTGGGAATCATATTTCACATGTCCCACATGTCATTATACATTTCTCAGTTGCAAATGCCTGGTCACAGCTTTCTTCACAGAGCTAAAGAGAGAAAAGAGAAAAATTGGGGCCGCAACTTCAGCGGGAGAAAAAAATATCTCTGACTACTCACTATTTCAAAGTCATTATAGTAATAATCTAAAAAGTCCCATCCAGAGAGAAAAATATGGGCATTTTTATAATTCAATACATGTAATTTATGACTGCAGTAATCAGGGTGTATTTCCTCTGGGATGCCAGCGTATCGCCTGAAAGGAAACAAGAGTCATAAATGAAATCTCAGTTATTAAGCTCTTTTGTGACTACGATAACAGGCTTCAGAGAGCAACATCCTCAGCCATTAGACGAGATGTCTCTCACACCCAGCCGAGAGTTTTGAGCCACCACAGCTGTCAATGACAGTAACACACCCCTCCTCAGATGGAGGCAAGAAAAAAAATGGGTGAAAATCAACAGCAACTTTACCCAAAGTGACACATGATGCCAGCAGTAACCTGCCTCGCTTTCACAAGATTACTGGTCTGTGAAGACTGTAAGCACTCTTCTGACAAGTGTTGGGGGGCGGGGGATGATATTGGATCCATCTGGCTTCCTGAGTTTTGGGAAGGCGATGACACCCTCTCATACATTTGTAGAAAAAAAGTGTGCTGGAGAGTGTGTGTGTCATTTTCCTCTGTGCAGGTGCTGTGCACATCCAGAAACAGAGGACACTGGAAGATACAAGAATATTTCTGTAGTTGTCATCTCCTTTGCATGTTATTTCATGAGAAAATATTCAAAATATTAAATACATTTTGTTGTGAAGACCATTATTTTCTAACACATTAAATTTACAAAGTATATTTTTTTAGCCTCAGAAATGATGGTACACTGAGACAGAATAGCTAGACTTGGGATAAAACGAATAAAGTAAAAATAATAAGTATAACAAAAAATAAAAATTTATATTAATTTGATCTATGATGCAAATAATATGTTTAAAGCATTAAAATCATTAAAGCATTTAAGCTAAAACATCAGGGACAAAAAACTGACAAAGAGCTCACTGATGGAGGGCAAAAAAAAATATACTATTTAAAACTACTTAAAACAGAAAACAATATGTTAATGTAGCTAAATATGTTAGCCAACTATAGAATTTGTAACTTGGATTGTAGAATAATAATATATCAGTTAATAAATAGTTTTATTTCTTATTTATTTTTAATATATATATTATTTTGTATTTCTGTTATCTGATTGCATTCTCCATTGGTGAATTAAATATTAGGAGTGTCTATTTACACTAAGTGCAAAATACCCATCACAAGTGACTATTTGATCTACAAGTACAGTGATAGAATATTTTAAAATTGAACCTTTATTTATTTTGTGATAATGGCCGGCTGACTGTACACTAATCCATTATTTTTTATCCATTAATTTGCTTTCTGCTACCAAAACGAGCGCTGTACTCTCAACTCCACGTAACATGTTTTACCAACATCCAGTTCTGCTGAATTTCCACCAAAATCAGTGCAACAGAAATACAAAAAAGTCTGCTCACACCATCAGGGCTGAGCCATGACTATCAATCCCTCCACCACTGATGGGTTACATGATTGTACAGGACATAGCTTGTTCAGCGAGCTGGCGTTCAGTCAGGTTGAACCAACGCTGACCTCAGCACCTGAGGAGATCCTCTAACACCCACAGATACCCAAAGCTTAGCTCTGCTAGCGCCGCGGTGTCCACCTTAATCACGCGCCTCGCTAATACTGGACACCACAGAGCCTCCTTATGTCTAGTGACAGATGCGTAGATTTATTTCATTAAGGTCTATGGTGTAGTATATAAACAATCTCAAGCATATATATATATATATATATATATATATATATATATATATATATATATATATATATATATATATATATATATATATATTCCATATAACAAATGCAATATATAAACCATGATTCTTACCCCTCATAATAAGTAATGTTTAACAGAAAGTCTTTTAACAGATCCAATAGTCTCAGAAAGACATTAGACTGTCATTAGACTGGCAGAAGTCTCCGAGCCCGCAATAGTTGTGGGTAACTGAAGGGGAGGTGAGCTCTCAACACTACCCCAGTGACAAATCAAAATGTGCACTTTGGGTGAAGTTCTCAACCTTACATCAAATGACTTCTACGTCATCATCAAAGGCTGGCTAAATGCCCCTGCTGGCCTGATTGTGTCAGATGAGCTGCACTTCCTAAGGGCCAGAGGATTTTCAAAAGCATAAATCTACCTTATTATGAAGTCCTCGCATTTCAGATAGTACCTCTACTACAGCCAGACTCTGACACTCATTCTAGGAAGCAACATCAACACTAATAAATAAAAGATAAATTATTAGAAAATAAACCAATAAAAGAACATTCCAGTAAATATATTTAAAAAAATTGCTGGCAGAAGACTGCATTTGTTGTTACCAGATTTGCCTTGGGTGAGGGAAGAAATGTCCTGATAATGATGTTAAAAACAAGAAATCTGAATTTTAAAATATCATCTTGCTCATGCTGTAGGTTCCTAATTATTTCTTGTGCCCTTATTCTGTTTTCGAACATTTTGAAGCATAACAATTAATGAATTAGATTCAAGGGGAATCACACTCCTGCTTTGCCTTATGCTGCCATTTGAAAACATAACTTTTGCCAATTTAGCAGCGGAGATGTCACGAAAGCTCGGAAAAAGAGAGAGACTGAGATGTAACAGTGGTCAGGTACATGATCCGTTCACAGCCTTTTATCATTAAATGTTCCTCAGCAGCATTTTCCAGACTTTATGGGTTTTGCTTTCATTTCAAGGTTGAATTTCCTAGCAAAATAAAACTTCAAATGGGCAAAAGTAATTATGTAGACATAGCAGATTTTTCCTCTATCCTATTCTCACCCTCTCTAGCTTTTCCCTTTCCCATTTTAATTAGTCTTACAGTACGTTCTTGAAGATCCTGCTTTTTAATGAAGGCAGCTTTCTGCAGCTGAGCTGTGCCTATCATCATAACCATCACATCCCCGTTAGACACTAGGAAAAGAAATGTAATTAAAAAGATATCAGAATGCCTGACAGGCTACAATCTTCTCTTTTTCTCGTTTTCAATTACAGATCTTTTTGGACTTCAACCACTCAATCAGTGATATCCTGACATTGTTCCAACAATATCCTGACAATGCTCAAACAGTGTGGTACTAGCGCGTCACGCTTGTTCTCGTTTTTTTTTTCCTGCAGTCCGAGCAATATGACATCGTGCAACAAACAAAGCAGAACGTGAGCTTTCAAGTTGCTGATTTGATGAGTGTTCTCCATTGAAGCATTGACTCAGATGTTCAACGCTGGAATGATTATCTAACTCTACAGACTTGCATATCTGCGGGTACATCAGCGAGCTGTGGTGGATCTTCCAAAAAAGTATGAAGAATTTATCCTCCAGGTTTTCTATTCTGAAAATAATGAAGCACCTTGAAGAAAAACTTTTCAAAACTTCATGTTTCCAAATCATACCTAAATTCTCTGACATTGACATTCAAAATGTCTTCAAATCAAAGCTGTTGTACAGAAGCTCTCTTGAGTGGAGTCTTTTCAAAAGTTAGCTCTAATAATGCTTTCACTCCAAGCTGTCTAACGTGGATGAGAAGAGAGGCACGGGGAAGGGTGAGGAGTGCAGATGGTTTGCGAATAAGGGCCACATTCTGTAGGTAGAGCAAAGCTGGATTTGAAATAAATTAACTGTGGGACTGCTCAGTGTCTTAGTATCTCTGAATTGTTTCTGACTTTGTATTGCAGATTTCCCATAATGCCAGTTGAGTGCAGACAAAAGAAATGGAGCTTGAGAAAGAAAATGAGGGAGCAAAGGAGAAAAAGAAAGAGAATATCAATATGCAGAGCATTATCCATTCAAGGTGAGGTGCTAGTTTTATCCCTGTGGGCTTTAAATATATCTGACGGTGTGTCATTCATATGCTGAGAAGATTATAAAATACCTGCTCTTCTCATCGCGCTGATGCACAGAGATTACAACGTGGCAGAAACGGAGGGAGATGATGTCACGAGGACGATGTGAAATTAAGACATCTCATGCTGTGGAGATCAAAAACATTTTAGCAACTCTCCCGAGAGTGAGAAAGCAAGCAAAACATGTAAAATAGGTAACCGCACTTTCACGTTCAGTTTATATGCACGTCAACTTGCTTATAAACTTGCTTACAAAATGATTTTATAGATTCTGATTTTCTCACCAACACATTCATATAAACCGGGTTTAGTGCACATTTAAGGAGCTTTAAAAAGGAAAGAAAATCTAATCTGAACAAAAACAGTACCAAATGCATTTCTCAATTTAAAGTGTGAAAGAGAGAAAGAATCAGAGAGTTTGCCTATAATCAGTACCTCCTGGAGTCAGACAGTCAGTCTGATGTCAACAAGAGAACTGCTGTTTTCTGGAGAAATCTAATTTTCGGGTAGACTAATTTCTTCATTATAGGTTAACAATTATCCTGGGGTGACTGGAAATCCAGATATGGAAATCAAACCACACACACACACACAAAAAAGAGTTTGTGAGTATTAAGAAATGGGGTGAGAAAATATTAAGAAACTACAGTTAAGATAAAGCAGTTAGAAAGAAAGGTTGTTCATATTTCCTCATTGATATGATAACAATAAATGGAAGCTTTTTAAGCTTTCTTTTTCTTTCTTCCTTTCTTTACAAAGAAAGACTTCACAAAATGAAATAAAATCACAATTTAATAAAACAATTCAGTTCACACAATCGTTGATTCGGAAACAGTAGAAATAATACATGTAATTCATAAAACTACTGCTCGACTACCTTGATTTTTCACTTATTTAGCCACATTTCTTTTTTTTTTTTGCAATAAATTATGGATCCATGGTCAGTTTTATCTACTTTATGCAACAGAGCATTGATTGTGCTTGCGGACAGAGTGGAAGGTACAACACAAGGCCTTTTTTTAGACTGTTGTGTGTGCAGCAGCATGTTTTCTATGTGATAAGAAACCAGCAAATTAAATCAAACGAAGTCGCTTCATATTAGCAAAGCAAATTCTATTAAACCCAGGATTTTCTTTAGCTCAAACTCATCACATTTCTTTCCAGGAATGATAAAACATACCTTAACCTGTTTTTTTTTTTTTTTTGGTGGTCTTTTTAGGCCATTGCTCATGTTCTGTTGACGCGATCATTTCAAAGTTAGAAAAGATTTGCTGAAGTCTCCCGTTTGAACTTTCTAGAACTTCCTAAATGCCATGCTGAGATGATGCAGTGTTGTGCTGAGATATATATTTTGTGACGAAAGTGCAGGTTTGCAGAATTCTCCTTCTTAAGAACGGTGTGGGGTTTGAGGGTGTCTTTACGCTGTTGATTTAGCTCTCTTGAAAAGTAGACAGGGAGGAAAAGCTAGGAAGAGGGAGAGTTTGATGATGTTCTGTCAGTTAGATTAACTTACTGTATTAAAGGAGCTGGGACGTGGGGAGTTCGGGCGTCAGCGTTGAGTACCCAGCAGTCTCTGGGCCCCAAAAGCACAGCCTCTTCTGAAAAGCCTTCCTGCTTTACCCCTTGTTATTTCCCCCATTAGTGAAATCTCCCAGGATGCACTAGAACATTTGTCTCCATTAACAATTTAGGTTACAGGAGGGATGGGCTTTGTGCGTGCTGCGGGAGAAAACTTTTCTCCAGCTTTTACTGATCCAATTACAGCCTTAATGCTTGTTCTGTGAGGATGGCAAGAAGAAAGCCCAACTGTACGCTTTCCCCCAATGCAACTGTGTGAAAATGTACTGGCTTTTGCTCGGAACTGACCAGTTTATTTTCACCAATGATTCAGATGTTTTTTTCTCCTACATTTTTATTACACAAATATAGTAGAAATAAAATTTAATTCACATTTACATGTTTTGACTTACTGTAAAAGAAAAAAAATAATCTAAAAATAAATTCAACACGTATTGAGAATTTGTATACACTGTGGTACATATATCCATAAACTTACACTCCATTAGATTATATTTGTGGCCCCCCACCATCATGGCAGATTGCTTGCTTCTCTCCTCACTTTCCATTTTCAATGTTGTTGGCAATGGTGTCTGAAATAATAACAATAACAGCTCTAATGGAAATGAAGAGGTTGCTGTCCACTGCACAAGTGCAAAGGCTTTGGACATAACCTGAACTTTCAGATCCAGGAAGGAAAGAAGAAAGAAAGAAGTAATGCAATTGGTTTCACAAACTAACAATGTATAATACTTTTACAGCACTTAATAATTTAGGTTAATATTAATTTATAAATATTGTTCATTGTTAATACATGTTTGTTCATTATACATTAAATGGTATTTTATACAACTTGAAATGTTCAAATGTATACGTAGAACATCAACATAGGCCAAGATTAATAAATTCTGTAAAGTTATTTTTACTGTTATTTTATGTTATTTATTTTTACTCTTTCATTAACTAACGTTAAAGGGTTAGTTCACCCAAAAATGAAAATTCTGTCATTAATTACTCACCCTCATGTCGTTCCACACCCAAAATACATTTGTTCATCTTCGGAACAAAAATGAAGATATTTTTGATGAAATCTGAGAGGTATTTGACACATCCATAGACAGCAATTTAACCACCACTTTCAAGGTCCAGAAAGGTACTGAAGACATTGTTCAAATAGTCCACGTGACTACAGTGGTTCAACAAAACAAAAATAACGACTTTATTCAACAATATCCTTTTTTCTGTGTCATTCTGCTATGCTGTTTATGTTCAGCGTGTTCAGCGCGTCAGAACCTACGTCTGGACCTTAGGTGGTGGTTAAATTGCTGTCTATGGAGGAGTCAGATACCTCTCGGATTTCACCAAAAATATCATAATTTGTGTTCTGAAGATGAACAAAGGTCTTACGGGTTTGGAACGACATGAGGTTGAGTAATTAATGACAGAAATTTCATTTTTGGGTGAACTAACCCTTTAACATATTGAACCTTATTGTAAAGTTCTTCCCATGTTTAAAATGACAATGAAAAACTACATGAACAAACCTGCCAAAAGTTAACAAGTTGTTAACTTTAAACTCATTATGTTTAATGGTTGTGAAGCTCTCAGTTACACACGCTGTCTTCACAATGGGACAATCCTCCCTGTATTAAGAAAATGAGTAACACATGCTGTCCAAGTAAATTTTTTGCTTAGCAAAAAGCTTCTATTTTCTTGAGATTCATCACCATATGAAGAGCTGAAAAATTCAAGATAGTGTCGCCCATGAATGGCTCACCCACACTAAACCAGCCAATGTAAGACTGCTCTGAATATCCTCACTTAAATCATGCTTCTTTTGTGATTTGAGGCATATTTCACCAATGCAACAATCATAAAACCTTAAAATGCAAGATTGTATACAGTGGCATGAAAAAGTATGTGAACCCCTTGCAGAATCTGTGAAAATGAGAATTATTTTAATAAAATAAGAGGGATAATAAAAAATGCATGTTATTTTTTGTTTAGTACTGTCCTGAGTAAGATATTTTACATAAAAGATGTTTGCATTTAGACAAAACAATAGCTGAATTTATTAAAATAACCCCATTCATAAGTACAGTATGTGAACCATTGATACTGTGTGTGGTTACCTGATGATCCACGACTGTTTTTATGTTTTGTATGTTTATGCATCGTGTTTCCTTCTGGAGCATCAGTGAATGTTTGAACCTTTTTTAATAGTTGTGTTTGAGTCCCTCAGTTGTCCTCAGTATGAAAACACAGATCTCAAAATCCTACAGTCACTGCTGGAAAGGGTTCAAATATGCAAAAATGCTTGAAAACTGATGAATCTGCAGGAGCTGGAGGATTTTTCTGAAGAACAGAGCTCAGTTTAACTGCTCAGGACAAACAAGAGACTCATGAACAACCATCACAAAACATAAAAACAGTCGTGGATCATCAGGTAACCACACACAGTATTGAGAATCAATGGTTCACATACTTATGAATGGGGTTATTTTAATAAATTCAGCTATTGTTTTGTCTTGTGAACTAAATGCAAACATCTTTTATGTAAAATATCTTACTCAGGACAGTACTAAACAAAAAATAACATGCATTTTTTATTATCCCTCCTATTTTATTAAAGTAATTCTCATTTTCACAGATTCTGCAAGGGGTTCACATACTTTTTCATGCCACTGTAGTTTGGCAGAAAACCTCTCACCTGAAGTAAAATTGATTTGAGGTAGTGAATTGTATATATATAATAGGGGTGGGAATCGGAGGGTACCTCACGATACGATACGATCACGATAAATGGCTCACGATAACGATAATATCGCGAGTCAGCGATTCTGCGATAATCGATATATCGCTAGACAATCCTATAATGATACATCGCGATATTGGTCTTAATATGAAAACAAAATGCACGTGAAAAGGTTAAGTGCAGGTTAACGGATAAATCCGATCTTATATGTACATTTAATAGAGTTCACATCACCGAAAGCAAGAAATATGAGGTGCATTTTATTGACCATCAGTTAATTTCAAAATCAAAGACTGCAATAGGAGAGAGCGGCAACAGCACTGGTATAAGGTCTCATTACGTTTAATGAAGATAATTGTGTGTTATGCGTCTGCGACTTACTTTCACTTTCATATGCGGCCGTTTGCGCGTCAGCTTGCTGAAGAGATCTGCGGCGATGTGTGATGTTGTCATATCTGACTCTCACATGTTTCAGTTTTAGTATTTTTGGGAGAGGTAAAATTTACATATGTAGTTTCAACAACCAGATGCATTTAGACTGAGCATAGACAGTTTTGACTGGAATGCGTCCCAGACCATCTCCTGAAGTGGTTTGAGCGATCGGATTTAAATCCGTCTCAAATGCGTATTTAGGCATTTAGGCATTTAGACCTGGTCTTTTCACGATCGGATAGCTATCCGATCAGAGAAAATGCATGAAGTCACCAGGTGCAAACAGACCCTTAGACGTTCTTCAAGCACTTAGATATACACGGGAGCGTTCGAAAGCAGGCGTCTATCAGAGGATCCCTAATATATGCTTTCAAATGCTCCCGTGTATATCTAAGCGCTCGGTGAAGAACGTCAAAGATGTCTACGACTGTCACATCAATGGTATAAAAGTGCGTCAAGACTTTGAACTTAAACGTGGCTGGGGCATCTATTTTACTCACACTGCTGTCCGCCATCCTGTTAATAACCTCTTTTTCTTAGGCTAGTTAACTTAAGTTCACGTTTCCCTCATTCATGTGTCGAGCGCCGCCTTGAAGTAGGACGCTTTGAGCAAAGACATCTATATATAGCGCTTTATTTTTTTTTAAATTAAAATATCGATATTTGGCGCAGCGATACGATTCTCGTATCGCACAGAGAAGGATGACAATATATCGCCATATCGATATTCTGTCCCACCCCTAATATATAACCCTGCCATTTGAATCTTAATGTTACAAACTTAAGGGAGCTGCATACTAGCGAACCGTCATAAGAGGGAATGTTTATGATGTGTTTTCTAGCCAAACAAGCATTGTTTATGTGAATGTGTACAGAATGTTGATTTTCTGGTTGTAGGACAGGGAAGTCTTTCTTCCTCCATCTTAATCTAATTAGTCTAATGGGTGGGATGCTGGTCTGCCAGTGGTCCAAACTGACTCTCCATATGCCTTCAAAACTTCTCCTTAAACATGACTGAGTGCAGACCAAGCAATTGGGACTCCTGGGCAAAGACAACTAGACACCAGACCCTGCCATAGAAGCCTGCCAACCTGGCTCACCATCAGCTCCTCACTGGTCCAATTCAATAGGGCATACCAGCAATACCCTCTGTGTTCATCAGTGTCCATTCCCCATTCTGGGTAGGCAGATAGTGGCCCTGCCTGGCTTCTATGGTGACAAGAACCTTCAAGTGACGTGAATGCTCAGGCTTATTTTTGGGTTAAAAAAGGACAGCTGGACAAAAAATATCTCTTGTGGCATGAAAATGTGCTGAGTTTCTGTTTGAATCTTCTTTCAGGTGAACTGTCACATGGAGTGTCAGACTCAGACAGCAAACCCATGGGCCATCTGATTCATATTGTGCACCAAAATGGCAGGAACTGGCTGAAATTGTCATTTTCAAACTGATAGGAAGTTGCAACAGTCTGTCTGGAAACAAAGTAATGTTTACAAGGTGCTGAATTGATGCAGTGAGAGATTTTGAGGCAGATGCCAGATTTACAGAATCAATTTGAGCTTCAGATGCAGTAAAATATTTATATATCTTTTTTTAATATCTTTTTTTAACATTTCAACTTTAACTTGCTTTAAAAAAGATATGTGCATGTTTTTTTTTTTATCCTAAACTTTATCCTAAACTCCCCCTTGAATACAATGGACAATTATAATTAAAGAAATTAGAAAAAAAATAACTTACATTGTCCAATAATACAGTATGTTCCTTCCAAAAGTACTGGCAGTCATTTTCATGGGTAGCTATTAATTTATCATTCATACCTCTAAATACTTTTGCTCCTGACTGGAGTAATGTAAATAGACAAAAACATTGAAAGTTCATTACAACTGCCACTAGGTGAATGAATTACATATACAGTGAAAAGACAGTTTAAATGGCACCTATTGTACAAGTGAAACAAATAGAAATTTTTAGAAAAAAAACAACAACAACAACATCATGAGGGTCCACCTGTCACTCATACAAAAATGCATGATTAAGATTATACAAATTCATACGAATTCACCACCAATTTGCCAAAATTAAATGCCATGAGAGTGTTTAAGTTTTCTGTTCAAATGGGCAATTCTTGGCGAGAATAAGCAGACCAAACAGGCCCAGACTTTATGCCGACAGTCAAAAGTCTGATTACGTGAGAATATTTTACTTGGGAAAATTGGTTTGTGCAACCGTGGAAATACTTTATCATGTAATGACCCTTATTAGGGAATGCTGAAATACATAATCCATAGCGCACAGCGTTATCTGTGCTGCGCTGCTGTTAACATATTAATAAAAGTGCACATGATAGTTCTGTCAAATTACTGAACGCTCTAAACAAATAATGCTGCTCCATGTATTTGTCATTTACAGCTGACAGTGGAACTGCATTAGTCATGCACATTTGTCCATAAAGCTCTCTCAACACAAAATAATTCATCAACACGTGTCACTCACAGTTATTGCTGAGGACAAATGCGCATGTGTGCATTTGTGTGCGTGTGAGGTCCTGATGAAGGCGTCTTCGGCTGCTAATCAAAAGTGGCAGGCCAAAGCAAGGGAACAGGAGCAAGAGGAGAAGAGTTTGATCAGTTTCTGCCAGCATCAATAACTTCAGACAGCTGCCCCCTCACCAATCACACACACACACTTTCACACATGCACTGAATTAGAAATGCATACACCTACACACAAACACAAGCATGCTAATTCTAGTGCTTATCACAGCAAAGTGAAAGTGTTTGACAGCGCCTAACTATTCCTCTACTGAGCATGGCTGACCTTTAAACTCAGAGTGGGCAGATGAGAGGGTGGCTGCCTGTTCTCTGCTGGTTAGTCAATGATTGATCACTCGTTGTGGGTTGTGATGTGATCGCTTGCAATGACCAGGCATTTCAAGCTATTGCAACATGACAATTTCTTTAGTTTGAATTCTGTGTGTTAGGCAAGAAGGCCAGTGTTAGACACACACTGCACATAACCACTTTCTTAATCACCATTTTTATCTTGTTTTCCTGTATAATATATATATAAAAACTATGACACATTTACTTGCAGACATGACATGTAATCAGCATGTTCCATGAGGCTGTGCAGAGTTATGGACAGACAGTCGCAGAGTGCCGCAAACAAACAGCAGTTGCCTTTTAAAGTTCCACCTGAACCAAAACAATAAGCTTATGCTGCGCCGTAACTGTAATTACAACCGTTTTGTTCAACCCGAAGCTGTTCACGTCCTCAGACTCGGATTTATATGTTTCTCTGGCAACACTATCAACACAGAAAATAATCTGCAGCAGTCAGGCGGTACAAGTCTGAGCTGTGTAAATTGTTTACATTGTAGATAAAAAAATACAAAAATAAAAAAAAACTCTCGGATTTCATCAAAAATATCAGAGTTTGTGTTCTCAAGATGAACAAACGACTTGCGGGTTTGGAACAGCATCAGGGTGAGTAAATAATGACTGGATATACTGTGTGACTTAATTTTTAGGTGAACTAACCCTTTAATGTCGTCTCTCGTGATTATTTAAAAAAATAAAAATAATGCTTTAATGGTGTATATCAATGGCATTCTCTCTCTTTAAACATTTTCTATACAGTACTTGTATGTGAGTGTTACTATTTTGTAAAGGAACATGAAAATGGCTCATATCAAAAGCTAAAGGAAAACAGGGATTAAAAGAAAATAAGAGCTCCGTCAACACTGGTCTCATCCTAGTGTTTTACTGTAATTGGACGATGTGATTTTTTAAAATGGATTCACAGCTTGAACTCTGGGTCACCAAACAACCATAATAACAAAATAATAAACGTTCAGTTTGATTTTGCAGTGGTAAATCTGAGATTGTTAGCAAAGAGTATTTGCTCTGCTGGAATCTGGATTGAATGATATCAAAGCAGAAGTCAGTGTTTTCAGTATCACTCAATAAAAAATGTCAAACTATTCATCAAAAAAAGCAATTGTAACACTGCTATGATATACTTTTATGGTGCTTTTGCATGCTTCATGAAGCTTGCAAACTCCCGTCCTCATTCACTGTAATTCTATGGAAGAGAGCAACAAACTACATTCATATAAAATGTAGAATAATAAAGAAACGAATACAGGTTTGAAATGACATAAGGAGTAAATAATCACTATTAAATAATCACCTTTCAGGCTTAAAGAATTTTAGTAATGGTCTGGTTAGGAATATCACAGACCAGAAAACATAATTTCTGGGATTTCCCAGCAAGATTTTTGTTTGGGCTGGCAAACTTTGATGGTGCACGTTTGATAACCCAACTAAATCGGCAAACTTTGATGGTGCACGTTTGATAACCCAACTCAATCGGCAATGTTATTTGAATGACTGAAGAACAGGCCCACAAGAGACTTAAGACCAAAGCAAACCACAACAAAGAAACAAAACAAAGCACAACAATAGCCTGCGGATGCTGTACCTCCACCATTCCATGAAGTGCATGACACAATGTTCTCCGCCATCGATTTTAAAATAATCTTACATTCAACAAAAAGCCTCTGAAAATCAATTTCTCAGAAAAGAAAAAAAAACCCTGAAATTTCAAGAAAGAAATTTTATTCTCTAACCTGAAAAAAGAGCCCAAGTAATAATCTTAATGTCAAGTTGGTCACCTGTCTTTTTCCCTTCCCTCTGCAGATTTACAATGAGCATGATGAAAATGACATACGTTGCTCATGCACCCCTCTGTACAAAAGCAAGATCATTATTATTCCGGCCTTGAGACTGAAATACATTTCAGCTGCTTTTATTGAGCCCGGAGCAGACCGTACGCTCCATCACTCAGCATGGGATGATTAGGGAATGCAGTGCTGCGGGAACGCCAACCACCCTCGCAATAACTGCACTGTACTATAGTACATGTGTCACAGGCCTAATGTACAGTCAAGGAAAAAGCATCTGAGAGAGAGAGGCACAGAGAGATAGAGTCATTAAATTCTTGCTTTAAGCCTCTTTATAAGCCTTTAGATTCATACATTTACTTTATTACAATAAACGACTCATAAATGTGTGTCTGCGCATAGGTGTAAAGCATGTGCAGTATTCAGTCTCTGTCAATGCACTGAAAAAATGTACATAAATGTAGGCAATAAACTATATCCTGGTCTAATAAAATATCTTTTCCTCCTTAGACAAGAAAAAAGTATCTAGAAAAGACACTTAAGGGGGAAAAGGAAGGCTGGTTCTCTTAATAAAATGTGCATTGTATTTGCCACAATCTGAGGTAAAAAGTAAACAAACAGATAAAATATATCATACCTTACATTTTAATAGTTCTTTGGGGAAAATGTAGCAATTTAAAAGACAACAAGATTCCCTTTGCTAGAGGCTGGTTGTTATTAGCCAGGTTCTGTGCTGTCACCCCTGAGTGATGGGACTCATCCTATCCCACATTTGACAGGTCAATTATTCCCCCTCGCCTGAATTACAGTGTATAATATTGAAGCTATCACTGCAAGCGCAGCCAGAAACACCCAAAGGGCCGAAAATACGGCCATCTTCTAAATATTAGATTTTTGTCTCTCCAACTTCTTTAATCAAAGTTCAGAAGTTAATGCCTTTGCACTGCTTGTCTTATTTATTTATTATTTGTTCATTTATTCACTTTCGCAGGAAAAGTGTTGCTTTTGAATGCATGGAGCTAAATTGTAAGGTTAAAGTATATATTCTCAGTGTAACACTTTAATTTGTTAAGATTAGTTAATGCATTAAGTATCATTTATTAATAATGACAAATACCTTCATGACATTCATTAATCTAGTTTAATCAATCTGTACATAATATTTTTTTTAACATTTCAAGCTGTGTAAATTAACATTAATGTACTATGAACAAACAGACACTAACAATTAACAATTTTATATTTAATATATTTAATGTTAAATAATGTTTATTGTTTGTTCATGATACATCATGCAATTAATGTTAACAAATTGAACCTGATTGTAAAGTGTCTCCATTCTCAGTTCCTATTTCTGAGTGAGATCTGATATAGAAATTGAATGCAGGAAGATGGAGATAGGTGCAAAAATAATCACAAAATACACAAATGAAGATGCCTGAATATACTTCCACTGACCTTTTGCCGTGACTTGGTATTCATATAAACTAAATATGGACAGATATGGAATATCAGATAAATGTTTGTACATTCACTCTACCATTGGTAAATGGGGAATCATAAGAGACCTTTCTAGTAATCACTGGGCTGTTGATGCAGAGAGGATTGGAAAGATGCTGTAGTCTTTTCTGATGGCTGTTTTTTTTTCCCCTGAGACCAAAGTGAAAGGATTTTTATACATCTAAATGCATTGTATTTGCAAATAAGCGTAAGTTTCTGAAAAAAGAAAATTATGCTAGTGACTATTTGGTCTTCTACAACAGAAATGTCATAGATTGGATATTCTTTCTTTAGATGCCTGCAGTGATCTGGAAACAATGTCCTATTCAAACATTTTTGAGTTGCACAATGCAAATCTTACATCAGCAGGTTTATTTTTTTTATGAAATGGTGGGACCTATTTAAATCATATGACTTGGTGCCTCCCATGGGGTCAAAAACCAATTAGGACAAATTGGAGAATGTATTTTAGCATGAATGCTTAGCTGGGCCATACTGAGGTCAAGGAAAGGCCTGTCATGTTTGGGGGTGCCCTCACAGGCTGTCCACTGATGGAGCTCTGTGACAGGATTTAATGCAATGAGGCAGCTGGGTCCAAGTCTTGAGCAGGTGGTGATGATGGACTCGTCTGTGCGTACAGGTGGCCCCATAGACATGAGCAGGTAAGCTTGCACGTCAGCCAATCAGAGGTCAGTGCACAGACAGAAGGAGGGGTCAAAGATTATGAAAACTTCATTCTGCTTCTTATAAGTGACACATGGACAAGGTGGCCTAGATTTGAGCAACACTTTCTATGTAACCAAATCCTAAATAAAATAATACATATAGAAAACTATTTCAGTCATTCAGTGCTTTTTTAACAGCCATTTTTATGTATTATATTTGTATAATACATTATAATGTATTACACTATAATTTGGAAAATTAGCTATTTTTCTATTTTAGTATGTTAAAGGTCCCGTTCTTCGTGATCCCATGTTTCAAACTTTAGTTAGTGTGTAATGTTGTTGTTAGAGTATAAATAAAATCTGTAAAATTTTAAAGCTCAAAGTTCAATGCCAAGCGAGATATTTTATTTAACAGAAGTCGCCTACATCGAACGGCCAGTTTGGACTACATCCCTCTACTTCCTTCTTTAATGACGTCACTAAAACAGTTTTTTGACTAACCTCCGCCCACAGGAATACACAAGAGTTGCGTTTGTAGAGTGTGTTTGTCGCCATGTTGTCGAAACGCTGTTATTTTCATCCCGCAGTCCAATCACCGGGTCTGATTCCGGCTCAAATTGATAGGGTAAAATTAAAGACGTTTACAATAACACTGAGCGCATGCATCTCCACGTTATGGTAAGAGGCGTGACCTTTCCGGGCACGGTGCGCTCAGAGCTGTCGAATCACAACACAGGAACCGCTGGCACAATCAGAACTCGTTACGTATTTCTGAAGGAGGGACTTCATAGAACAAGGAAGTCATCAGCCCGTTTTTATGACAGTGGAAACAGCGGTATACAGATAAGTAAATTATGTGAAAAATACTGTGTTTTTTTACACGCGAAACATGAACACATGTTATATTGCACACTATAAACACAATCAGAGCTTCAAAAAAACCACGAAAAACGGGACCTTTAACCATTACTATATAAGAAATGTTATTTAATGTATTTCTATAATGGCAAAATTGATAATGCTGATAATGACAGAAGTCGTTACTCCAGTCTTCAGTATAAAATGAAATCATTCTAATATGATGATCTAATATGAATAAAAATAATACATTTATTTGAAACAGAAATCTTTTGTTATAATGTACAGCTAAGGAGTGTACTGTCACTTTTGATCAATGTAATGTATTCTAGCTAAGAATACATATTAATTTCTTAAAAAAAATCAATACATTTTATACTTTTAATAATTAATAACTTTTTAGCTATTCACATAATGTAAACAAACATCTGTTTCCATGCAGGTACAGTAGATAGTATATTCTATTCTAAATGACATAGTGCGCCCCTCAAATATCTAAAAAGCAATATTCCTCCATCCCGTGGGCTGTTCATAAAGAAGATGTTTTATGTATGGAGAAAAACTGTGAGAGAAAGAAAATTATAGGAGGTTTGATGATGTGCTCATTAAAAAGTATACTTTGCCTTAAACATTATATCCTGTAGCTTAGTTGCTAGATGTTCCAGTACCGGCAGCCATATCTGCTCAAAGACAGCAACGTTCCCCTTTACCATGGCTGTTAATTTCTCCAGGGGAAACACTGTAAAAATCCCTGGTACCGGTGTCAGCGATGGGGGCATGTTTCTAATCCACTGAATTAAACAATTTCTAGCAAACAGTAGCAGTTGAAGTAGCTGTTTTTGGTTTTATTAATTCACTAATTTGTTCCTTGCATGTCCTACAAGTCAGAATCTCTGTTTTATTCATACTAATTTTAAACACTGAGCCAACATGTTTTCTCTTGACTTTCAACTGAGCATGTAGCCTTCCGTAGAAATGCTAACTACTCGTGAGCAAAAAAGCAAAGAAAAGAAGTGACTTTGAAAGAAAAGGAGAGCAAAAAGATGGCCCGAAAACATTCTCTAATGATCCATCACTCCTTTGGGAATCTCTCGCTGCAGAGTTCTCTCAACAAACATGCTGTTGGCACCATCGTCTCCAAGGCAGTTTCATGATTTCCCTTCCCTTAAGACAACACGCTGCTTAGCAAACTGCCTTTAGCAAAAGAGTCCTCATCTCAATGTGTGGGGTTAATGACAGCATCGATCAGAGGCTACGGGGAGTTTGAACACGTATGTACGAGTGTACGTCTGACTTCGAAAATTACTCATAAACACCTCACAGTGTGAACTTTATGACATGCACAGATGAAAATGCTGTATTCTGCCGTTTGGTGGTGATTCACTCCCGACAGTGAAAAACAAAGTGCTTTTCCTATTAGATGGAGAACCACTCTCGTTTTCTCATTTGTTCGCAGGCTGCACAGACGGAGGGCAAAGTTCCCAGCCGTTTGGGTCTCATCTAAACATGGGAGGCGCACGGGCCTTGCAGCCAAAGGCGGTAGGAAATGGGTTTATGTTCTGTGTCTTTCAGCGACATTCAATCTCTCTGTCTGTTCTCTTGTAATTAGTGAGAGAAAATTGACAAATGTATGAACGGATGCCTCCGAGAGGCAGTTTTTTGTTCATAATGAGACACAGAACTGCTGTTTTGCCACCATCCGAAAGATGTTTGATGCTTGCCTTTCAAAATCACCAGACATGACTCACTGACTTGGGTTCACCCCCGTAATTCTCCTCCCGAGAACCTGAATCCCCTTTACTGTGTCTGCAAAAACATTAAAATCGACGCCCACTGTAAGCAAAAGATAACTTGTCTGTCGTGGCATCAAAACTTCAAAGCAGCAGGAAGAATGAATCTTCGTGATGAGGCCAACGTGCTGTTTTATTCGTTTGTAATCTCCTCTTCGCATTAACGGTGATGTGAGTAGATGTGAGTGATGCTCTTTCGCATGAGAGTGTCTAACGAACTGTGTGTGTACGAGTAAGCGAGCATGCTGTAGTGAAACTCTCCCATGCTGGGCAATGATCCTCCATTAGAGCAGAAATCTTTTCAGCTGCGGCTTTGCTAATGTTACAGGCGATCATGTAGCATTAAGCATTTAGATATTTATCATTAGCACGCCATTAAGGGGGAGTCATTAATGCGATTCCGCTAATATCAGTGCTTTTTAAATGCGAGACAGAGAGCGGAAGAAACTGACGCTTCAGTGACTGAAAAATGGGGCGGGAGTGTGACTTGTAGCTTGTGGGTACTGGTGTGTTCCCAATCATATGTTCCCAAAATTGAAATTAAACCTTGCATGTTTCAGTCACTGTTTGTGTTAATGGCTTGTCAGCGCTTTAAAAAATGAAATGATAAATTATTTTGAACCACGAATATACATATAAACAGGGGGAAAAAAACTGAGAACAGATGACTTTGAGAGTGTGTGTGCACGTGTGGCGGCAAAGGATGCTTTTCACAGTTTATCAGGTTGGCAGGCTTGTTCTCATTTAACAGCTGAGCACACTGTTGGCAGTGTGGAGACTGGCCTGAGGGTCAGAGGATCAGTCAGCAATGGTTCCCATTGCTGTGAGCTATACACACACACAAAGCACACATACTTACACATATGCACTAACATACTTCGCTTAAAATTACACACACATTTCAAAACCTGATCTGTACACAAAACACAAACAGTACATAAATTCACTTAGAAAGCTGGCCTATATGCTATCTGTAAAAATCCTAATTTGGGATAAATAGGTTTCTTGTGTATACAGACTTGTGACTACGGCAAAAATCTAATCTGCAACTCATTCAGGAAAAAAACAAATACCCAATTTTGACAGGAAGATAGATTTAGCTAAACTTTTATGTGCTATTAAAGGGATAGTTCACCCAAAAATGAAAATCATCCCATGATTTACTCACCCTCAAGCCACTGTAGGTGTATATGACTATCTTTTTTAGACAAACACAATTGGAGAAAATATTTAAAAATATCCGGGATCTTCCAATCTTTGTTATGGTACAGTGAATGGGGGGACACATTTTAAAACCCCCCAAAAATGCATCAATCCGTACGGCTCCAGGGGTTAACAAAGGCCTTCTGAAGCGAAGCAATGGGTTTTGTAAGAAAAATATCCATATTTAAAACTTTATTAACTATAATAACTAGCTTCCGTCAGGCAGCCATACACATCGATCTGAGGCAGAAAAGTATCCTCTGACCTGACGCATGATATAATGATGAATGCGGAAGTGCAGAGGATAGAGCAAAACAAAACAAAACACCGGTCACAAATTAGAAGTCTAAAACGAGAAATTTTAAAGACAAATGTCAGAGGATTTCGATGTAAGAGAAGAAGAGCTTCAGTTTGTTGCACAGCTCTATTTGTTTGAACCGTGAGAAGCATCTAAGCTTACGCTACTCCTACATCCTACTGTACGCCATACATTGCTTCAGGGGTTACTCATTTGGCGCAAGTCGACTTGCATAGTATGCGTATGGTCGTCTGCCGGAAGCTAGTTATTTGAATTTATAAAGTTATTTGAATTTATAAAGAATTTATAAAGCATAAATATGGATGTTTTTCTTAAAAAAAGCCCATCGCTTCGCTTCAGAAGGCATTTATTATCTCCCTGGTGCCATGTGGATTATTTTTATAATGGATGGATGCCTTTTTTTTGGTGCTTCAATTTCTAGATGAATTTAAATTCATCTGTCTAGGTGTACTCACTCTTAGAGGAAATAAAAAGAGAAGATAAGTTGGGTTCAGTGTGGTCAGGTCATTTGGGTTAGGTCTCGTTTACAGTCTAGGTTTGGCTTAATGCCCATACAGACTACTCGGAGCAAGCAGCACAAAATTGTGCTCTAACATGAACATCCATCCTCCATCACCATTTGACAACAAGCCACTGTACACTGTCTCTATACTGTCCTTCTGCACATTTGGCTGACATATGGATTAAGTATAGTGAACATATACATTTATGAAGCCTTCCTTAGAAATGAAATGTTATCTCTGCCAAGGCTCACATGTTGGGAAAGAGGAGGAAAATATTGTGAAAAAATCCCCTGAGCTCTACAAAGAGGTGCTCTGTGGGGAATATTAAGCCAGATACACCATACAGTGTGGGAAAGACATGTCACAAACACATTTCCCAGCATCCTTCACTCAGGTCAAGAAAAAGTGTCACCATGTGCATGGAAAACAGTGCCAATCCTGAATGAATAAGCGTAGAGATGCTGCGGATATCAATGTCCCTTGAGATGCAGAACCATGCCAATTATAGTTTGGGAAACAGCAAAAAGAGTGAAAAGTTCACTTAAACAGTTCCCCACTTTTGTTCCCACTGAATCACTACACAGAGTTGGTCTGACAGCAGATGTTTGCAGATTTTCACTTGGCTGTGGTTATGCTGTAGATAAACAAACATTGTTGTCCTTCTGTCTTGAGTTTGTTTGATGGAACTTGAGCTGAAGGTCTCAGTATCACAAAATCCCACTGGACTGTTCCTGTCCCTTATGAACTAAAGCTTCCCCAATCTGCTCCAAAGTAATTTGTTTTCCACTTTAAAAGTTTTGCACTAGAAGAAATAATACCTTTACGAACTATGTTTCAAGTTACTTACAATAACATGAAATTAACATATATTCATGGCTATCTTATTCTACATAAGTCATGGCCCCCTCTCATGGTGGCCATCATAGAGATCACATGACCAGCAGTATCTTGGATTTGAGTTGATAAACAATAACTTGAGACAAGCTTACCTCAAACTTTTCTGAAGACTTGCGAAAAGAATCAGTTTGCTTTGTTGTCAATCTGTGATAACATCACATAAATTCCATTGGTACTTCAGAGGCATGATTTTCAGTAATGTCTGTGCACGTTGCCACTTCAATCTGCCTTCATAACAGTAAGTTAACTCTTGATTCGAATCGCGAATACCTTCCTTTCTGCAGGATTAAGCACAGCAAAGCCATTTTAGTCTTCTGCACCGATCCTGAGGGATAGGAGCGAAATGTGCCTTAAAAGAGCTCATAATTAGTTTGGAATGGGCCAATGAGAAAATACAATAGGGGACATGAGAAATTGCATTTCAAGTTCAGGTTCAATCAACTTGTCAGTTTATGTTTTAAATTGCAATTAATTTTTAATCAAATGCACAGATGAAGATTGTATTACTTGCATCTGCAATTAAAGAGGCTGTGGTTTTTCACAAGGGGCCAGGAAATTAGTACAAGGGTATCTGCAAAGTTTCAATTGGCTGATCTTATTTATTAAAATACTAGAAAATTGAAAGGAGCATATATCCATATTGTGCCTGAAGAGATAGTGTCAAAGGTAATTGTGAATACCCAAGAATCTATCTGATTAAATTAAATTAGACTGTTGATGTTTGAACCTCTCACTTTCGGGGCTCTTTTATGTCTGTTGAGAACAGGGAAAATGAACAATAACTAGCTCTAATGAGTCCACAGCACACAGAGGCCCTAAACTGCCCATGGCAGAGGTTTTTAGAGGTTTTTCATGAGAACTCTGGGACTTTGTTGTGTTCTTGTCATTACCAAGAAGCACATGCCCTCTTGGTCTGCCCCTGTGGCCTGACCATTTGTGTACGTACAAGTTCTCGCTTTTTTAGTGATAATGAAACCTAATCTTGATACAAATGTCACATTTAACCTTAAGAGAATTAAATGGAAACATGGGAATAGATTTTAAACCTGAAGAGATATGTTTACTGTATATGTGATGTAGCTTGAAGAGTAGGAAGGAAGATTTTGTGTTGCATTAAATGTCGTTTTTGTAATGTTTTTCATTATGCAGCCATTAGAACGCTTTCCTTTTGTATAAAGGTATTATCACGGTTAAATGGGTTTTTGTAACGACATACAGAGTATGAGAACAGTCATTCAGTTTCCATAAGTCTGAGAATGTTAACAGCTATACCACAGCCCTGCAATGACACATCATAATGGCCGCTTCAATGGCATTTCAGCAAAATGATGTAACACACTACTCTGTGAGGGAAGTAGGAAGAAAATAGCAAAAATATAGAGAAATCTATTTAAAAATATAAAGAAAAATATTAAAAAGATAATACATACTACCATTCAAACATTTGAGGTAAGTTTAAAAAAAAATAAAAATAAATAATAATACTTTTATTAAGCAATGATTCATTAAATTGACAGTAAATACATTTATCTCTTAAGAAAGATTTCTATTTTAGATAAATGCTGTTCTTTTGAACCTTCTATTCATCAAAGAATCAAAAGAAGTATCATAGTTTCCACAAAACTATTAAACAGCACAAATCTATTCAACATTGATAATAAAAAGGAATATTTCTTGAGCACAAAATCGGCATTTTAAGATTGATTTAGATTTAGGATCATGACACTGAAGATTGGAGTAATGGCTGCTAAAAATTAAAAAAAATCACAGGAATAAATTACATTTTGAAATATATTAAAATGAAAAACATTTAAAAAAAAAAATCTAACATTATTTCTATATATATATATATATATATATATATATATATATATATATATATATACAAATGCAGCTTTGGTGAGCATAAGAAACATTTCAAAAACTAAAAAAAAAAAAAAAAAAAAAAAAAAAAAAAAACCCGACCCCAAACTTTTAAATGGTAGTATATATATACCATAGCGTTGCATGATTTTACATGTTGGTCCATACTGGTTTATGCTGGTTTCATGCTAATCTTTGTCTTGCATTTGCATGTTGTTCAAAAGAGCAGAGCATGATGAACATACAGCAAGAATTAAAAAAGCTTACTGGGATGTTATAGCCTAAAGACAATCACTAACATAAATATTGCAATGCTGGCTTTAGGACATTAGATTGAATTAGATACAGTGGATTTGTTTGTTTTCATCTCTGGATCAGAATCCGTTCACATCATTTTGTATGCTGGCACTCAAATTGACCCATGTAACTATGTTTGATCACGGGTGAGTTGGTGAAAACTTGACTAAAGCTTTTTATTTTAATCCTCTAAAGGCTGCTAGTGTACACAGAGTGGGCCAGTAATCCCTACCATTCCCTGAGCGCAGCTCTACAGCTCCACAGTCCACACCTCTATGCCTCACTGCTTTATATTAGGTCAGGCTGTGTAAAGCAAATACCCATTAAACAGACCACACAGCCAGAGAGAGAGAGAGAGAGAGAGAGAGAGAGAGAGAAAGATAGACCTCTGAAACACAAGCCTGGTCAGCAATTGCCTTGTCTCTTGGTCTTGTTTACCTGAGCTAGCCAGTTATCGGTTATCCCACAGTAAGCCTGTGTAGATATGAAAGTAGGCAGATTGACTCACAAATAGATCTGCACTTAACCTGAGCCCTGCCAAAACTAATATCCCTGTCTTTATCTGTACACAAAAAAGTTCCTCTAATGAATCTGTTGGGTGAAATGGTTCAAATCGTAAAAATCGCAGCAATGCCCGTTTAGAACATTTATTGGACTCAAACTAAAACTCTGTTCACACTAAATTTGAATATGCTTTGGTTTTTCAAATGTCACAGTGAAGTTAGATCAGAAATTAAACCCTTGTGAAGATGCATGCAGCGCACTCAAACCCAAGCCTTTATTTGCAAGCATGCTTCTGCATGATTCTCCATTTTTTATCTGTATCAAAAATGCATTGGAGAATATCTATATAGAGAAGTGCAAATGAGAAGTATGTGATAAATAAACATGTGGAATTAGTAATATAATGTATTAATGTTCATGAGCTCACAATAAATGACTGTCATAACAAATTAATATTATGAAACATATCATGACTGCATACAGTTAACCAATCACTTTTTTCCCCTCAATTGCACACATTACCTTCAGTGTTCCAGTATCCACACTTTCTGAGAAATCACTGAAAGGTACACTATGTAACTTTTGGCCTCTAGCGGATAAAAAAAAAAAAAAAAAGCGAAATTTCAGTATAATTATATATTAATGCCCAGGTGATTACGTCTGCAGCGCATCCAGTCCCTCGCCCTTTTTGTTCCCCCTCCCCTGCCATTCTATTATCTTCTCAGGGACCCCCGCCCACTAAAGGTTATCAAAGTGCGGTAAAATGTGTGTGTCTCACTCACTGTCCTTCAGTGCTGATGATGAAGCAGTCTATTAGCTCACATTTTAGCAAAAACCCATCAACGTCTAAAGATACCTCAGCCGAAGGAGCGACGGCAGATGTAGACTCAGATCAAGAAAAAGAGCAGGCGAGTGAAAGGTCAACTCATGCAGCTAAAAAAATTTTTTCAAATTCCATACAGAACGGCTGGAAGAATTTCCATGGCTAAGGTACAACAAAGAAAGTAACGAAATGCATTGTGTATATTGTATAGAGTGTGGAGCTAGTGCAGGAAACACAAAATTTGCAACAAGGTGTTCAAACTTTAAACACAAAACGTCTCGGGTTACGTCTGTAACCCTGGTTCCCTGAATAAGCGAACAAGTCGCTGCATTGACGCTTTGGGAACACCTCTGCATGATTACGTCTTAAGCCGGGCACACATTTAACGACTGTAAGGCCGATTATGAATGTAAATTGATACTTATGACTGATCGCGCTCAAACGCGTCCAGTCAGAGTCGAAGGAAACAATCGGTATGTGTGTTCAGTTCAGTCTTAGAATGTTTCAGCTAATCGTTAGGTGTGTCCCCAGCTTTAAAGCACTCGTGCAATCGAACCAATAGTGTGAAGGGACGTCAGTGTAACGTCTGGATGGATCCGTTCAGAGTCAATAAACTTTGGAGTTTTCAGAACGCTTTTAACCTGATGAACTTTGTTTGTTAATCACTAACTCGGCTCCGGACGACTGTGACTTTCGGCAGGTTTGTGGACCTGTGAGGGTAAACAGAAAACTCCCACTTCCTCACTTTGGTGACTTCAAAAGGAGCACCCCCCCCCCCCCCACCCCCCACCCCAGAGACTGACCAGATCCACATTCCAACACCCACACACACAGGCACACACACACACAAAAACACACACACCAAAAAAAATACAGAAACACACAATCATACATTTTTGACTGTATATGTAAAATACAACTATGCTGAAATATATCCATCATGTATTTTAGGGCCTATGCATGTTTCCTAGTGTTTAAATGAGTGTATTTGTGCTAGTGTGCATTTTAATAGTGGAATCTTGTCTGTAAACCATAACTTCTTTTATATGCATTTCTGATGTATCGAGTTTGATCTCTCCGTAAAGCTCCGGACTCGAGCTATTCACTGAGGTATGTCACATAGCTGACAAATGCATTTTTCTATGTGTTTAATGATACTGTGAAGAAAGCACTCCATCTCGAAATCCAATCTGATAGTCATTAAGTATGCAAATTCAGCTAGGAGACCAAACAAAGGAACTTTGCCCGCCAAATAGTGCTGCGCATCTATTGGTCGCTACAATTCAGGAGGTGTGTTAGCTTGGGTTTCCATAAAAACAACGACACACACCTTCTCCGTTCTTCTCTCTTTGGGTCTCCCGATTGTCTCACGAGCACCTCGTGCCCGTTTCGAGATGCTGCATTGACGCTTTGGGAACACCTCTGCGTGATTACGTCTTAAAGCACTCGTGCAATCGAACCAATAGTGTGACGGGACATCAGAGCGGGTGACGTCACGGACCAGGAAACTATAAAGCACTCCTGAGAACAAAGAATGCCAGCTTCTGATATAGATGAAGTAGACGCTCACAGGCGTGCAGAGAGTATGGCTTAAGCAACGCAGCGTCTCGTTCCCTTATTCAGTTACAGACGTAATCCAAGACGTTCCCATTCATGGGAATATCGACACTGCGTTGATGCTTTGGGAACGCTATCCCAACTAGGCCATAAGACCAAGTGCCTGTGTGTTATCTTTACGACAAGAGCACAGAGGACCCTGGAGTGGAGCCCAAATCAAGGTTATAAAACCTAAAAGTGTGCTGAGATGACCACCCAGCTGCATCACATATATCGGAGATGGGAACCCCCGAGATCAAAGCTTTTGAGGCAGCCATACCCCTAGTCGAGTGTGCCCAGACAGCCAAAGGTGAAGGCTGCCCAGATGACTCATAGGCAAGATGGCCTCGACCACCCACTTGCTCATTCTCTGCTTAGACGCTGGGCCTCCTTTCTTAGGAGACCCATAACAAACAAATAACTGATCAGTTTTTTGCCACAGGGCAGCTCTGTGGACGTAAGTGTCTAAAGCCCTCACTGGACAAAGCAGATTTAGTTTTTCCTGATCTGGGTTTGTAAAAGGTGGAGGACAGAAGGCCTGCAGTACGATGGGCCCTGGGACATTGGTGGGGACCTGGGGTATATACCCAGGTCTATGATGCAGAAAAGCCTTGACCATTCCTGGTGCAAAATCCAGACATGAAGGAGCAACAGAAAGTGCTTATAGATCTCCGATTCTCTTGAGATGATATAGCTAGCAGAAATATAGTTTTTAGAGTGAGGAACTTCTCAGGTACCCTTCCAGTACAATAGCCAAGTCCCAGGACGGAGTTCTTGTACGCACAGCAGGCCTCAGCCTCTGGGTGTCATGATCACCAGTGAGAGTGCCCTATCAGCCTCTAGAGGGCACTCCATCCCGGACTCTCATTTCCACCTGTTACATGGACTGCAATTCCCATACACACTCACCGGACTCATTATCCAATGTCATTACACCCAGCTGTATTGTATCATGTCATTAGTGTCTGTCTATTTATACTGAGTTGTTTCTGTCCTTGGTTGTGGTTCATTGTTTAATGTTACGTGTACTTCTGGTTTTCTGGTTTTGTTTGGACTGTCTTTATGGATTTTGACACCTGCCTGTTTGGATTACGACTCTGGATACCCTAATAAATTGCTGCTATTGGATCTGTCTGCGTCCTTGTGAGTACCGTGACAGAACGAACCACCATAACTACTAGATCCAGCAGCATGAGCATTCAGATTCGTTCCCCAGCCTCCATTGGAGAGCGGATGGCTCTATTTCGGGCAGTGGTGGCTCTGTGACAGGAGGGGAGAGAGGTAGGGTGTTTTGCCCAGTTTTTCTGGACGATGTCAAGAGGACTGCGGTATAATGATGAGGCGCTAAAAGGGGTATTTAATGGATGCCTCGATAACCCTCTGCCCCAGAGGAGTTGGAGGGGCTCCAGATCCTGGATTTTTGGGGTTTTATCCATTATCTCTCCCACAGAAGCCGTTGGGCAACTCATGCTCAGCCAGAGCCTGCTCCAGAGCCCGCTCCAGCCTATGAATCCGTTCCAGAAGTCACAGGGGAGGTGGGCACTGAGCCTCTGCTTCACCCCGGTAAGAGGAGGAGAAGAAGGAAGAAGGCTTCCTTCATCCTTCAAGGCCCGGAAGCTGCTCCAGTCAGTGAGTCCGCTCCAGTCAGGGAGTTCACTCCAGAGCCTGCTCCAGTCAGTGAGTCCGCTCCAGTCAGTGAGTCCGCTCCAGTCAGGGAGTCCACTCCAGCCAGGGAGCCCGCTCCAGCCTGTAAATTCACTCCAGCCAGTGAGTCCACTCCAGAGCCCGCTCCAGCCAGCGAGTCCACTCCAGAGCCCGCTCCAGCCAGTGAGTCCACTCCAGAGCCCGCTCCTGCCAGTGAGTCCACTCCAGAGCCCGCTCCATCCAGTGAGCCCGCTCCAGAGCCCGCTCCAGCCAGTGAGTCTGCACCAGCCAGTGAATCCGCTCCAGAGCCCGCTCCAGTCAGTAAGTCCGCTCCAGCCAGTGAGTCCATTTTGGGTGAGCCACCGCCTCACCCTCATAAGCGGAGGAGAAGGAGGAAAAGGGCTTCCTCCGTCCTACAAGGCCTGGAGACCACTCTAGGGGTTGTTCGTGGGTTCTCCAAGTGCCTTGCCCTGCCGGCGCCAATGAAGCGCCTTGCCCTGCCGGTGCCGCCAGAGCAGACTGTGCCCGCTGCCGTCCCAGAGCAGCCCGAGCCCGCTGCCGTCCCCGAGCTACCCGATCTCCCTGATGTGGCCACGGAGGCCGTCGCCGAGCTGCCCGCTCTCCCTGATGCGGCCACAGAGCACCCTTGGGCTGCCCTGCTGCCACCGCCCAGGCCGTCTGCCTTGCCGCCACCGTCCAAGCCTTCTGCCCTGCCGCCACCGTCCAAGCCTTCTGTCCTGCCGCCACCGTCCAAGCCTTCTGCCCTGCTGCCTCTGCCCAGGCTACCTGAACCGTTGAGACCCGCCTGGTCTGTTCCTCCAGCACCGCCCTGGCACTCAGCCAGGAACCCAGACCCGCCAGTGCCCACCTGGTCAGTTCCTCCAGCGCCACCCTGACATTCAGCCAGGACTCCAGAACCGCTGGAACCAGCCTGGTCAGTTCCTCCAGCGCCACCCTGGCACTCAGCCAGGACTCTAGAACCGCTGGAACCAGCCTGGTCAGTTCCTCCAGCACTGCCCTGGCTATCAGTTGGGGACCCTGGATCTGGCCCGCCATCCCTCCCCCTGATCCTCCTCCTGTCCACCTCCCTCCTGAGTTTTTGTGTTTTTGTTTTGTTTTGTTTTGTCTGGTGGAGCGTCTGGTAGCCGCTCCTTTGAGGGGGGGTAATGTCATGATCACCAGTGAGAGTGCCCTATCAGCCACTAGAGGGCACTCCATCCCGGACTCTTATTTCCACCTGTTACATGGACTACAATTCCCATACACACTCACCGGACTCATTATCCAATGTCATTACACCCAGCTGTATATACAATACATGTCATTAGTGTCTGTCTATTTATACTGAGTTGTTTCTGTCCTTGGTTGTGGTTCGTTGTTTAATGTTACGTGTACTTCTGGTTCTCTGGTTTTCTGGTTTTGTTTTCTTTGTGTTATTTTTTGTGCTTGTTTGTATGGACTGTCTTTATGGATTTTGACCCCTGCCTGTTTGGATTACGACTCTGGATACCCTAATAAATTGCTGGTATTGGATCTGTCTGCATCCTTGTGAGTACCGTGACACTGGGTACCACGGAGAAAACGTATAACTAAGGGGTTTCTTCCCACAGAAATACCCTCCAAAGGAGCATGATAAGTGGATATAGCTGCGATATAGACCTTCAATGTAGAAGGAGTTAGACCATCCGAGAATTTTTCTTGGAGAAATTGCAGTACATGACTGATAGAGGAGTGGACCGGATCCACTTAAGACTGGCTACACCAAGTAGCAAACAGCTTCCACTTATATGCATACAGTTTCCATAACTCCGGGTGGGGGTGAGTTATCATGCCGTTCGCTTGAGACAGCAGGTCCTGCCTGATTGGGATCTCCATGGGGGAGCCGTCTAAGAGAGACACTAGGTCTGTAAACCACACTCGGGTTGGCCAGAACGGGGCTACCAATATGAGACAGACCCCGTCCCGCCGAACCCTCTCCAGAACTCCGGGGAGCAGAGCAATCGGGGGAAATGCATACAGACGCAGCCTCGGCCACGTCTGTACCATGGCATCCAACCCCAGAGGGGCTGGATGAGTTAGAGAAGTTTGAGACGTCTCTTTCGAGGCAAA
The DNA here is from genome assembly GCF_018812025.1 of Megalobrama amblycephala. Lineage (NCBI taxonomy): Eukaryota > Metazoa > Chordata > Actinopteri > Cypriniformes > Xenocyprididae > Megalobrama > Megalobrama amblycephala. The sequence continues at coordinate 13,557,321 of NC_063066.1, read as the reverse complement.
TAAGTTGACTTCTGCGTGACCAAAATTCTTCCATATGAGCTCCACCACCATCGGCCCCTGCCTCGACATGATGTCTGCCCCCACATTTTTATGCCCTGGGATATAAGGTGCTCTCAGGGAGACCAGCTTATATCAATCAAACGCTGGCTGGCCCTCCTCAGAGGGTCGGTGGGTACCGCTGCGCCCTGAAGCACACGAGGTGGCAGGGTTGGCAGAACGGCCCCCTGAGGGCACCGGAGAGGAGTTAGCTTGATAGATTTTAATACAGGACCCTCGCCGGAGGGGGCTGCCCTCAGAAGTCCTGCGCCACTGGTGCTCTTCGAAGAATTCCTTGCGATAATGACAGTCCGCAGATCTGTCTTACTAATGGAAGGCTTCGATTGTGTCGCCCGTCCCGGTCCCCAAGTTCTTTGCGGGGGAGCATGGGCAGCGGCACTTTGTTTTTGCTGTGCTCTATGTGCAGATAAGGAGCTAGCAGACGACTGAGACTGCTCCCGCTTAGCAGCCTCGGCGGGGAGAGAGCGGTGAGGGAGGAACTTCTGAAAAGTTGCCGATTGTTTTTTGGCTTCCTGCAACCTCTCGACGACCGAAGTAACTGAGTCGCCAAAGAGGCCCAGGGGAGACAATGGCGAGTCTAAAAGCACACTCTTATCTCTTTCTCTGATATCAGAAAGATTTAACCATAAGTGCCTCTCCATGGCCACCAGGGCTGCCATAGAACGGCCGATTGATTTTGCCGTCTCCTTGGTGGCACAGAGAGATAAGTCGGTAGCTTTACGTAGCTCTTGGATCATTTCAAAGCTTGCCTCACCGCTCTCATCAATTTCCCCCAGCAGGTCAGCTTGATAGGCTTGGAGAATCGACATAGTGTGTAAACATGCCACTGCCTGACCTGCTGAGGCATATGCTTTTCCCACCAGCGCTGTTGTTGTTCGTAACGGTTTGGTAGGCAGGGTCAGGGATTTAAGGGACGACGCTGACTCGGGCGAGAGATAGCTTGCAAGCGTCTCTTCGACCCGAGGCATCGTCCCATAACCATGCTGTTTTAACCCTACTATATTGGAATATATAGATGTTTGCAGGTAATATACTCTGAATTGAGCCGGCTTCTGCCACGATCTCGACACCTCGGTGTGGAGATGGGGGAAGAACGGCAATCCCCGATGCTAAGGCTGTGACCAGGCGGGGAGAAAGCGCTCATCAAGTTTGCTTTTAAGCCGTGCTTCAGATGTTTCAGCTGGCCAGTCGATATTTAACTTTGCCACCGCCCTAGTTACAACCTCTAAAAGCTCTTCATATGCTGGAGATGAGGATGGCGAGTCCTCTTCTCCAGCCTCGACACTCATTACATCCACCTCCTCAGAGCTGGATAAATGAAGTGCCGGTGTCTCTCTCCTGGGGGAAGAAACCGCAGCGCGTGCTTCCACAACCAAGGGAGAGACACTGGGTCTGGCGGTTGAGGGCCAAGATAGGGCTGGGCCCGTATGTAACCCCTCCACCAGATCCATCTGTGAACCCCAGGAATGAAGCCACCGCTGTGCCTCGGCAGCAGTGGGACCCCATCCCTGGGGATCACTCGCCACGGCGCCCTCTTTGTCTTTTTCAAAGAACGCCTGGCGTGAACGGAGTACGGAGTGTACGGAGCGTAAGCTTTTCACAATGCACACAGACAGCTCCCTTGAGAGCTGCCTGGGCATGCTCCACTCCCAAGCAAGCAACACACATCTCGTGTTATCCCCGCCTGTGATGAAGCGAGGGCAGGGAGAAACACACTTGACAAACTGCTGCTTGCTTGTCACCATAATACGTGTCTTTTTGCTAATATATATATATATATATATATATATATATATATATATATATATATATATATACACGATAACACAGAGCGCTGCTGAAGACACAGAAGCTGGCGTTCTTTGTTCTCAGGAGTGCTTTATAGTTTCCTGGTCCGTGACATCACCCGCTCTGACGTCCCATCACACTATTGGTTCGATTGCACGAGTGCTTCAAGACGTAATCACGCAGAGGCGTTCCCAAAGTGTTCCCATAGCGTCAACGCAGCGTCAATGATCCCATGAAATGGAACTATAAAGCTCCACAGTGAGAGCATAAAACATTAACTTTGCAAAGATGCATGTATTACATGAGGCTGCAAGTCGAGCCTCTGAGATGACCGAACTTATGGCTAAATTCAACACTGCTTATATCACAAAAAGCGAGATGCCCTTCACAAAGTTCAGGTCCGAGATAATTCTTTAAAAGAAAAAATGACTTTCCATAAATCCAACATAAGCACCGCATGCGCTCAATTCATTGGAGTCATTGCAGATACAATGAAAACCAAGACAACCCATGAACTTGCCTCAGCCCCATTTATATCATTCATGATTGATGGAGACACAGATGCGTCTATGAAGGAGTGCCAGATTATTTATGCACGGATATTTAGAATGGGCAAGCCAGCTAACATCCTGATTGGGCACACTGAGGTCCAACATGCCAATGCTCAAGGTAAGTGCTCAAGAAAACTAAACAAAAAGATAATGGAATCTACAGTTATTAATATCACAGATTAACTCTGGGCTGCCAACTCTCAGTTGCACTATATTAAATATTTTTTTTTTTTTATAAATTCTTTATTTTTACGAGTTTGGAACATCATGAGGGTGAGTAATCAATGACAGAAATTTCATTTTTGGGTGATTTAACCCTTTAAGATTAGCCTTGATCGGGTTATGTAAGCCACAATGCTAACATCTCTCATTTTATTATTAGGAATGGATGTGACCAAGATCTAGCTAAAGAGGAGCTTCAGGCACTGAAAATAATGATTATGGTCTATTTCATGCATAAGAGCTACCTTGGCCTGTGGGACATCATTTTGTCAAAGGAACCATACTCTGATTATAAAGTATTTACACTATTTTTTATAATAATCACATTTATGCTGTTACTTAAAGCAGTGTTCTCACAAACCATCTTATCTGTCTAATTCTTTAGAACATCCTTCAGTTAGTTCATATTATGTTGGTGCTCCCTGTGTCCTCTGCTGTGTGTGAGAGGGGCTTTTCAGCACAGAAGCGGATCAAGTCTGACGTGAGGTCATGTCTCAACCCAGACACAGTGGAAGACCTCATCAGAATAAGTACAGAAGGCCCAGAACTGGAAGAATTTGATGCCATTGAAAGTGTTGAGAAGTGGCTGTCAAAGGGAAAAAGACCTAGAAGGCCAAATTACATGCCCTGGCCAAATGATATCTTCAGAGTTCAGGGAGACTTTCTGTAGGTATTAAAGCACAAGAATGTGATTTCTTTACTCAAGTCTGTGTTAAAGTAGCCTGAAGCTTTTACAACAAATTAAGACAAAGCTGCTTGCAATAAGTTTAATGGTTTACAGTAAGTTAAAGATATGTTAAGAATATGGTAAAGTTGTTAAAAAGATATTTTTATGTATATAAAAAAGAATTTATTAATGCATTAAACATGTTTGGACTTAGTTTCAGTTTTTTTGTTTGTTTATTTTTTTACACTGCCCCATAACTGGTGCCACCAAATTAAGGCCCAGCACCACTGACTGTACAGCTTGGTAGCGCCAGTGCCACCCCTCGCAAAAATGTTGGTCTGGATCCCTTAAACTGCATGCATTTTGCAGAAGAACATTGTTTTGGTTGTGCTTGGGCTCTGCGTGACAGTTGGTTATCCTACTGCTCCTAAACATTCACTACTAGGCTTAAGAGATATAACCAGTTTAGATGGAAAGGATCTCAAGCTGACTAGCTGAAGACATCACTGTAGATATACCCATTAATAGACACTGTTCTTCCTTGTAAAAATAAAAAAAATAATAAAAAATCTACAACAACCCATTCATTACAGGTTGTTGTAGCGCTGTGCTGGTATTTTTTGACCCTTCACAATAGAAAATTCTTTAAAATGAACTCTGTTAGAGAGCTATATATGGCAATTTACCTGTTAAGTGATAAAAAGTCATCTTTGCGTTGCTTTTACAACATTTTAAATAGGACTGCCCTCGATTAAAGTTTTTTTCTGGTTGACTAGTAGTCATTCATTTTAAGCAATTAGTCAACTAATCAGACATTTATTAATAAACGATATAAATCATAATAAAGAGCCTTTAATGCCTACAATAGCCTAATCAGAACTCAAGCGCACACATAAAGCTTGCCACAGCGCACCTGGGGCCTGTACCATGAAGCTGGATTAGCTGGCTAACCAGGTAAGTTTCAGATTAGTTTGCGCCAATCCTGGGTATTAGGTACCATGAAAGTAACTTGGCTTTTAGTGGTGTTCATCACCATAGTAACTTACGCTCCACGGCTAACCTGCTCCGGGGCAGGTTATGTTCTGGGTTAGAGATTTCATACTGAAATTGGACCAATCAGATGTAAGCTAAGTGACACTGACACACTCAACACAATAAAATCACTCCCCCAGTTATTCTTCCTCCAAATTAAAGGTCATTATATAGTAAAAACAAATATTTAATGATGAAATTGTCTGGTTTTAATGATAATATAATTTATATGATTTGTATAATTATATGATCTATATTTTTATTAATCCATTACACACACACAAGTTTAGTGTAACAGTAGTTATTAAGCACTGTTTCAATGAATATTAATATATAATATGTAATATAGGCCTAAATAAGGAGTAAATATACTCTTTAAAAATTACTACATATGACCTTGTATGTTTAAGTCTCTATTGCTATATATTATCAACTATATAAACTAACTTCACAACTGTCACTTGCACTGATAGAGAAAGACCATTTCTTTTATTTGTCCTCTTTCACAGATAAGTATTTTCCATTAGTGTAAATGCATTTAAATTCTTCATTTTCAGCGAAGAGTTTTGAATCACGCTGGCTCTCTCGCGAGAAGTGAATCACAGTTTATTTATGTTGCAAGGCATGTGATTGGCTGTTTGCCACTGATGTCACGGATTCATGTGCACACGCTCCACAAACTCAGGATCAAAGCCTGAGTTGACAGAGAAAGTTGATGATCAGCATCATGGTACCAACAAAGCCGGATTGGAGTGGTTTGGTTTTGTCAACTCGAAACTAATCCTATAACCCTGAGTTTGTTCATCTGCCATCATGGTACAGGCCCCTGCAAAAGTAATGATTATGAATGTGTCGGTGAAAAACAGCGAGACTGTATGAATATTTTAATAATTAATTGATAACGATGCTGACTCATCATCTCTGCAGTAGTGGACGTGCCTATATGCACGTTTCATACATAATTTTTGGTTAATTTTAAAGTAGACATTTCGCTTTCTATAGATATATTTTTCATGTCTGTGAGGCAAGTTTACATAGAGTTTCGATTCTTTTTCCCCCCTTCTGTGAAGATGAAAGTGAAGTGACACGTGGCCAAGTATGGTGACCCATACTCGGAATTTGTGCTCTGCATTTAACCCATCCAAGTGCACACACACAGCAGTGAACACACACACCGTGAACACACACCCGGAGCAGTGGGCAGCCATTGCTGCGGTGCCCGGGGAGCAGTTGGGGGTATGGTGCCTTGCTCAAGGGTCTCACCTCAGTCGTGGTATTGAGGGTGGGGAGAGCGCTGGATATTCACTCCCCTCACCGACAATCCCTGCCAGACCTGAGACTCGAACCCATGACCTTTGGGATACAAGTCTGACTCTCTATCCATTAGGCCACGACTGCCCCATCTCTCTCAAGTTCACAGAGAGAGATGGCAGAAAGCGCACCCTGTTTGCTTTCATTATTTTACAAAAGCACACCGCTTTGTTGTTATTGTGAGTGCACATAAATAAAAGTAGATTCTTCACATATTCAAAAGATATATTACTCTTATCTGTATGACCAAAAATGACAGTGTATTTTCAGTGCAAGTGATCGCTCCGGCGCCTCCATGTTAGCTGTCATGCAGTAAGCGCTACTATTCAGCTTTCACACTCCGCACAAACACTTAAATAGTCCACATTTTTCTAGGTTAACTTTAAAGCATGCGGCCACGTAAAGTTTCCACTACTTACTTGTTTCAGGTGATAAGTCAATGAATGATAGGTGAGCATTTGGATGTCCTGACCGATGTACTGTAATTACCACATAGAACAGTTGTTAACGATCTGTCGCAGACTGCTTGGCTTTGCCACTTCCTGTGGATTTTTTGTCTAAGCCTCTTCTCGTCAACAGTTAGTCAACTATTATTAGGGGGCAGACTAATTTCAAATCCTTCAGTTCTCATTGTAGGGCCTCGCTCGACAGAACTTACCAATGACTTTATCAATGAACAACGTGATCGAACAAAGCTTCATTTGACAAAGGATTCATTTGCTGACACCAAAATCCCTGGGGGCACTGGATGGCTCCTAATTCCAGCTAGTCAGCATTAAGAGAAGTGGTAACAGGACTTAAGAACAGAGAATATCTGTTCTGAGGCCTTCCTGATTACATTAAATTTATAGACGCTCACAAAACCCTTTTGTATCAAACGAACAGAACAGGAAACACTAATTAAACGGACCTGAAAAGAACAACGGATCCATAGAGACCTCCTCCTGATTAGGAGTCCGTTTTGACCCGGTCACTTGTGACTCTGGTCGCTGTTCAATGACTCTATGCTTAAGGACTCAATCTTGAATCTCAAAAGGGACAATCATTTAAAGTATTAACTATATCCAGAATAACACTTGCTATGATGTCATTACAGATTGGAGTCAGGTTGGAGTCAATGCAGTATATGTTTGTATTCCCGTATGCCTTTTCTTTCTCTGGTAATTATTGTTTTAATTAGGTCAGTCTAATAATATGTGTGTAAGAAGTGTGTCATGTTTGAGTTCAAAATGCAGAATTTATAATTCTCTGTAATTCTGTGTGAATGAAACATTGAAATTCAGTATCAGGAAGATATTAAGATACGTTATAAAGTTGTTAATAAAACAGGAGAATGTTTCACAGATATCACGCAATGTGATCAATAGACAATAGACGAGGCGTTTCTAATCTCCGTAGCAACGTCTCATTAGAGGATCGCTCCTTTAAAACTATGCTGTCCAAACAAGCTAGAGCTGGAAGTAAAAAGGTCGGTCAGAAGTCGGACTGAAGCACAGTCGTTGAAGCCCAGTAGCCGAAGCACCGCTACTTTGACCACGGCGGAAAAGTCGCATAGGTCATTGAGAACTGATCCTTACCGGGGCTGATTTTCCATCTAACAGTCGCCGACTTCATCCACGAGCCGCGCAGCTGACCATTCAACAGCCGTCACATCCAGACTCCAAAACACTCTGTGAAATATCTGACCAAAGTCTCCAAAGAAGAAAACTGCTCAGAACAGCGCGTTTCACCAACTTTAACTTTAAAGCTTCCGCGCAACCCACGAAGGGCTTTCCCGAGAAGACGTCACCTGAAAGACAGCCAATCCAGAACGGGACTCCGCTGCACGCGAGTCGCAGAACAACCCGATTACCTCAGCTGTCAGAGCAAACGCAGGTACAAGCAAACTTCTCTCTCTTGCTGGAAACTGGTGAAACTCCTTTAAACCTGAAGAATCAAGCCAATGTTCAACAATTCACAACGCTCTGCTTTTGTGATTTTCCTCAGGTTGCGATGTTTAGTTAGTATTTGGGACTTTCTTCATAACTCATATCAACTCCGTGAATGTGTGTGTGTGTGCGTATGAATGTGTGTGTGTGTTTAGCTTTAGTTTCCTGTAATCATTAGAAGTAGTCAATAAAGCTTGCTTTGATTTTCACATATACGAGTTTCTTGTGCTGTGTATCAAATTACTGTCTTAAACTCAAAGATCAGTTACCTCTTGCTTATAATAATATAATAATTATAACAATAATAATCATAATAAAATATTGTTACTGTTGGCCGCAGAATAATATTTTACCCAGAATTGGTAAAATACTCTAACCTCAGTTTTCGCTGGACGAATAATTGATGAAGTGTTAAATATTAATTCTGAATCATTTACAGTGAATCACTTACAGTTGATTCAATTCTTATTCCCTGTAATAATTAAATTGAGCTAATGACCTAAGGTCCCTACAGTAATAAATGGTGGAGAATGCGGGCAGTTTAATCTAATTTGTACACAAAACAAGTAACTTGTGTGATTGTATCTTTTCTATTGATCCGGAAGATAGATTAGAAATAGAAACGAAGCTTTTGATAGTCATAACAATGATTGCACATAAGGCGCTGTGGATGAATGAAGTCTGAACTCGAAGTCTGAACTCAATAATATTGCGTGTTCCAATGTTATTTCAACTAAGCTAAAATCCCTGCATGGTTACATTAGAGAGTAGCTACCTAATGTGCCGCCTATATCCGCTCATTCGTGAGATGAGATATTAATACTCTAAACACTACGTGTCTGAGTTTGATTTGAATGGGATTATTTTAAAAATTCTTGATCAAGTATTTGTTGCAGTAAATCCTGCATGTTGTTGCGTGTCCAGAAACTGACACGAATAATTCAGATCGCCGAGATCTCAGTAATGTTACTATTATTAATTGCAGAAAAATCTGTGGATTAATGTGCCTCACTCTAACTTGTGGGTGTTGTTCAGCTCTGAAACATGAGAAGCTGAATGGTTCATTGTCATTGAGAACTGCACCGTCAGTTCAACGATTAATGTAAAATCACAGAGAGAGTGATATGTTCGTTATCTGTGTGCAAAGAGTATAGAACAAGTGTATTCTTTGTTGTGCGTCACGGTCACCACGACAGTGACAGCTGTAACCCGGAAGCCCTAAGAAACCTTTCCCGGGGTAACCTTTAAGTGCACATGCGCAGCCTGCCAGCGCCATATTTAACTGTGTGTAAACAAAGCCTAGCATAAGCTGAGCCAGCTAAAACTAGCGCAGCTGCATTACAGTCTATGTAAAGCTAGTAGCATTGCTAAAGGGCTAGTGGCTAGCATAGCATTTTGTGGTCTGAATGCAATGTTGCAATGTTGGAATGACTTCTTTCTTACTGAACTTTAATTCACTCTAGTGCTTTCACCTCCCTCTCTGTCTAACTTACACATCTTATCTTTTCTCATCTCCTCCCATTTGAAAGAACTTAACAAATGTTAAATTAATAAACCTGGTTTTTAATATCATTTGTTTGAGAGTTCTCTCTCCTAAATTTACTCTTGTCAGTTAAACACTGTTTTGTTTTAGTAATTAGCAATCATCCTGATTACTTTTGAGGACATTTCCTGTTATTTATAATTGCTCTTGTAGATTTTAATGACATCTGGGAATATGAATTTTTGATTGGGAATTTTAATTCCATTTCAATTTTAATTGTAAATCAATTTCATATGGTAGGGATATTTGTGGATTAATTTAATGGTAGTTCCTTACCAACATCTGTCAATTGTAATCATTAACTAATAATTATGGCTTTGAAATTTTAATTTCATTGGTCATTAATTAGGATTTGGGCTTCCCTAATTCAGATTATACTTGATTAATTAATTTGATTATAATTGCTCTCAATGTTTAATGCTGAACCCATTACAATTTTAATTCACAACTTCCAAATTTGAATTCAAAATTTCATTTAAAATAAGGTTTAGTCTCAGACTTTCACTCCCTCAGTCTTTGATTTAATTCATTTATTTAAAGGAAAATTTTGGGGTCTCCCTCAATACTTGGGTCAGTTGACTTCTCCTGCTAGCGCAGTAAGCCAACCCCCTAGGTGTAGCGACTCCCTAGTGCCACCACGCTGGCAACCCTGTATTTTTTCCAAATTTTGGGAGCAAAACTTCACTCTCTTTCTTCTCTCTCTCTCTCTCTCTCTCTCTCTCTCTCTCCCTCTCAGCTGTCCACTTCTGGTTTGACTACTGCTGCTGGTTTTTGGATTTGTACCTGTGAAAGTCATAAAAGCAGAGTGTTTGAGAAATATTTAACAAATATTTGGGAAACGGAACACTTCTTTTAAAATAGTATGACACTCACTTTACCTTCCCTCCTCATCCTGTTATCCTACCCAGCCTAGGCTCGAGCAGGTCGACAAGGAGACTGGTAGGCGTCCATAAACCCTGAGCACGCGTCTAGAAGCGCTTTGAGTGGTGCATGGTTGTCAATCCTACTAAGCTGAGAAACCAATACTGTCATTGTTATTGTTTTTCTTTCGCCCCAAAGGGAATTTTAATAACAATCACAGTCCTGGTACTTTGAAATCCTTTTCAAAACCCCTGTCTAGAACCATCCTTCTAAATTAAATTTTACAAAACTCATTCTGCAAACAGAGTTAAAGACAGAAACTTCATTTTATAGGGAAACTGGAAGCACCCCATTATTATTCTGCTCTTTGCTAAATGCTATTCTGTTTGTTTCGTGCTCTTCTTTTCTTCTGCTGTTCTCTAGCTGTGCTATCTGTGTGTGCTTACTGATTCTTTTCGCAGAGACTCCGAGTTAGAAGCACATCCACGAGAGGACCACAGTCGAGAACCAGTCTTACCTGCACATTTACACACTCATTACTCATTCCCATTAAGCCCACACTTGACATTGCACCCTTACACCTTTGATTTGCCCTGCTTGCTTGTTTTGTTTTGTTGTGTTTTGCTCTTTTCTTCAGGTCTGTGTCAGTTTCGGGTTTAGATCTCCCTCGCGGTGCCAAACATATCTCGCACAACAGACCCTGCTGGACACTGGAAGGATCTGGAGACCTGGCTAAGTGTTGTAACAGACAGCCTCCTACCTAAGGCCGCTGAAACACTAAAGCATCAGACACAGGACCAGCTGGATGACAACATAGCAAGCCTCATGAAACAGGACCCAAGCCAGAGCTACAGTCACAAAGAACTAGCCAAGATCACCGGCTCCTTAAGCCACACACTCATCGCCACCCTCAAACTGAGCGACAGGCAAGCTGCCCATCGCCAGCAGGAGCTGACATGCACAACAACGCATCGAACAGCTGGAGCTGGAGGCTCAGGAACGACGAGAAGGGCCTGATAAAGTGGAACAAGGCGCCGAAGAGGAGATCAACAGGCTAAAAGAGACCCTAGCAGCTACTACGCAAGAAATGGAACGAGGCAGAGCAGACTACGCTGACCTCTCCGACAAGCTACAGTACGCAGAACAGCTACTGGAAAAAGCAAAGGCTGACTTCAGAGACAAGAACAGCCGAATTAAAGCTCTCGAAACTCACCTGAATGAGTCAAGAAATGAGGTCAGCCGCCTAAAACAACAGCTTGACTACATCAAAGAAGAGTCTGACAGTATTAAAGAGGAACTCAAGCATGCATATGAATTGCGCTGTGAGCCGTCAAGAACACGTCGGACACCGACTTCACCTTTGCCAAGCAGGACCGGCTCCCCTGTTCCTGGACTGGCACATGATCAAAAGGGGGCAGTGCCAAAACAGTCACCTGTTCCCTCCGAAGAATCCTACCTCCCCGCTAAGCTAAAAGAACGTGCTCCAGCCAGCCACAGATCATCTCATGGCTTGGACCTCAGAGACCTTGACAAGCTCGCTAGAAACATTGGCAAATTCACTCCAAATGTGCCAGGTAGTCCAAATGTTCAGAGTTATCTGCAAGATATTGACTTCCATCTGGAAATGAGACCCAATGTCACTGACAAAGATAGACTTTATTTGCTCAGAGCCACATCCAGCTCTGAAGTGCGCAGCTTCCTGGACCGGCAGCCTGCCCACACAAAGACTGATTACCACCTGCTCCAAGAAGCTCTCATCAGAGAGTTTGCCGACCCTGAGTCAGAACGAGGACTAGTGGCTGCCCTGGAAACAAAACAAGGTCGTCACGAAACTCCTCAAGTCTTCTATAGCCGGCTAAGGCTAGCATACTTCGGGTCTCGCAACGAACAGAACATGGAGGAGGAATTGAACTTCAAAACTCTCTTCCTGAGAAACCTCCATCCTGGGGTGAGCCACCATCTCGGCGTCCTTGCCTGTCCACGCACAATGAGTGCTCAACAGTTAAGAGACTTGGCGCACAAAGCCTACTGTAAACAGAAGATGGCCTTAGAAAAGGGCACCAAAACCACCACAGTTCTTGACTTCAACACACAGAGTCAAGGGCTGGCCCTAGAGGGCACCCAGCGTCAAGACCTTGCCAAGCCGACACCCAAAGAGTGGAATGCATCCTCGTCCAACAGAGAGTGGGACTCCCACACTGGTACTCGACCTAAACAGAGAGACAACCGCTGGGATGGACCACGTGGACGACAACGCTCACCTGGACGTCACTGGGAAAATTCATGGAACCAATCAAGACCTCATGAGAGTCATTGGGAGAAAACCTGGAATCACCCAAGCTCATTTGGAAACCCCAGAGGAAAAGGCTCATGGGAATCCAAGGGAAAACGACAAACACACCCTGGAGCAACCAGCCCAAGGAATCGACGGAAAAACTCACAAAGATTCCAAGCTGACAGAGCTCAAAATGAATCCATACCAGAACAAAAGACTTCATCTCGTTTCGACTCTCAAGAGCTGATGAAAATGATGATGAAAGAGTTCTTCCAATTAAAGGAGGACGACCGGAAGTGGGAAGAGAAAGCGAAACCAGATTCATCCTGACTAGCGGCCGGACGAGATGGCAGCGACCACCTGACTCAACACACCCCAGAGAACAGCACCTCATCTCTCTCTCAGAGAACCACAAGCACCATAACTTCAAACGGACAAGAAGTCCCACCTGAACATCCTGCAAAACAGTCAGAAACTGATCCAACACCTGATGGGTCAGATCACAGCAGCATCCAACAAACACCTGCTGTGGAAACGACTCCAGTTCCTGAAAGTGCTGTCTTGGTCATCTGCCACTCCTCCGAAGAAAACAAGATTAATTCTGACACCCTACCTCTCTCATCCCAAACTCCAGTCCCCCAACTCCTAGGTGATCTCATTGAGAAAGGTATCGCAAGAAAGTTTTACCTCTCCATTATCATCGAACAACACATCAAGGTCGAAGCCCTCCTTGACACTGGAGCTGACATCACCCTAATGTCAACAGAACTCCTTGAAGAAGTCCAAAACAGAACAAAGAGGTCTAACGGAACCTTTAAACTTCAAAGGTGTGAGCTGAACCTCCAAGCATATTCCCACACAGGCCTACAACTAAAACGTGGCACCGATTCGCCTAACGGTGGGACCAATGAACCTTGTTCACCCAGTATACGTCTCACCACTCAACACATATCCTCTCCTCATTGGGAAAGACCTGCTTAACCGCTTTGAACACTTAATAGACTTCAAACACCTGAAGATGTGGACACAAGTCCGTGAGCCTCTGCCCCTCCAGTCAGTAAACTCCAACGAATTGCAGTGTCAAGTCACAGACATCGCCCCCCATCCACTGACTGACGATGCAAGTTCAAAGTCAAAAGCAAGTTCCACTCCAAGCAACAGGAACCAAGACCCATTCCTCTGCTCACTGCAAGCGTCAGACTCAGGTTCCCTCCGAATCATGACTGCCATAAATGTCCAAGACATATCAGTGCCTGATGCAGCATTAGCCCTGTGGGCTGAAAACTCAGCCTGAAGCTCTTCAGAACATTGAAGCAGACAAATCAGAGCATACCACACGTCTCGAAGCATAGCCGCTTCCCTCTCAATCCATGGTCAACAACTATGGCTACCTCCAAGATCGTCTGTGCTGCAGACATGCGATGGAATGACAGACTCTTGAGTCACTACTTCCTGGTTGTCCCCAACCTGCCTCATGACATCTACATAGGAGCAGACATCATGGTCCGTCTCAACGCCTACGTTGACACCGTGAATGACATCATATGGGCTCCCTTGTCACACCAATTGACATCTTCAGTCAACCTCAAGAATCTTCGATCTAGTCAAACAATACCAGACGCATGCGCCATGATCAACGAGCAAGAAGCCACAATCCCCGCTTACAGCAAGAGTGTCAGTGTCCGCCTCAACATGCGACCTGGCCAGACCCTTAACAGTAAGCTAGGTTTCTTCCAACCTTCCAGGACCTGCCTAAAACTAGGACTGACCTTGGAAGCCACACCTCTCATAGAAGTGTCATCTCGTGCGGTGTATGTGTTGTTCAACAACTGTATGGCCAAAGACATCAATGTGCCAAAAGCCAGTCACCTGGGATGGCTCATCAACCAGGCGTTCCATGACTTTGAACTGACAGTTCCTGTCATCGGCCACATACCAGTTGAACTAATGTCAGATGAATGCCACAACACCGTAACTTTCACAAAGCCCCATGAGATCATCGCCATCACTTCTATTCTGCCGGTGCCTAAAGAAAGTGTCTGCCGATCAGAACTTACAGATGACACTCACCTCGCTGTCTATGCTGTGTCAACACAGACTGCAACAGAGTCGCCTGTAGAACTGACCGTCAAGGCCCACAGTCCCTCAAATGACTCAGAGGAACCCTATGCTGGGTTCAATGCACAAGTCCAACAAATCCTAAGCGAGGCGGATGCCCTCCACAGTGAAATGGATCGCCAAGGACTCAAAGAAGTTCTGTGCAAATACAAGGACTCCTTCGCAAAGGATTCCCTGGACTGTGGCCTGACTGATATCCACATGGTGCGCATCCCAACTCACCCAAATGCGCCACCGACATTTGTGCGGCAGTACAAGATTCCGATAGCATCATACGAATCAGTGCAAGATATCATTGACTCCATGCTACAAAAGGGGGTCATCCGACCCTGCAACAGCACCTACTCCGCCCCGATATGGCCAGTCCTAAAGCCAAACGGCAAATGGCGGCCCACCATTGACTATCGCAAATTGAACCAGCAAGTTCCCATATCGCGATGGCCTATGACTCAAGTTGGACCAAGAGATTCCCAAGATCAAAGGCTCAACGATCCTATCCACACTGGACGTCGCCTCAGGATTTTGGACAATCCCGGTCCACCCTGATGACCAACACAAGTTGGCATTCACCTTTGGAAATCGACAATTCACCTTCACAAGGTGCCCATTCGGCTATTCCAACTCTCCAGCTGAATTCAACATCTTTCTAAACAAGGCATGCCCTGATGCCAGAGCCCGAGGCAACCTCGTTTATGTTGATGATATCCTGGTGAAAAGCAACAATGTGGCAGACCACCTCAAAGAAATCGACCATGTCCTGAACCAGCTGACAACAGCAGGAGCGAAAATTGCCCTCCACAAAGGACAATGGTGTAAAACCAAGGTAAATTATGTTGGCTTACTCGTCGGACGAGGCGGCATTGAACCGCAGTCCAGCCGTACACAAGCAATACAAAACATAAAGACGCCCACTAACATCTCTGAGCTACGAAGCTTTCTGGGAGTGTGCAACTACTCACGACAGTTCATCGAGAACTATGCTGACATCGCATGACCACTGACTTCCCTCCTGAAGAAGGACAAAACCTTTGTTTGGTCGGAAGCCCAGGACACAGCCATGAGCGAGCTCAAACAACGCCTGTGCTCTGCCCCATGCCTGGCCTACCCCGACCCAGGAAAAGAATTCTATCTGGAAGCTGGATTCTCCAATCATTGCCTCAGTGCAGGTCTGTACCAGCTCCACGACAAAGACAAACGGGTGGTCGCTTATGCCAGCAAAACCTTGCTTCCCCCAGAATGCAAATACTCAGACTGCGAAAAAGCCTTGCTTTGCACTTTATGGGCCATTCAGCGTTTCTCCAACTACATTGGAGCTCAGAAGGTTATCATTGAAACGTGTCACCAACCAGTGACCTTCCTCAACAGCCAACGAATCAGGGATGGTGTGGTAACCAACGCCCGCATAGCTACATGGTTAATGACGCTCCAAGGACGAGACGTCGAGGCAAGATATGCCCAAAAACCACAAATCCTCACTGGGAAACGGGCTAGCAGCCTGTCAGAGCTGTTCAACAGACACGCTGAATACCTCAGCAGAAGCCAAAGAACCGGCACCACCGCAACTGACAAACTATAGGTACTTCGAGGAGAATGTGTGTGAAGGCATGCCCACAGCATATGTCGATGGTTGCTCCTACAATCAACAGGGCAACTTGAAAGCGGGAGCAGGCGTGGTCTGGCTCAACAATGACCCTTGCCCACCACAACAGTTCAAGTTAGGCCCTCACTCATCTCAATATGCAGAGATAGCAGCCATCCTCATCACCCTACAACTGGCCGCCTCCCACAACGTCAAAGAACTCCTGATATGTACTGACTCGAACTATGCCCGTCTAAGTTTCACATGCCATCTAGCCGGATGGAAACAGAACGGATTCAAGACAGCTAACAACAAGCCTGTCAAACATCAGGAACTTTTCCAAGCATGCGATGCCATTGTCACCACACGACATGATCATCTACTGGAAAAAGGTCCGTGGTCATTCACGCCAACCAGGGCAAGACAAAGATCTCAATGACCAAACCGATGCCCTTGCCAAAGCAGGTGCATCACATGGAGAGCCTTGGAAATTCCCATCCCTCCCACCCAACCCTTCAGTTGCAGCCATAACCCACCACCAGCACGCCTTTGGCGCGCAAACCCCCACCTCCTCCCATGTTGAACTCTCACCTCAGTTCACTGCTGATGATCTCCTCACCCTCCAAGCATCGGATCCCATGCTGCAAACCATTGCCGCTCACATTTCCGACCCGATAACTCATCCCATTTCCACCTCCGACCTATCCAAGTCCTCTGATCTCCGCCACCTTCACTCAATCAAGCACATGCTGCATCTCAAAAACGGCGTTCTCACATATGTCCCTGAGCCCCTAACTGCGCCAAAGCTTGTAGTTCCTCAGAGCCAAAGGGGGATGATGCTGACACACGCCCACGATGCACCATGCGCTGGACACCATGGCGCCAAGGCCACCTATGAAACGCTCAAACAAGTAGCATATTGGCCTGGCATGCAGCAAGATGTGACAGAATACGTAAAAGGATGCCTGGTGTGTTGCCAGTTCCAACCGGCAAACCCAAACCACAGAGCACCACTACAACGGAAAGGAATGACCTTCCCATGGTCAGACCTCCAAATAGATTGGGTAGGACCCCTGCCACGGTCAACACGGGGTAACAAATACTTCCTCACCGTGGTTTGCGAATTCACAAAGTGGGTAGAGTGTCTCCCAGCTCCCAACGATACAGCAGAAACAACAGCCTGCCTGTTAATGAACCACATCTTCTCAGGATTTGGACTGCCTCTCAGAGTCAACTCTGACCGAGGAACCCATTTCACCGCTGAGGTTATGCAGGATGTATGGAAACTCCTGGGCATACAGGCCAAGCTTCACATAAGTCATCATCCAATTTCCTCAGGGCAGGTCGAACGGGCCAACAAGACAGTGGCAAGCATGTTGAAGAAGTATGTGTCCGCCAACCAAAAGGATTGGGATATCAAGCTCCCTCTGGTACTGATGGCCATCAGGGCCACCCCTCACCGGTCTACCGGAGTAGCCCCATTCGAAATGATGACAGGGCGACAAATGACACTACCGCTACACCTGCTGTACCAACTTGGTGACATGAACCTCGTCACCGCCTACACCACTCACCAGTATCTGGAAGAGTTACATCAGCACCTGAGAGCGACTTTCGCCTTCGCACAACAAAACCTCCAAAGAAGCGCGGAAGGTCGTAAAGCCTACTACGACAAAAAGGCCTCTTACCAAGAACTCAATGTCGGAGACAAAGTGTGGTACTACAGCTTTGCCCAGCCAAGGCAGAAAGCTCCCCATTGCCTGTCAAAGAAATTCCTACCTCACTGGACAGGACCACATGCGATTGTGGACAAGCTCTCGCCTGTCGCCTACCGAATCAAAATCAGACAAGGCCGCAACGAGCCTGTCCTTCGATGGGTCCATCGAAACCAGATAAAGAGGCACCAAGGTTCCAACCGACAGGAAAAGGGGGAGGTTCAAACCCACTGACACAGACTGACAATCCCCTACTCTACACCACACTAATGACTTTGTCATTCTAGGGAATTTTCTTTTTTTTTTTTCTTTTTTTTTTTTTCTGGTTTTGTTTTACACAACACTTACACATGCTCCTCCACAGCACTGCTAGGAACAACCTCTAGTAGAAAGGAGTTGCTTCACACATGTGACACTCACTTTGCTCTAGTAAACTCAGTGTCCTTGTGTCTCTTTGTGTTTTCTTTTCTCTCTCTCCTCATGCTTTCTTTTTCCTCTTTCACTATCATTAGTCTTCCTCCTCAGCTTGCCCATTATCGATTCAAATAATATTTACCGGCTCAAAGACGTTGTGAATGTTTGATTTTGGCAAGGGAACACCTATGTCAAAATACACACTCCTGAGGTCGTGGCGTACCACGACAACAACAAACAGTTGTACCTGGCCCCAAACCTAAAATGTGTACGCTCATTAAAGACATTCATTACCTTTGCCCGAGTAAACCATTCGTATTTGATAATACCGAGGGCATCTGCGGCCTAGAATCAATTAGACCCGACACTAGCTGCCCCGCCGAAGCTACGCCATGGTCCCAAATCGAGGCAACGCAAGCCGAAATCATAGGAAACCGATGGTTAGTCAACACCCCTGCACGTACCGCTACCCTTACCTATGATCAACACGACACTGCCACATGCATTATCCTGCCTAAACAAACTCTCTGGATCAATGTCCCTAAGGGCTCGATCCTCCATATTGGCGATCTTGCAGTGTATCACGACGATGAGCACCAGGCTGAACTCGAAATCTCACCGTACTTCAAACAGCATTCCTTCGTCCTCGATCCAGAATCGGAAGAAAGGATTAGGGAGGAAGGAACGCAACTTATTGATCTCACTCCTGTCGACACAGCCTTAGAAGCTATAGCTCGCCTTCCGCCCGCTGGCGTGCCATTCATTCGGTCTTGGTCTGCTGCTGACACAGTGCTTTGCATCTCTACTATTGTAGGATATATTGTGACCTTGACACTGGCCTTCCTCCTGCACAAGCGAGTGAACGCCGTGCAAGAGTCTTTTGATAGATGCACGTCGGGCGTCCCGCGCATCCTCCGACGTGATAAAACCGACCAAGAATTTGAACCTGAATTCGAGAACTCAACCAACCTGATTGAGATCATGCCCCTACCTCCTCGTCGAACCACTGACAATTAGATAAATCGAAACCACCCAATTACAACTGGTCTTAAACAACACACCCCTATGTTAGTGGAAGTGTTCCTAACCCGTTTATTCCAAGTTACCCAAGCTCTTCACCAGAATTCAGTCAGTGATGGAGATGTTGTTTGTGTCTTGTGTGTGTCTGTTCTCTCTCTGCCTCTTGTTCCAGCGCCTGCCGACGTTCACACCAGGAACCTCGCCAAGCAAAAGGGGGACTGTAGGGCCTCGCTCGACAGAACTTACTAATGACTTTATCAATGAACAACGTGATCGAACAAAGCTTCATTTGACAAAGGATTCATTTGCTGACACCAAAATCCCTGGGGGCACTGGATGGCTCCTAATTCCAGCTAGTCAGCATTAAGAGAAGTGGTAACAGGACTTAAGAACAGAGAATATCTGTTCTGAGGCCTTCCTGATTACATTAAATTTATAGACGCTCACAAAACCCTTTTGTATCAAACGAACAGAACAGGAAACACTAATTAAACGGACCTGAAAAGAACAACAGATCCATAGAGACCTCCTCCTGATTAGGAGTCCGTTTTGACCCGGTCACTTGTGACTCTGGTCGCTGTTCAATGACTCTATGCTTAAGGACTCAATCTTGAATCTCAAAAGGGACAATCATTTAAAGTATTAACTATATCCAGAATAACACTTGCTATGATGTCATTACAGATTGGAGTCAGGTTGGAGTCAATGCAGTATATGTTTGTATTCCCGTATGCCTTTTCTTTCTCTGGTAATCATTGTTTTAATTAGGTCAGTCTAATAATATGTGTGTAAGAAGTGTGTCATGTTTGAGTTCAAAATGCAGAATTTATAATTCTCTGTAATTCTGTGTGAATGAAACATTGAAATTCAGTATCAGGAAGATATTAAGATACGTTATAAAGTTGTTAATAAAACAGGAGAATGTTCCACAGATATCACGCAATGTGATCAATAGACAATAGACGAGGCGTGTCTAATCTCCGTAGCAACGTCTCATTAGAGGATCGCTCCTTTAAAACTATGCTGTCCAAACAAGCTAGAGCTGGAAGTAAAAAGGTCGGTCAGAAGTCAGACTGAAGCACAGTCGTTGAAGCCCAGTAGCCGAAGCACCGCTACTTTGACCACGGCGGAAAAGTCGCATGGGTCATTGAGAACTGATCCTTACCGGGGCTGATTTTCCATCTAACAGTCGCCGACTTCATCCACGAGCCGCGCAGCTGACCATTCAACAGCCGTCACATCCAGACTCCAAAACACTCCGTGAAATATCTGACCAAAGTCTCCAAAGAAGAAAACTGCTCAGAACAGCGCGTTTCACCAACTTTAACTTTAAAGCTTCCGCGCAACCCACGAAGGGCTTTCCCGAGAAGACGTCACCTGAAAGACAGCCAATCCAGAACGGGACTCCGCTGCACGCGAGTCGCAGAACAACCCGATTACCTCAGCTGTCAGAGCAAACGCAGGTACAAGCAAACTTCTCTCTCTTGCTGGAAACTGGTGAAACTCCTTTAAACCTAAAGAATCAAGCCAAAGCTCTGCTTTTGTGATTTTCCTCAGGTTGCGATGTTTAGTTAGTATTTGGGACTTTCTTCATAACTCATATCAACTCCGTGAATGTGTGTGTGTGTGCGTATGAATGTGTGTGTGTGTGTTTAGCTTTAGTTTCCTGTAATCATTAGAAGTAGTCAATAAAGCTTGCTTTGATTTTCACATATACGAGTTTCTTGTGCTGTGTATCAAATTACTGTCTTAAACTCAAAGATCAGTTACCTCTTGCTTATAATAATATAATAATTATAACAATAATAATCATAATAAAATATTGTTACTGTTGGCCGCAAAATAATATTTTACCTAGAATTGGTAAAATACTCTAACCTCAGTTTTCGCTGGACGAATAATTGATGACGTGTTAAATATTAATTCTGAATCATTTACAGTGAATCGCTTACAGTTGATTTAATTCTTATTCCCTGTAACAATTAAATTGAGCTAATAAATGACCGTTGTTTTTTTTTTTTTTGATTTTTTTAAATCACTCACTCGTTGTGACAACTAACCTATATCACTCCCACACCGTGGACACGGCCAAGTAGCCGGAGCAACTTGTCTCCATTTACGGATATGATGAGACACATGGGCGAGTAATTTCCTGCAAAAAACATCCTCAGATCTAAAATTGAAGGGTTGATGATTATTGACTAATTTAAATTTTGTTCATTTTGAACAAAAAAACAGTACCTTTAAATTAAATACTTAAAAACAGTCAGTTCAGTTCAACAGAAAATATTTTAAAATGCATCCAACCTAACATCTTGTTCTTAAAATTACACAAAAGAAAGAAAATAAATACATAGAACGACCTAACCTAACCTCCACATCAAATGTGATTCCTGGCATAAGAGCCAGCCAGACTTTAATCATCATCTCAATTCTGGAGGAAACTGAAAATCCCTCTTGGATATTGAAAAACTTTTTGACACTGACATAGTCTCTGCCAACTTTTCTGTTATTTGCATTGTATTTAGGCTTGTGGAAAGGTTTCAGCACTCGTTTGAGCATTTCAGCTCACCTGGTTGTACACTGAGCTGCCATTGAAGTCATGGGTGAGGACTTAGCTGCAAATACCAGCTGCCAGGACTGAGATGCATGACCTTTTCCTTTTGCATTTCATATTCCCTTAAGGAGAACATGGTTCCCCTCCTCCTTTAATGTCCTCTCTCTTTTCTGTAGCCTATATGACAGGCGGTCTGTACACCAAGTGTGAAGTACCCCTACGGCTTTCTGACTGAATACAACCTTAGTATGGGCTACTGAAACAACACAATAGAAGTGAAACAATTCATAGTATGTTGGTTAGAGTGGGTAAAGGTATAAAAAGTGAATCTTAATTCAACAAAGCTAAGGATGCAGTAATATTAAAATTGTGGGAGATATGAAGAGCAACAATTAATTTCATGTCATGGCAGATATTTAAAATTTCTACTATTTTGTCTAAATAATAAAAAAAAAAAAAACCCACTAAAACTCAAATCTATGTTGAGTGAATTTAGGCATCACAGCATGATAAAGTATGTAAAGTATGAGAAATTCATTTTGAGATTATATTTAATAATGCTATTAAATTACTAGTGTACCGTATATCTCGTTAAACAGAACTAACACATTATCTACTGTAAGAAGAATGTGCAACTACAAAGAAAAAAAAAAAAAAACCTTGTAGATTGCACCTGTTGGACCATCTGAGGTACAAAGTGGTAAATCTTTTTGTCTCTGATTATTTTGTTAATGACATTTAAGGGAAAAATAAAGTATGACTGGGCTGTCAATTCATTACTCTCAAGATTTTAGCATCTTTTTACAGCTATAGAAATTTGTACGAGAAGGGTAAAAAAAAAAAAAAAGATTTGTTCCACAAATGTGTTTACTTTCTCACATTTCTTGGAAACAGGGGACAAACATTTTATTTGATGTCATTATCGTTGTTAAGAAGAGCAAAGTAAGAGGTGTAAATTAGAGGAAGTGGTTTTGCTTTCTCTTACTTCTCACAGCTGTCAGTAAAAGTAAAAAAAATGCCTGACACAGAAAACAGAGATAAATTCTTTCTAGAAGTTCTTACCGGTCCATTTGGATAGTCTATCTTTCTCTCTGTCTGGCTGTGTGGTCTACGCAGAAAGGAGGAAGAAGTTGTGTCAGCACCTGTACTCTCACCTGCTCTCCCATTGGCTGCTACACTCTTACATTTGTATCATGACTCCACCCCAGCCACAGGAACATCTGCTTGCAGATGTCTCCTGACAGCTTGTTTATATGACCCTTTAGACCAGTGGTTCTCAACTCCAGTCCTCTGGACCCACTGCTCTTCACATTTTGTATGTCTATCTTATCTGACACACTCCGTTCAGTTCACGGAGTCTCTCCTAATGAGCTGACGATCTGAATCGGGTGCGTTAAATAAGGGATACATACAAAATGTGCAGTGGGTCCCAAGGACTGGAGTTGAGAAACACTGCTTTAGACAACATTCCAGTCATAATTTTTTTGAAGATATGATGAAGAAAAAAATTCTTTAGTTTTTGTTTTGATGTCCCTGAATACAAATATTCAGTAAAGCAATCAACATTTAAAGTTTCTGGGTTTATATCAATGAGAAATGAAGGACAGAATCTACAAATAAATACTTGTCACACTTTAACTCACTTTATGCTTTTCCAGACATTTCAGAGTCCATTGTCATTCAAAGTGCAAGTTTGCTCTGTTCTAATTAGCTAAATGCTCAATGGCTGTATGGATTTGCCCTCACAATGCAAGAAGTAGAGGGACAAAATAATTGCAGTATTATTTTCTGTCTTAATTAAGTGGCTAAGGCTTCTTACAAGTGTAAAAATGTAATCCCTTTTCTAAATCCCATATAATTTAATGTGAAAGAAATCAAATAAATAAGGGAGGCTCTGGCTCTCCATTTTGGCTTTCTGAAAGGGTTTTGATATGGATGATTAGGTGTGCGCACCGTGAAAAGCCCATTACGATTGCGTGGTGTCATCAAAGCACTTGCGGCCCTGGCAGAGGAGTCACCACCCTAATCCAACCCTAATTCTAGTCCTCCATTTCTTCAGTTGATGAGAGGTATGGAGAGGCCTTGCTTGCAACTCACTGATTGAATGTTATCCAATGAAAGAGATGGAAAGAAAGATAAATGGATTTATAATTATACTCAATTATGTGGTGTGATAAACACAATGAAGAGTCTCTTCCATTTTGTTCCTTCCTGCATTCAATATAGCTGGTCAAATATTTTCAGTTTTTTTCCACCTAGCTTTTTTTTTTTTTTTTTTTTTTTTTAGCTCTAATAGTTGAGCGTGTCAGTGGGGATATCTGCATATCGGGAAACACAGATTATGATGATGCCAAATGGACAGATGATGAGTAACAACAACACAACTTTAAGGATTCAAAGGTGAGTATTTCTCAACAACAACCAAGCAGATAGGAGTGAAGCAGTCCAATGAAGGTATACTGTATCACCCCACACTCACATAAACACCTGAATCTCACAGTAACTTGAGCTAAAACAACCCGAATGTGAGTCAACTGAGCATTAGTTTGTAAAATGTAATTTCATCTATTTTCACATTTTCTAAGAACTCAAGTGAGCTTGAGCAGTATGGCAAGTTTTTAAGTTGTAGCACCAAAGTGAGAGACCTTTTCTCAGGGACCTTCAAAAAAGCAAAGCTGTCCACCTACACCATTTCACAAGAGCATGCTTTTTATGCTGTCAGAGAAGAAGAGGAAGAAGAAGAAAAAGAAAAGAGGAAAAAAAATCAAAGCTGAAGTCATTCCCATCTAAGTCTCCCACAGAGCTAAACATGATTGCCTGTCATGGACAATAACACTTTCATTCCAAGCTAATTTCATAGAGGGTGACTCCTCGATTTGATATTTGACTCGCCCTGGTTTCACAACTTTGAGCAATAGATTCAAGACAGTGGGGCTTGTTTACAATGTATATTGAGTCCTGGTCTCCACACTAAGGTTTAGCTCATTAACTCTTTCAGATGTAAAGGATAAACAGTGGAAAATTGGTTTTAGTTGATATTATTTCACTAGAATATAATTATAAAATTATACATGGTTCATTAATGAGCATAGAGACAATGAAGAACGTTTTTTGGCTGGGAGGCACAACGACACACTAACAAAGTCAGAACGAAAAGAAAATGAGGAATTGAAAAGAGGTAGTATATAAAGAGATAGAGACAAAGAGAAACCAAGAGAAACTTTTCAACTGAAAAAGATAAAATGAAAGGTGTGTTAAAGCTTAATTATGACAGCATAGAGACATGTATAATTCATCCAGAACTCGTAGAGAGTGCAAATCAGCAGGCTTCAAAGAGAAATCTAAAGTTTAGACCAATCTGACCTCTGTTGTGATCAAATGTACAAGGCTTGTGGAAATGTGGAGAGGGATTTCGGTATGCAGTGATGGAGGAAGTGAAAATAGAAAAGAAAAAAAAAAAAAAGGAAAGAAAGAAAAGAAAAGAAAAGAAAAAAAGTGCATATTGTACGTGGTTTGTTCTACCTCCTACTGAATTTGTTTCCAGTGATGTTTTGAAAGGGTCACTCTGAAATATAGTTGGACATTTTCAAATACAAAATAGGTACAGCGGGTCTTAGCATAAACATGCATACGCAGGAATCACAATAGAGGGGAAAAATAAATAACATGGTCAAATGTTGATTATTGATTAACACGTTGAATGATAAAGGAGCAGAGATTTGATTTAGAAATGCATAATATATAAGTGCAGTTGTGGTTACTGGCCAATATTAGAGATTATTTAGATTCACAGTATCGGCTGATATTAGATATTTAAGTGCTTGTTTACCCTATTTTTACATTTAGATTAGCTTTGCCATGAAATGTAATCTAGTATCCCAAAACTAATATCTGTTCCATACTGTAATTATTTATTTATTTTTGTCAGTATAGCATTTTAATATCGACCATTTATCATCTATCAGCCGTAACATTAAATAATTATTGTCTTATTGGCCTGAAATGTAATATCAGTGCATCTCATTCTTTCTTTGACTAACAATTAAGTCCATTAGTACATCAGTACAGTAATGAGCATTAATAAAATCAATTACTGCATACATTACATACATACCAGCTAATGCTACCATTATTGTACGTCAAATACTTTTGGTAAATTAGCTTAACTTCCTCCCCATAATTATACTGCCAGAAATAGTTCCATATTTATAAAATTACAGTAGGTACAGTACAGTAGACTTTCAACCAACTAACGAGTGCAAAAAACATGTTAGACATGAAACTGTAATTGTAATAATGACCTAATGTGAACACATTAGATCCTCCCAGAGAGAATCATTTATAAATGCTGAGATCCTCCGAGTTTCCATTAAAACACAATGCTTATCGCATTTGAAATTGAACATTTTAATTACAGCTAAGCCCATCTGCTTGACACAGTGATTATCACAGTCTATTCATTGAAGGATACACCAGAATTGAACACACTCACACATGCACAGTTTTCATCCAAGGTCTAATCAGAGTTGCCAAGTTTCGCTAGAGAAATAAGTGACCTGGTCTGAAAAAAACAAGCCCAAACTAAGCAACCAGGTCTGGAAAAGCAAGTCTAAAATAACCGGTGTGCCTTCAATTGACAGATGCACATAACAACAGATAAACGCTTTCTCTCACGCATTCAAGTGGGCAATTAAAGCAATCTGCAAACAGAAGTGGGGAATGTTTACAGTGAAAAAAAAAAGAAAAGATTTTGGCTTCTTTGATATAATTTGTCATTGACAAATTATCAGAACAAAATAACTTTATTAATTACTTATTTAAAAATAACGATTTCACTCTGGAACGATTGAAAGGGATTGTGTTCCACTTTTCTATTATGTGCTGCCAAAAAGTTGCTCATTTTCATTCCTTGAACCATTTCTAGTCCCTGTCAAGAAGTCCTTCAACTCCAGCATGTTAGGACCAAATGACCATCTCATCATGCATTTACACGGGGCGTCGGTGTTAACGCTTGATGGAGGGCGTGTCTGAAGCTTGTGTTGACGCGACCGTTATAGTGATAACAGCCAATCACATTACTTTCCAGTGTTGCATAAACGCAATTGGCTAGCGACTGCGCTAGAGTGTTTGCATAAGGCGATCTGATTGGCTGACACCTGCGTTGACGCCTGCGAAATCTTCAACTTCTGCCACTTGAAACGTGAGTGAAGCGATGCGACGGAACCCACAATTCAGTTCGGCAACGCATGACGTCACCCATTCAGAGTAAATGAGAAGCGTTAATGCCGACGCCCCGTGTGAATGCGGAGTAATATTTCTAGCTTTCTAATATAATAATAACAAATACAATGTTTGTGCATTGACGGCTATGATTTTTATTATTTACATAATGTCTTTACTGTTGCGTCAAAAGCCGCTTGTAATGGCATAAAGATGCTGAATCCACTTACTTCAGATATCAAAAAATCTTTTCTTAAAGGTGCCCTAGATTCAAAAATTTTATTTACCTCAGCATAGTTAAATAACAAGAGTTCAGTATATGGAAAAGACATACAGTGAGTCTCAAACTCCATTGTTTCCTCCTTCTTACATAAATCTCATTTGTTTAAAAGACCTCTGAAGAACAGGCGAATCTCAACATAACACCGACTGTTACGTAACAGTCGGGGTGTACGCCCCCAATATTTGCATATGCCAGCCCATGTTCCCAACATTACGAAAGGCATTAGACAAGGGCAGAGCATCTGGATCTGTGCAGAGCTGAATCAACAGACTAGGTAAGCAAGCAAGGACAATAGCAAAAATGGCAGATGGAGCAATAATAACTGATATGATTCATGACAACATGATCTTTTTAGTGATATTTGTAAATTGTCTTTCTAAATGTTTCGCTAGCATGTTGCTAATGTACTGTTACATGTGGTTAAAGTTACCATCGTTTCTTACTGTATTCACGGAGACAAGAGCCTTCGCTATTTTCATTTTTAAACACTTGCAGTCTGTATAATGCATAAACACAACTTCATTCTTTATAAATCTCTCCAACAGTGTAGCATTAGCCATTAGCCATGAAGCATAGCCTCAAACTCATTCAGAATCAATGTAAACATCAAAATAAACACTGTACTTACGCGATTAGACATGCTGCATGACGAACACTTTGTAAAGATCCATTTTGAGGGTTATATTAGCTGTTTGAACTTTTTTTATGTTGTTTAAGGCAAGCGCAAGCTCTTTCATTTCTCATTTCTAATTATGCCCCAAAATAGGCAGTTAAAAAAATGAATTAAAAAAAATCTATGGGGTATTTTGAGCTGAAACTTAACAGACACATTCAGGGGACACCTTAGACTTATATTACATCTTTTAAAAAAAAGTTCTAGGGCACCTTTAAGTCTGTTAAAAAAAGTTCAATAATGTAGTCTTAAAGGGTTAGTTCACCCAAAAATGAAAATTCTGTCAATAATTATTCACCCTTATGTCGTTCCACACCCGTAAGATGTTCATCTTCGGAACACAAATTAACATGTTTTTGATAAAATCCGACGACTCAGTGAGGCCTGCATTGACAGCAAGATAATTAACACTTTCAAATGCCCAGAAAGCTATTAAAGATGTATTTAAAATAGTTTGTGTGAGTACAACCTTCATGTGTGGTTCAACCTTAATGTTATGAAGCGATGAGAATACTTTTGTGCGCCAAAAAACAAAATAACAACTTTATTTAACAATATCTAGAGATGGGGGATTTCAAAACACTGCTTTTTGAAGCTTCGAAGCTTTACGAATCTTTTGTTTCGAATCAGTGGTTGGGAGCGCATATCAAACTGCCAAAGTTTGCGTAAAAGACATGTGATTTCAGTAAACAAATCTTCGTCACGCTATAAGTGTTTCGAAATTTCAAAGGTTCACGTGACTTTGGCAGTTTGTTACACATTCTGAACCAATGACTCGAAATAAAAGATTCATAAAGCTTCGAAGCTTCACGAAGCAGTGTTTTGAAATTGCCCATCACTAAATATTGTTGAATAAAGTCATTATTTTTAAGTTATTGCACTAAAAGTATTCCCGTCACTTCATAACATTGAGGTTGAACCATTGTAGTCATGAACTCTTTTAAATTTGTATTTAGTACCTTTTTGGGCGTTTGAAAATGTTAATTATCTTGCTGTCAATGCAGGCCTCACTGAGCCATCGGATTTTATCAAAAATATCTTAATTTGTGTTCCGAAGATGAACGAAGGTCTTACGGGTGTGAACGAAGTGAGGGTGAATAATTTATTCATTGGGTGAACTAACCCTTTAAAACACAAGCAGCTCTGGCACAAATAACAGCACCATTTCGGTGGGAAAGGGGAGAGCGCTTACTTGCTTCTGACATCTCACTCAAAGCGCTCATTCAAACAGATAGAGCAGCGATTGCCAGTGGCATTGACAGACAGAGAAACATCATCACACACTAAATAACGATAAAGTGGTCATATGTTTTGTCCTTTGAATCCTAACCACTAACAAGACCAAATATGCAAGCTGTATTCTGGAAATAAGCCCCCTCCCCCTTAAAAAAACAGCAACTGCCCAAATCTATAAGCAACTTCTTGCAAAAAACAAGCCCAAGGTCGCATATAATAAGCGGACTTGGCAACCCTGGGTCTAATATTAACATAGCCCAACAAACAGGGCAGGTTCGTCATTGTTTCACACTCATTTCCCTCCACCAGTGACACCTTTGTCACACAGAGCCAATGAGGCAGTGTTCACGACAAGCCAATTAGCCTTTATCTCACTAAAGTCGTGAGACCATGTGGACATGTGTACAGGTGCAGGTAGATACTACATTTTCTGCCATTATCTTGACAGTGGGAATTTTGTGTTCTGAGAATAAAAGTCCCCCCACCCCACTCAAAAGATCAAAATCAGTATTCTAACCCGAAGCGAAAATATGATTAATTGCTAGCCGGCACATTCTTGGCATGAGGGTAATAAGCTCGACTGGAGTTCTCAATTCAGGTCTTTCTCTTCTCCTTGTGTATGCATGCAAATATATTCTCGCTATGCGTGCACCACATTAGAATTATCCACAGAAAATTGAATTTAGATAGCTACATGCATAAGTAGCAAACTCATTTTCAATGGAGGTTAATTTATACAGAGAGTGTAAAACCTGTCTGGTGCCGTTTGATACGGTGGGCAAATAGCGCCGGCAAAAGCACCCACTTTACTCTCGCCGTCTCTTGTTCCTTTGTGCGACTTCAGACCCCGAGCAGAGAAATCTTTTCATCAGTGCACTTCTCGGACACATTACCAGAATAAGTGCACTACTTTCCTGTCATTACAGACAGCTTTACACATTTGAAGGGAAGTAGGTGCCCTGTGGTGAGGAAGAGCAGCTGTCATGCTGGCCTGTCTGGCTCGTCAGTATCAGGTGCCACATTACTTAATCTGAAATGAGTGATTTATGCTCTCTGATAAGTGCCATACCTAGGTTGAGGCTTACAGCTGTAAATGCTTCATGTATAAAACATCCTCAATGGCAGTATTTTTTAAAAGTTTAATAACTGTGCAAACTTAGAGCTGATTGCCCTCTCTTCATGGAAGAAGCTAGGGACAAGCACACACTCTGCCTAATGGATCCTTCAACAACTGATCCTCATCTAAGATCAGGTAAGCATTTTAGATCTAATTTTGATGGCATTTTCACCTGAAAATGAAAACTCTGACATAATTTGATCACCCTCATGTTGTTGCAAATATGTATGAATTTCTTTTTTTCTTTAGAACACATAAAGAAATATTCTGAGGAAAGGGCATAAAAGCACCATGAATGTATCCAACAAGTGAAGACTTCAGATGCAAAAGCCTCTAAGTGCCGTCTGAAATTTTTTCTAAAATGAGCATTTTTATCAAGCTTGTATGTTTAGGTTCAGTAATTTCACTTTAATGATAAGTAATAGGTAATTTTCATTGCCATTAAAGTGAAATAACTGAACATAAACATACAAGCTTGATAAAAATGCTCATTATAGAAGAAAATTTCAGATGGCACTTAGAGGCTTTTGCATCTGAAGTCTTCAAGTATAGTTCATATGACTTGTACACTACGCACAAAGTCTTCTAAATCACAAACCAAAATCCGGTATTCACTGGTAATCTTTCCATCTAGTGTTAACTGCTGTATAAACTTGAGAACTGGATCAGTGTGATTCATGAATGAATCATTCAGACTGATTTTGTGAATTGGATCTCAAAATTCAACATTTACTTCTCTCATGGGGAGCTAGGGCGGATATGAGTAAACAACAAATCTGTTCCTCATATGCCAAGCTTTCATACAGTACCATTCAAAAGTTTGGAGTCTTAGTCTTTTTTAAAAGTCTCTTATGCTCTACATTTATTTGATTAAAAATGCAGGAAACATTAGTTCAATTTAAAATAACTGCATCATATTTAAATATATTTTAATTGAAGCTGAATTTTCAGCTTTATTACTTCAATCTTCACTGTCACATGATCCTTCAGAAATCAGTCTAATATTCTGATGTTTCTTAAGAAAAAGTTCTTATTATGGTATTATCAAACAATCAGAGAAGAAGCAGCAAGAAAACAAGAACAAATATATAAGAAAGTTGGTTTAACTAGTTTGGAACAACAAAGTTTTGCTGACATATACTTTTATTTTTCACGATTATCTCTGAATGCCACTGAAGAAGTATATACCAAGAACTAAAGAAAACCAACTGGTACTCAATATGGCTGGAGTCCAAATTCCTCCTAAAAATGTTTTATTTTTTATATATATATTCACCAATGCCTTTGGATTATTTTTTTGGAAATACCACTAGATTCTGTCCATACGTTGGTTATAATATTACACACTCCATGTGGGATTTGACATTTGATATTTTGGTATATAGGTCTAGGCAGCTCATTAAAGGTTGAGGTGAATTAATATGCCTTTTGATTTTCAAGTGCAAAATGAATCGCAATAGCCTGCATGTAAAAACTTGAATAATCTTCTTTATGTCACTTGAATACATATTTTTTTATTCTCACATCTTGGTTTTGTTTGCTTGTGAGGGCTGTTCAAATAAATTTCAGAATGTGTAAAAATCTTTTCCCTTCATTGACCATGTTGTGTATCTGTGTATGTGTCTGTATCAGTATGAGACAGAGCAGGAGAGCAGCCTGTATGCTTTGGGAGATTCGCTCTGTGCTCCGGTGCACAGCGGACTGGCGTCTGTGGGCTTATAAGCTCAGAGGACTGGATATCGACTCCATCATGCCGGTCATGGGCGCTTATTGTTCTGAGTGCCTGTGGATTACTCCCCAATTCCCCCAAAAACGGACACCAGTCTCCTTCCGCCACGCTCTCTGGTCCACTCTATTACAGGTCGAGACTTTTAAGGCCCGTCTTCCCTGCGCTGCCATTCTTCACACTGCCTGCCGCCTACTAGTAAGAAACAAAATGGCTGCCATATGACTGGCACAGTCAGAATATGAAGGCAGAGCAACATTGTGCAGAACTGCTAAATTGAAGTAATAATAATAATAATAATAAAAAATTGTCTAATAGTTTATCCACTGCAGCTTGATGAATGAAACTATTTAATTCTAAGATATTAAACTAATATATAGATGTTTACTTATCACCAGAATACTGGGTAACATGGAGACAGTTAACATTAAACAATTGTACACAACTGAGCCTCATTTCCTGCTACTCTGAATGAGTCATATGGTTAAGGAAGATAAATGCAGCCTAAACACTACGAGCAGTTCAGAGTCAGACTATTTTTTTTTTTTAATAAAATAAAATAAATTTACCATCCTACAAATGGAACAATAACGAAAACATTCATGTTAAACAAAATAAAGTATGTCATTTGATTTTAAAATAAAATAAAATGAAATAAAACAAAACAAAACAAAAAAATAAAATGAATTTTGTTTGAAATACTAACAGGAAATTACCACCCTACTAGTGGAACAATAATAAAAACATTCATGTTAAACATAAAATATTTTATAATAATAACAATAATAAAAAAAATAATAATGGGCAAAGATGGAAATGTAACTATTTCCGAAGATATAGTAGGTTTCAAATACAAACATTAACATCCAACAACCAGATCAATAATGAAAACAGAGAATAAAAAAAGGAAGATTACATGATTAAAGCTAAAGAAAAAGGGTTTAAAAGGGTTAAGGGCACATGGGGTAAATGAAGCAAATGAGGTGTTCATGAGGACCTTGAATGACAAATAATATATTCTCAAGAACTTTACATACATATGCAAAAAACAGTCATTACTACAGTGGCAAATACAGTGTGTATGTACATATCAAGTGTGTAATTTAGAACAGGAACTTACACAACAGTTAGTTTGGGTCCTTTAATTAGTTTGGACAAGTGGCATTTCATGACTGCTGATATTTACTGTATATAACAGTGCTGTAATGTTTCACTCCACTCGTCTGTGCTTGCATGTTCCAGACAGGCCTCACATGCAATTGTTGACACTGATTTGTCTTTATGTAGTTGACGGTGCAAAAATGAACAAAATAACAGCATATTGTGTCTACAAATGAAAAACTGCTATAATTGTTTAAACTTTGATCTCTGAAACTAAAAAAAAAAAACAACAAAAAAGAGGGTAGATGCTTTACACAATGATCTTCATAGTGTCAACTACTATAACAAACGATTGACCATGTACTTCTTTTGCTAGGCTGGTATTTTTTTTCATGAGCCCATGGATGAAATCTAAAGTGTAGCCTCTCTGTCTCTCAGTTCCCCCCTCTCACATTTCCGTTTAGCTCTTTAGCATGAGTCTACAGCTCCTCTTGATCTTCTGGTGTGTTCTCTCAGCAGGTGAGGGAAGGCCAGAGGCATCGTGCCCTGCAGGCAGTGGGCTGCCTTAATCTTTCAAGAAAGGCTTTCCATTCGGTTATGAGTGATTCTTTGTATACTGTTCTCATCCTCTGCTTGGCCGCCTCTATATCTGCTCATTTTCTTTCGCTTACATTCTATCACTTCTCTGTGCCTCTCAAACACATGCACACGCACACTCTCTCTCTCTGTTCCTAAGCCTTATCTCCACCCCACCAGGTAATAATTAGTTTCTTTGCGATTGCCATGGCAACAAAGCACAGTTGCTGTGGTGGTCTGTCTGCTATGTATTATTTCAGTGAGCCGTGAGAAGAAAAATGCACTGATGACAGAGGGCTCAAACCTTCTAGACCACTCCAGAAACACTGACCATCACTCCAGACCTTCCATGCCAACTGTAAATGTGTGTGTGTTCATGCTTAAATGTGTAAATTACCATTCAATAGCATTTCATTCGTCACAGTATAATTGTGGACTTCCGTTTCCATTCTTGAGCACATCCATACGTGTATTTAAGTGTGTGTGCTACTGCTCTGCTTCAACAGTCACACCAGAGATAGGTGAGGAGAGAGGGAGACAGAAAGTATAATGATCTATATTATTTATTCCTATGACCCTCTGCTCTTTGATCAATAAGAAGTCCAATAGTCAGACACTCGCTGCAAGCGAATGCATTACACATTGACATGGCAGTGGAGTCTCATACTAATCCTTTTCCATTAAACATGCATGTCCACAGGTTTCTCAATCTATTATCTCTCATTCTATTTGGACTTCAAGTTGTGCATGGAAAAGTGTGCAACTGGATTCATAACAGATTCATGCACATTCATACCCATCTGTTGATGAATCTAGAGGATTCTAAATGAGGCAGTTCACCTTATTCTTAATGTAAGAGCAGATGCGGCCATTGCAACTTGATTGTGTCCAGCTTCCAGTCTCATCTGCTTCCAATTATTTTAGCTATACACAAACTGTCCATTATGCTGCTTGATATTGCAAACCATTGTGTTATCATATTATTTATTATCGTGGTTTGTAGCACAAATTATTTGACCATTTACTGCATTTTGTTATTCTTCCAGTTATTTACTTCTAGTGGCTAATGAATCACAAATCACAGAAAATAGCTTACTTCCATAAGGTGAATATGTGCACTACCACATATTTAATTAATAATAAACATTAATTAATAATTAACATAATACATGCCATCTCCATATAAGGACTTCTGCACAACCTCTCCTGTACTCTTATTGGTCAGTTTCTGCAAACGTATCCTTATAAACTCTCTAAGAGACCGTACACACGGAGACGCGTTTAGCTGTATACGTAAAAATTTTGTATTGGATGGATCCAGCGTTTTGGGAGCCTGAAACCGCTATTTTTTAAACTGGGTCCCAGAATAGATAAATCTGAAAACGACACCCTTGCATTTTCATGAGTACAGCCAATCCGTATATTTTGTGAAACAATGATGTCATCACCCCATGTCTCGACCCTAGTCAGACAACGCTACGTCACGTAACAGCAACAGCAACAACAGTGGACTACATGCTTGTGCTCGTGCTGTGAAGCTACTGAGCCTATTAGCTTTATTACATTTTTATTACTAAGCTTTACTAAAGTTTGTATACAGCGGTCTGGCATGTATACTATATCGTTTTGAGTCAGTTTCAGTGGTTTTGTGTGTACGCAGATATTTCTTGAGACGACGGCATGTTTACAATTTTTTTTTTAGAACAAGGAAAAAAAATTATTGGATAGGGAAGCTCTGGCTTCGTGTGGATGTGGCCTAAAGATACTGTATACTCTTGCTTGAAAGCATTTACACTAAGTTCTTTGGGTAAATCAAGTGTGCCATAAATAAAATCACACTGTAAAAAAATGTTAACATAAAAGACTGTAAAAATGCTATGGGCGAAAAACAGTTAATTGGTTTACAGAAAGTTTCCGTACTATACACGGTGAATAACTGTAATAGATCTAGCAGTACATTTAATGTTATTTTACGGTAAAATACCTTTAAATTTACAGTTTTTGGATGTGACAAGTCATTGTATTATTTAGAGTAAAAAAAAAAAAGTAAATTGACATTCCTACAATTCCATGCATGACACTTCATATTGTATGTATTTTCGTTGAAATAACCTTGTTTTTTTAACCGTAAATTTAACAGAATTTTTTTACAGCGTGTAACAAACTGTTATAAACCGCAATTATTATAATAAAAACCTTAAAATTGTATGGTTTTGAACAGTAAAATAGACAGTAAACTAAGTGCTGTCCCTTAAAACTTAAAACGTTGCTACCGTATTTTTTACGGTGAAGTTCTGGCAACCACAGCTGCCGTTTTTTTACCGTACATTTTTACAGGGATTGGTTTTACAGTGCATTTCAAACACAATAAGCATCTCATATGTAAGGCCTAAACTGCAAACTTCATGTGATAGGTTATTCATTTTTTTAATAAAAATATTACATATACGCTACTGTTCAGAAGTTGAAAAAAAATAATACTTTTAGAACAACAACAACAACAAAAATGTTTCAAAAACATTTAAACAAATCATACTCAACTCAAACTTTTGAAAGGTACAGTAGTGTAAATTTCAACTGTTGTCTTCTACTTCTGGTAAGACTTCAAGCTGGGGTTTGGACTCATTGGCTTTAGTCTAATGTAAATATGCCCAAATCCTACTTTGCAGTCCACTCACATTTCAATTGAAATATGTC
The DNA here is from genome assembly GCF_018812025.1 of Megalobrama amblycephala. Taxonomy (NCBI): domain Eukaryota; kingdom Metazoa; phylum Chordata; class Actinopteri; order Cypriniformes; family Xenocyprididae; genus Megalobrama; species Megalobrama amblycephala. The sequence continues at coordinate 13,521,054 of NC_063066.1, read as the reverse complement.
AGCAAAAAAAAAAAAAAAGAAAGAAAGAAAAAAAGAGCCGAACAGCAAAATCTGCATAAGTGCTTTAGTCTGGATTTGTCATAAACCATCTTAGTTTTATCCCATGGCTCCATACATGACTTAAATGTGTCATTAAACAATCTACACTTTAGACTGTTGATGCCATTTTTTTTTTTAAATCACCAATACAGTTAAGATATATTTTTCAACATGATAAAACTGGATCAAGTATATCAAATGTGTCAGGGTAGGAAAAAATGGCAGCAGACCTACTTAGTGTCGAGTGCTTACACTTAGGCCCAATTAGAATGCATATTTTAACTGAACTTAAACTTGCTGAATTATTAATATGTGCTCTGGTTCTGCAGCCATAAGCAGGAGAATGAAGAAATGCTTCCAGTCATTGTGCTTCTATAGAGAAAAAGCAAAAAGTTTAGTGCTAAAACTTCATTATTAGAGTTTATTGAAGCCATTTAAGTATTGCATTCAAAATAATTGCATCACTTAGATATTTGAAATAACTATGGAATTTGTTTCTTCAAATATTCTTTTCATACAAGGTCGGTGTGAGGGTCAGGCGAGATGGCTGCAGATGACCTTGCCCTGCTGTTCGGCTTTGATTCCCTTTTTGAAGTGCAGATGGAGATTAACAGACAGCCATAAAAGAGCACAAATATTGTATGCTTCTTTATTACGCTGTGCTGAAAGCAACTAAAGGTCTGAATCAAAAGAAGCGTCATGCATTGCACTGTATGATTTAATTAAACAAGACAAAGACAAAAAAGCAAAGAGCAAACTGCATATAATAAAAGAAAATAAAAGACACAAAGAGAGAAAAGAAGAAAAAACAGTATGGCTTTCAAATAGAAGCTGCAGTGCGCTGATATGATCTCACTCCTTTTCTCATTCCTTTTTTAAGTTCTCTAGGTGGATATCGGGGAGTACGAAGACTCACACAGCTCTGTATCTCCTTCCCTGCCTTGAGTGAGCAATCTGAGGCTAGTTGGGCTGGAGAGTCGCTCTCCGCCGCGCAAACTCCATGCCTAGGGACGTTTAATCATGTCATGCTGTGCAGTTGGCCAAGCTGGGGGCGACAGATGCCATGCAACCAGGGTGTGATTAATCCTAGAGGATTCTGGGTGCTGCCAAGGAGAGAGCGAGAGAGGGCCACCGTGAGTCGGTGCCAGGGGATACGCATCACGAGCCTTGCCACAGGCTCCGGGGTCTAACAGCATCTGAGGAGAACCAAGAGGCCATCGAACACTATCACCTCCTCACCATGCCACCGTCTGTTTTTTCCTGTTGTTCCCGTGGCAATCATGCCTCTCCCTGTCTGTTCTCGCTCTATTTCCTTCTTTATCTCCCAACCTGTGTTCTCAGTTCCTGGGTGTCCCTGATGGGAAGAGGCATAATCCGAACGCAGGAGGGTTGGTGGAAACATGTAGATGATGAAATCACAGGAATCCTGCCGAGGAGAAGGCCAGGGACAGTGAAGAGGGAGGCTTTCATGTCTGTTGTGATTTGCCCCATCCGTCCTCAGAGTGGCATTGGGGAAATTTGGTAGAAAATGAGTAGAAGTTCGACAAGTTCCACAACAAGTCTCAACAATGCAGCTGGGGGAAAAGCAAGGAAGGAAGACTAACAAGGAAGAAAGAGAATTTTACTGCTCTATGGAACACAAGATCCCAGTTTTTTTTATATATTTACATGGCCACTAGATGGCACTGCAGACAGGGTCTTAATCTCTGGTCTCTCTCTCTCCATGGTAAGTGTCTGTATTTTTCAGTTCTCCCTCTCTCTCCATTTCCTCTTACTTGTTCTCTCTTATGTTACTTTTTCCTCTACACAGTTGCTGAACAGACCAGAAGCCTTCAGATGTGAAGGGCAATCTGAAGTTTGGATAGGTACTTTATGAGGACTATCAGCCGTGATACATGCCCATTTGAGCGGAGGAACGAACATACATATACTCAGGCTTGACCTATACAATATCTATATCAATATACTATATCTCGCTGTTGTTTAATGACTCTGTTAACTTTGTGTTCTGATCCCTGAGGTTCGTTTCTCAGTTTGGAATGAGAGCATGAAAGATCAATATTGGGAAATATTATCTCTGCTACCTCGGCTTCCGCCTGCTAAACATAAGCTCTTCACTTGAAACCCCGTTTGAGCGCTGTCTCCTGCTATTACGCTGTACGAGGGCAAAAAAAAGGTAAAGAATGAAATGAAAATGAAACACATCCGTTTTGCATTGTCAAAGAAGGAGATGCAGAGATGATGTTACAGTCTTTGTTGCATAATCGTTTCAATGCAGCAACCTTCGTACAGATGTCTCCACAGCTCAATTAGAGGTGGAAACCTACCCAAGACAAAACGCTCTTAATTTCTCCTAATATTACTAAAACCTGTAACCTCATTATTGCAAAGCCATCATGGCTTGTGCACTGAAAACAATGAAGTAAAAAGAGTTGCATTTATGGATGTAATTTTCAAGCTTGGCTGAGTGCAGTAAGGTTTCCCAACAGCCTGTCGTACAGCTCTCCGCCCTAGTAATTAGACAAGAAAAGGCATAAATCGATACCCTAGTGTTTGTCTGGCACTGAGGCATTCAAAGAGCTGGCTACATTAATACATTAACCCAGAGAAACAGACATTACATTGTAATCAATCCTGCTACACAAATCAGATTAGGTGGAGCGAGCGGAGTTCTAGTGCTCTCAGATGAACGCACATCCTGTACATTACAGCAGGTCAGTGGAGCAGCCCGAAGTGTAAATGGATGAGTGATCTCACAATCTTTAGAGGAAGTGCATCTCGTCCCTGCTAGATATTTGCCCAATTAACAGTAGGAAATCAATTTATAGTCATATCCATTTGCTCACAGAGAGCACAATGTACCTGTTTGTGTGCACGGTAGCACCGACACACTCAAAGCACTAATCGGCCTGCACGGTGCGGGACCGTCACTACCGTTGATTAATTTTCAAAGCCCGTTGAGTATTCGAGTGCACACAAACACATGCACCACTTTAACAACCACTTGACAAATAGCTACCTGAAACACAAAAGGTGACAACCTGTAATTAGAAAATATATTAGTTTGATTTATGTTTTTGGCCCAATCGATTTTAATTAATTTAGTAGCCCACAAGCTCAAGTATTATTACAAACACACATTACCTTGACAAAGATTTATGGCACAAATGAACTGCCAGACCTCATTATATGAATTTATAATCTATCGCATATTTAAAATGCAATTAGCCATTATTAGGATAATGACAGAGTACAATTTGCTGTGTGAAAAATGCAATCAATCTGAAATTGGAAATCAAACCAATTCTGAATGGTTCAGTAAAAAGGTAATGGGCGAGCAAAGTTTCACAATACAGGAAACTATCGTTGAGTAATTACACATTATAATTGGTTTGCCATTACGCAAAACCCATAATGTAAACAGAACCCAAGAAAATGGCTTCATCTGTTACTCATTTTGTGTCAAATCAAGAAAAAGGGCTGTAGACAACTTTGCAGCTCACTGTACTTGCTTGTAATCGATGTACTGTTTGGTGCTTCATTGGTGTGTGCAAGCAGCCAGTTTCCCTTCTATACATCTTTGTATTTTATTTCAATTAAAACTGCTGTTTTATAAGCTATATCTGCAAAATGACAAAGATGAAACACTTTATCAATCTTTCAGCTCGAAATACTCTGGATATTGCAGTGTTTTCCATGAGAGGAGCTGTCCTTGGTGCTGAAAAGTGTTACTTAGACTGGAGTTTAATGTACTTGTACGTTATAGGCTTGTGCTTCTTAAAGGATTAGTTCACTTCAGAATTAAAATTTTCTGATAATTTGCTCACCCCCATGTCATCCAAGATGTTTATGTCTGTCTTTCTTCAGTCGAAAACATTCCAGGTTTTTCTCCACATAGTGGACTTCAACAGGGTTGAAGGTCCAAATTGCAGTTTCAATGCAGCTTTAAAGGGCTCTACACATTCCGAGCTGAGGAATAAGGGCCTTATATAGCAAAGCGACTGGTCATTTTCTAAAAAAAAAAAAAAAAAAAAAAAAATTATACTTTTTAACCACAAATGCTCATCTTGCACTAGCTCTGCGACGCGTCATGCATTATGTAATCACACTGGAAAGGCCATGCATGACGTAGGCGGAAGTACAGCGGTGGGTGAAAAACTCTGGAACTGGAATCTCATTTTCTCAACTTCAAAATCATCTGACATCATTGTTTTAGCTTTTTTTTTTTTTGTAAAGACCATTTAACTTTGCATGTTCGTTTGTAAACACTTGCTCGGTACTATATATATATTTTAAAGACAATGACTGATCGTTTCGCTAGATAAGACCCTTATTCCTCTGCTGGGATCGTGTAGAGCCATTTGAAGCTGCATTGAAACTGCAATTTGGACCTTCAACCCGTTGTAAGCCGTTAAAGTCCACTATATGGAGAAAAATCCTGGAATGTTTTCTACATAAACCTTAATTTCTTTTCAACTGAAAAAAGAAACACATAAATCTTAGATGATGTGTAAGTGAGTAAATTATCAGGAAATTTTCATTCTGAAGTGAACTAATCCTTTAATAAGCCCTCAGTTTTAGAGCTGGCATATTAGAATGTTTGAAATGCTGTACAACTTGAATTGTTTATGCCATTTAGAAGGCTCACGATGTGTGCATATACATGTGTGTCAGTCTGTGGGTGTGCAAACTGCCTGACACCGCAGGACTCCATTAGAGAATAATGTCTGATGCCTGTGTAAATGAACTATGCGTTTAAGAGCCTTTTCATCTGTGATCACATCTAATGAAAATTCACCACCTTCCACTGGAGGTGAGAACACAACCTACGCTGGCTGATGAGAACCATGAAGAACCGTCACACCTTTTCATTCCATTACCCGTCCATCACACTCTGTGAATGTCCAAGATGCTTTTAACATGTGCATGAAAAATGGGATGCACAACACAAAAATGCATTATCAAGTGACTGTCAGTCCCTGGGGCCCAGATTCTAATTGCACTGTAAGATTCTACATGCACACAGATTCTAAAAGCACTGTAAAATAGAACATGCCCTGAAGTCGTGATTATGTTGACATGTGTTGAAAACGAATATGCTCATTCAAAATTATTGATAATTAACATAAAGCTAGTGGCTAGTAGTTCTCAAGCTGTGGTACGTATGTAACAGTCCATTGTTTTTCATTAAATTTCAGTATTTACTATTTTCAATTTGACTTTAACTTTTTTTAGTTTTACCCTTGTTCTGTTACTTTAGGTTTAATTTTTAATTAATGGAAAAATGTATAGAATATTTTTAGTTGTTTTACACTATGTTCTAATATGTGCAATGTGACATGATTCCAGCAATTTTTAGATCAACACTAAAAGATCAACACACTCACAATGCAGCAGAAGGGTGTAAAAGAACGCACACACCTAAAGTATAAATACCTTTGTTAAAACAAACGTATGAGACAAAGTATCTGTCACAGACACGCCAGGCTCCAGCACCCACCAATCACAGTGCACACCTTCCCCTGAGTACTGATCACGAACACCTGCACCTCATCACCATGCCAATCAGCACTCACATAAAAGACACTCACACACTCTGTCACTTTGTCCGGTCTCGTTCGCACCAAGGAAATAACTTCTATGCTTACCTCAAGAACTCCCATCACTACTTACCTGTCTCCTGTGTCTCCGCACTCCCTCCTGTGTTCCAAGTCTGTGTGTGAGTGTCGTCCGCCATCCTTGCTTCTGTCTGCTACCATTATCCTCCAGCATCCATCCTGCAAACCACAAAGGACAGTATTACCATTAATTCGATCACCATTCACTTCTACAACCACTGCCAACTCACCTGTTATCTCTGTTACCTCTGCTTGTGTCCAATAAACAACCTGAACTCTGACGATCTGTCTCTGACTGGTACATATTGTAACAGAAGACCGGACCAAGACAGCGGGACACAAGTATGAGCCACCCCGATCCATTCCAGGACGTGGCTGACGCTTTTAGTCGCACATTCACTGCTCACTCACCACCGTCAGCTCCAGCCATAACTTCCGCAAACACAGTCAATTCCTCAACGCCAGTTTACGCCAGTCCCATGGCCAAACTGGCACCCTACTCTGGTTAGGCAGAGGATTGCAACAGATTCCTCCTGCAATGCTCCCTGACCCTGGAGATGCAACCGCACTTGTTCCCCATGGAATATTCTAAGGTAGCGTTTTAATTTCACAATTATCTGGAAAAGCTCTCCAGTGGGCCGATTCCATTTGGTCCCAAAATAACCCTGTGATCCAGACTTATTCCGGCTTCGTTGACCACTTCAAGGAAGTGTTCGGAAAACCTTCGTGGGATTCTTCCATTAGTGAGAAACTCTATAATTTAAAGTAAGGGAAAATGTCTGTTAACGAATATGCTCTTCAATTCAGAACCCTCGCTGCCAGAAGTGGATGGAATGAACAAGCGCTACTAACAACCTATCACCAAGGATTGGATCCTCGGGTGCGGTTGCATCCGAGGATACCATCAGCCTTAAACGATTCATCCACCAGGGTCAGTCGCAGCTCAACACCTTCCTCTGCCGGCCAGATTCCGTCAGCACTCCAGAACCAGCCACCGAACCCATGCAAGTTGAATCTACTCGTCTGACACCCGCTGAACGGCAGAGAAGGCTGACCCAGAACTTATGTTTATATTGTGGCTCTCCTGGGCATGTACTCTCCGCATGCCCAACACATCCTCCTCGTCCCATGGTGAGTGCCATCATCTCTACTCTCCAGACTATGAAACCACTCACCACCACTGTAACACTTACTGCTGCACACTCCTCGATTTTGAGTCAACAGGAAACGTCATCTCCGGTGCCCTCTGCCATCAGCTCGGCCTCAAGACCAAGAACACGCCGTCAACCTACCAGATCCACTCAATAACCAGCAAACCTGTGAGTAGAAGACATGTCAGTCGAAGTATTAGACCACTACAACTCCATGAGAATGAGAACATTCATCTGCTGGTTCTGGAGGGATCCACAGCTGACGTGATTCTAGGGCGCCCGTGGTTGGAGCAGCACAATCCAATTCTCTCCTGGAAGACAGGAGAAGTCCTGAAGTGGGGCGACACCTGTTTTCCAAATTGTTTCTCTGCACTGCCAGTTCCACGACCTCCAAGTTCCAAACCTCTCCCTGTCTGTGCAACTTCCATAGAAAGTCCCATCGAGAAACGTTCTGTGGATATTGCATCGTGTTACATCCCCTTCAGCAACGTTATCTGCCCCAAAAGAGCTTCCAAGCTGCCTCCACACCGGCCATGGGATTGCGCCATTGATCTGCTTCCGGGTGCGTCAGTGCCTAGGGGTAAGATCTATCCACTATCCATCCCGGAGGAGAAGGCCATGGTGGAGTACATCGATGAGGCTCTGGCTCAAGGCTACATCCGTCCATCTACTTCCCCTGCTGCTTCCAGCTTCTTCTTCGTGGCAAAAAAGCAGGGAGGCTTGCAGCCATGCATTGACTACCGGGCACTAAACGCCATAACCGTCAAGTTCAGGTACCCCCTTCCTCTCGTCCCATCTGCCCTGGAACATCTCCGTGGTGACACTGTGTTCACCAAGTTAGACCTCCGCAGCGCGTACAACCTCATCCGGATATGCGAGGGGGACTAGTGTAAGTCCAAAACTACAGCTCCATCACCAGCCCGCTCACAAGCATCCTCCAGAACAAACCCAAGTCTCTGTCCTGGACTTCAGCCGCCACAGAAGCATTCGACATCCTCAAAAGGGCCTTCACCACCGCTCCTCTCCTGGTCCATCCTGACCCAGACAAGCCCTTCATGGTGGAGGTGGACACCTCCACCACAGGAGTAGGAGCGGTCCTTTTTGCAGCAGCAGGGGAACCCGAGCCGCCTCCATCCATGTGCCTTCTTCTCCCGCAAGCTCAACCCGGCGGAGGTTAACTACGACATCGGCAACCGAGAACTTCTTGCTGTCAAGTTGGCCCTCGAGGAGTGGAGGTATTGGCTGGAGGGAGCCAGACATCCTTTCCTGGTTCTAACCGACCATAAAAACCTAGAGTATCTTCGAGCTGTGAAAAGACTCAACCCCAGACAGACCCGTTGGGCGCTGTTATTCACACGCTTTAACTTCATCTCTTACCGACCTGGATCCAGAAACATCAAGGCAGATGCCTTATCAAGACTTCATGCTCCAGAAGAAAACACAGAGGAACCTGAACCCATTCTCCCAGAGCAGATTGTAGTCAGCCCCATCACCTGGTCTGCTGAGACTCTTTCCTCCTCCAATGCCTCCACCAAACTCCGCCAGGTTGTCCACCGGGCTTGCAGTATGTCACCCGCACATGACGCACTCTACTGGTCCACTCTGCGCACACCTCATTTGGCACTGGCCACCCGGGGGTCAATGAAACCTTCTCGCTGCTAAAGGAGCGCTTCTGGTGGCCCAACATGGCTGCCGATGTCAGAAGGTATGTGCAGGGAGGCAGGGAATGCGCCATCTCGAAGAGCCCGCGCCATCTACCATCCGGCAAGCTTCTTCCTCTGCCCGTTCCAAATCGCCCCTGGTCACACCTAGGAATGGATTTTGTCACTGATCTCCCAGCCTCTAATGGATGTACCTGTATACTCGTTGTTGTGGACAGATTTTCTAAATCCTGTCGTCTCTGAAGGGACTCCCTACTGCCATGGAAACAGCGGAGATCATGTTCACGTATTCCGATACTTCAGAATCCCTGAAGACATTGTGTCAGATAGAGGACCACAGTTCATCTCCCGGGTGTGGAGAGCATTCTTCTCACTCCTAGGTATGACCATCGGCCTCTCGTCGGGATACCATCCTCAATCGAACGGGCAGACGGAACAGAAGATCCAAGAGATCGGCCGCTTCCTCCGTACCTTCTGTCATGGCCACCAGGACTCTTGGAACCAGTACCTGGGATGGGCCGAGTACGCGCATAACTCCCTACGCCAGCCATCCACCAGACTAACACCATTCCATTCCAGTGCGTACTCGGCTACCAACCCCCACTGTTCCCCTGGACCGGGGAACCATCGGACGTACCATCTGTGGATTACTGGTTCCGAGAGAGAGAGAGAGGGTCTGGGACTCACAGACACGCCAGGCTCCAGCACCCACCAATCACAGCGCACACCTTCCCCTGAGTACTGATCACGAACACCTGCACCTCATCACCACGCCAATCAGCACTCACATAAAAGACACTCACACACTCTGTTACTTTGTCTGGTCTTGTTCGCATCAAGGAACTTGCCTCTATGCTTACCTCAAGGACTCCCATCGCTACTTACCTGTCTCCTGTGTCTCTGCGCTCCCTCCTGTGTTCCAAGTCTGTGTGTGAATGTCATCCGCCATCCTTGCCTTCTATCTGCTACCATTATCCTCCAGCATCCAACCTGCAAACCATAAAGGACAGTATTACCATTCATTCGATCACCATTCACTTCTACAACCACTGCCAACTCACCTGTTATCTCTGTTACCTCTGCTTGTGTCCAATAAACAACCTGAACTGTGATCTTCTGTCTCCGACTGGTACATATTGTAACAGTATCATGTGTGTCAATTGGCTTAAAAGGAAATAAAAAATAATATAAATACATATATATATATTTGGCAGTTATTTTATATATACTATAAACTGCCTTAAAGGTCCCCTTTTTCGTGGTTTTTTGAAGCTTTGATTGTGTTTCTAGTGTGCAATATAACATGTGTTCATGTTTCGCGTGTAAAAAAAACACAGTATTTTTCACATAATTTACTTCTCTGTATACCGCTGTTTCCACTGTCATAAAAACGGGCTGATGACTTCCTTGTTCTATAAAGTCCCTCCTTCAGAAATACGTAACCAGTTCTGATTGTGCCAGCGGTTCCTGTGTTGTGATTCGACAGCAGTTTAGCGCATCTTGCCCGGAAAGGTCACGCCTCTTACCATGACGTGGAGATGCACGCACTCAGTGTTATTGTAAACATGTCTTTAATTTTACCCTATCAATTTGAGCCGGAATCAAACCCAGTGATTGGACTGCGGGATGAAAATAACAGCGTTTCGACGACATGGCGACAAACACACTCTACAAACGCAACTCTTGTGTATTCCTGTGGGCGGAGGTTAGTCAAAAAACTGTTTTAGTGACGTCATTAAAGAAGGAAGTAGAGGGATGTAGTCCAAACTGGCCGTTCGATGTAGGCGACTTCTGTTAAATAAAATATCTCGCTTGGCATTGAACTTTGAGCTTTAAAATTTTACAGATTTTATTTATACTCTAACAACAACATTACACACTAACTAAAGTTTGAAACATGGGATCACGAAGAACGGGACCTTTAATTCTTCATGGTATAAATTCACAGAGGTGCTGGAAACATTCCTCAGAGATTTTGGTCCATATTGACATATCATCACACAGTTGCTGCAGATTTGTCAGCCGCACATCTGTGATGTGAATCTCCCGTTCCACCACATCCCAAAGGTGCTCTATTGGATTGAGATCTGGTGACTGTGGAGGTTATTTGAGTATAGTGAACTCACTGTTGTGTTCAAGAATCCATTTTGAGATGATTTGCGATTTGTGACACGGCAAGTTATCCTGCTTAAAGTAGGCATCAGAAGATCCCCCACACCATTACACCACCACCAACAGCCTGAACTGTTGATACAAGGAAGGATGGATCCATGCTTTTATATTGTTTACGCCAAATTCTGACCCTACTATCTGAATGTTTCAGCAGAAATTGAGACTCATCAGGTTGTGTGTGAAAATCCCAGTAGATCAGCAGTTTCTTATATACTCAGACCAGCCCATCTGGTACCAACAACCATGCCCAGTTCAAAGTCACTTAAATCACTGTTCTTCTCATTCTCATGATCAGTTTGAACTTTAGTAGATCATCTTGACACTGTCTAAATGCCTAAATGCATTGAGTTGCTGTCATGTGATTGGCTGATTAAATATTTTTGTTTATAGGCAGTTGATTAGGTGTACCAAATAAAGTGGCCGACCAGTCACAGGAGAAGTGTATTAAGATCTGTGTAGATTAGAAGGTAGGCAAACAATCGGTTCTCATAATTAACGTTTGGATGCAGGTGAAATGGGCAGGAATAAAGATCGGATCGACTTCGACAATGTCCAAATTGTTATGGCAAGGTGACTGGGTCAGAATATCTCTGAAAAGGCAAGGTTTGTGTGTTGCTCCCAGTCAGCAGTGGTGAGAATTTACCAACAATGGTCCAAGGAGGGACAATCCATTAACCAGCGACAAGGTGTTGGACACCCAAAGCTCATCAATGCACAAGGGCAACAAAGGCTATCCCGTCCGGTCCGACCCAACAAAAGGTCTACTGTGGCACAGGTCACACAAAATTTTAATGATGGTTATGGGAGGAATGTGTCACAACACACAGTGCATCGCACTTGGCTGCGTAGCCACAGATGGAGTGCCTATGATGACCCATGTTCACCGTCGAAATCGCCTACAATGGGCAAGCAAGCATCGGAACTGGACCATGGAGCAGTGGAAGAAGGTCACCCGGTCTGAAGAGTCCCAAGATGGAGTCTAAAATTTACTATATTTTTGCCCCCCAGAAAGCAAGAGAACAGAACGAACAGAATTATGTGACGAGAGAGAGCAGACAGAACAGAATTATGTGACAAACAATGAAATGGCCTTTCTCCTCCACACTTTAACACACACACAGACATCTACACAGAAAACTGTCTGCCTCTCCCCTTCCTGACCCAAACTTTTCGGATGCCAAATGTGAAAAAAGGAAGATGAATTACCAGTGACTAGAGCTCAAGTGGGTGAAAGTGAGGCACATTTGCCTTTGATTCACCTGAGCTAATCCAGCTTCAAAGAGTCCAGCTCGCTCACCACAACTCCAGGGCTTGATTTTTCAGCTCTACCCTAGAGACCTGCAGCTCCTCCTGGGGACTGTAGCCATGATCTAGTCCTGTTAGTTCCAGACCCTGTCAGAGGTATTGCTCAACATGAAACACCTGTTCTTTATATTGGTTTTAACCTTGAGCGTGTCTTCAAAGGATTTCTGAACAAACAAATCTGAAATGGTACTCAGCACCTTGTGAAATGACGCTCCACATTGTAAGGGCAGAGATGGGACAGCTATAATAGCACAGAGAATAAAATGGGTTTTAAACTTTGTTGCAAAGGTCATTGCATTCTTTCTTGATAATGCAATCTACAGATTTGAGATGTGTTCACACCACAGTTTGTGGGCCTGAGGGCTTATATTATTGGGGTGAGCAAGAAGTCATCACAATTTCACTCATTATACACTGTTTTCTCTTCAAATTAATGTAGAGATGCTCAGATCACAGAATGAGAGTAATGGAAATGAGAATAGGGAAATTGTAATAAAGAAGGCAAGAAATTTTTTTCTCTTTCAAATGGCACACAATCTTTTACAGGCACAAACACACATCCAGCATGAAATAAGTCAAGGCACACATGAGTTGTGCGCCTACATAATGTAAGAATCTATCAGACTTTGATCTCCCATTTACCAAGAAGAGACTGCAAAATCATTTTCATATGCTTTGAACAAAATTGAATATGAAATGACAGAAAATGATACAATGGGCAGAATGAAGAGAAAGAGAGTATTCTGTACATTGAATCAGATCATAGCACTGCTATAGAAATTGTCATCTGCATTATTAATGTTGAGATGCATTTCTTTAACATAGGGCAAGAAAAGATCTTTTTGATATATATATATATATATATATATATATATATATATATATATATATATATAATGTATATACATACACACACACACACACACACACACACACACACACACACACACACACTCTTGTTTTCCTCACATAAGGGGGCCCACCGTTTTTTGGCGAGTTGTGGGGTCCACCCTTTCCAGTGTATCTATGCACATATAAAAAATCATGCAAGATAATAAACAGTTCCTAATAACAAATATAACTTCAATGTGACAATTCAGACAAAATTTTCTCCCATGTGTGTTTTTTGGTCACTTGTGGGGTTCTGGTTTCAACATTTAGAACTTATGGGGTCCACTTTCACAGACACAAACATTTCCAGTTTTTATATCCTAGCAAGGACCAAAGGTTACTATCTGGAAACAACCATTTCCATTAGTTTGGCCTTGATTATCATAGAAAATTGTATAGATTATAGTTTATATCCTTTAAATTAATCAGCTCATAAACCCATTAGCTTAGTCACTCCTATGATTGGTTGGATCTGAGCAAAATATAATGAGGCAGAAAACATAGCAGTAAAATGACATTTAGAAAAATGACCTCCGGCTCAACATATCTCAAATCCTAGTCTCCTATAAAACCAATGAGTCCTCAAATTTTGGTCTGAATTACTTCAGCCTACAAGACACCAACTGAACTTTGTCTGCATTGTATTGATCATGAAATGGACTTCTCTAATGAAGTGTTGGTGGAAAGATCTGGTTTCTCCCTGGTTATTTTTTATCCATTTCTAATGCAGTTTTGTGTTCCTAACCAGTAACCTTTGTCTTATTTAATGGGGCCTTCAACATTAGCTCCTTCAAAATGAAGACTCAACATTTCTTATGGGTTTAGAATAACAGTTTATTTAAAAAATAAACTTTTTTTGGGGGGTGAACGAATGCTTTAAGAGAATAATAAAATAAAAACAATGGAAAAAAAGACTTCACTCTAAAAAATGCTGGGTTAAAAACAACCCAAGTTGGGTTGAAAATGGACAAACCCAGTGGTTGGGTTAAATGTTTGCCCAACGTGCTGGGTAGTTTTATTTAAACCAAATATTGTTTAAAAGTTACTGTACGGCTGGCTTAAAATGAACCCAAATTAAATTAAAAATCAGACACATAATTACTAGAGGCAACAATAATAAAAGAGGAGCATTTATTAATAAGCAATTTAATAAATGTTTATTGTTTAAGTATTATTCAAATGTTTGTTTATTAAACTTGAATAAATATTAATTTCCAACATATTATGGGTTCATTTTAAGCAAGAAATATAGTAATTTTTAAACAATTTTTGGTTTAAATAAAACTACCCAGTTTGTCCATTTTCAACCCAACTTGGGTTGTTTTTAACCCAGCATTTTTTAGAGTGTGACCTTTACCTGAAAACACTTTGAACTCATGTCCCAAGCTGAACACTAGTGGACACTATTTTACTCTACTTTTCTTCGTAAAGCAGTAATGCGGTTTTTTATGAAATACTTGACTGCCTTCCAGTCTCGGGTTCCTAAAACTTCTGGTTCTGCCTCAATGCAATGCTCACAGTCCATTTTTCCAGGGACTTGGTTCCTCGTAATGAACTTCTTGAGGTGCTTTTCCACTGCAGCACATTCATCGGCGGACCAGCATCTTCTGGCTGCAGTTTGTTTGCCTAAGTATACATTAAAAAAAAAAAAAAAAAAAGTTATGTTTATGAACTTAATTTGAAAAAAAAAAAAAAAAAAAAAACCCATCTGAAACACTACTGGTTTTGATTAAAATTATATATTATACACATATATACAAAAAACAAACACACACACAAACACTTAAAATTGGTTTCGTGCACACAGGGGTAAAAAAATAGCCCATGTGTACAATGAAATATACTACTGGATCTTTAATGTTGTGGGCTTATTTTTCTGCTGGAGGTCCGGAACATCTTGTTCAGATACATGGCATCATGGATTCTATCAAATAACAACAGATGAAAATCAAAACCTGACTCATCAGGACAATGATCCAAATCAAACATCAAAACCAACACAAAAATGTGTCACTGAGCACAAAATGAAGCTTCTGCCAAGGTCGTCCCAGTCCCCTGACCTGAACCCTAAAGAAAATGAGTGGAGTGAAGGGAAGAGAAGAAGCACCAACATGGAGCTGGAATCTGAAGGATCTGGAGAGATTCTGCATGGAGGAATGATCTCTGATCTCTGGTCAGGTGTTCTCCAAACTCATCAGGCATTATAGAAGATGACTCCGAGCTGTTATCTTGGGAAAAAGGAAGTTGCAAAAAGTATTGAATAAAAGGGTATGATTAATTGTGAGCAATGTGTATTAGAGAAAAACATTTCTCTCATAATGAGATTTCCCCCCCATTTAAAATTATTATTCTCCAATGAAAGTTGGGATTTTTGTAGATTTTTTAAATAAAAGATCAAAAGTATTAACGATGCAGATTTATTTTCACAGCCTTCTTTGGTCATATTCACTAAGGGTATGAATAACCATCAAAATAAAGTGAATAGTCGATCTCATAACTCTGAGTGTTAGTAGACTGGTAGGGTTAGGTTTAGTTGAGTTACTTATGTAGTTACTTATAGTCAGTAGAATTCTAATATGTCAACTTTTCCAGGGCCCAAAAACACCCTCAGACCCCAAAGGATTAAAGATCAGCTGAACCATCAATCTGCTTTACTTTAAGCTCACCTCTCTTTTTGGCCGTCTTTGCTTTTGGTTGCAAATATACTGTTGAAGTTGGTTCCTCAATGGACTTCACGCTGTCTACAGCTTCCGGAATAAATTCATCTGAGTGCAAGAAAAAAAAAAAAAAAGTATTTAAAAAGAAAAATCAATCTATTTAAAAAGACAAATCAAAATCTAAATTAACTGCAAGCAACACTGACAAGATTATGACCTATCATACAGAAACTTTAAAAGTCAATGCTCAAATGTTCGAGTTTTTTTTTTTTTTTTTAAGTTTATTTAGCCATATGATGTTATAAAAATGGGGTGAAGCATCATGACTGAACTTTCTATTTGGTCTGTAGTAGTTTGGACAGGACTTTGATAGCACAGATAAGGCTCACACCGTGTCTACACCAGACGTGATTTATCGCGTTGCGCCGCAACAGCTAAAAGCTGTCTACACTGAACGTGACACGATGACCATTGGACTACGTCACAAATAGAATGGGGAATCGCTCCGTGCCGCATCCAGTGTAGACAATATCACGGATTATAATGGGATCTATTGTCTTTTGACATGTTGCGTCGCTCGCATCCGGTGTCACTCCAATGCTCACTACTGTACAGACTCAGGCTCCAAATCACTACTGTGCAGACAAAGGCAAATGACGTAACCGGTCAAGATGACAGCAGCCAATACTGGGTGTTGTCATCAACAATGTTTTAGTTTTACCTTTTCTATAGTGGAATGAAGTGGAGATGTGTCATCTGTTTTTTTTGTTCGTTTTGTTTTGGGTTTTTTGTGTGTGTGGGGGGGGGGGGGTCTATGATTCACAGTCTATGTTTAAAGTAAAGGCTTATATTAAAAGGAACATATGGAAAACACATGAAAAAAAAGTTCTTTATTTTTGTTATTTAATTAAAACAAGCAAACTTTCTTATATTTTAGATTCATTGCACAGTAACTGAAATATTTCAAGAGTTTTTTTGTTTTAATTCTGATGGTTACAGCTTACTAGAGCTGCAACTAACGATTATTTTTTCTGTTGACTAATCTAACGATTATTTTTATTAAATATTTTTTATTAATTTAGTGTTCTTTTTTTTGATTAGTCAAGTCAAGTCAAGTCAAATTTATTTATATAGCGCTTTTACAATTGGTAATTGTTTCAAAGCAGCTTTACATATTAGAAGCACAGAAAAAAGGGAAGTGGTTAAAAATAAGCTGTACAAACAAGCGTGGTAATATGTAACATATACAAGATGGTGCTACATTAAGCCAATGTCGGCTGACTCCCAGGGGTGGAAAAAAACCCCTAGGAGAAAAACCCAGCGTGCTAACACTGGGAAAAAAGTCCTAGGAGGGAAAAAACCCCTTGGAAGATATATATAATATATATATCAATATATATATATCAAAATCTAAATTATACATTTTATTATAGAGATTAAAAATAGATTATATATAAATATATGTAAGCGGATACGGGGATTAGCTACTGAATCCTTTGGATAACTTTACAAAAAATTATAAGTACAACTTCTAATATAATATTTCAACTTTTATTAATTTTTTTTTTTCAACTGACTGACTTCTCATGTGATTTATGAGCTTCTACAACTTTTGACCTCCTAATTGAACTCCTTTCCACAAACTGATCGTAGAAATAAAAAACAGAATAAAAATGGTAACACTTTACAATAAGGTCTCATTTATTAACATTAATGTATTAACCAACATCAACTAACAATGAGCAATATATTTGCTACAGTATTTATTAATCTTTGTTTATGCTAGTTAATAAAAATAGTCATTGTTAGTTAATGATAGTTCACAGTGCATTAACTAATGCTAACAAATGAAACCTTACTGTTTGTGCTTAATAAGATTAAGAGAAATCTGTTATTCATTTTTATGGTAACACTTTACAATAAGTGCAACCATAATCACACTCTCTCAATATTCAAAGTGCAATTAAGACCAATTTTTTTCTTTGATACAGAGCTAAGAGATTGTTACAACTACACTGCCCATCCTAAAATAGCTTTCATATTGAGAGATATATTCATCAGAAATCTCGTTTGAATGCGCCCACGCGTCTACTTTCACATTCACGATGGCATGTAACTCTGTAAATATGGAGCGGCGGCGACCGTTATCCAGCTGAATTAAATGTTTTTTTATTTAAATACAAAGCAAAACGACAGTGGAGGCATAATGTAAACGTTGCGGTGGCATATTCTTTCCTAATCATCCTAACACTCTGTCATGACAATATCACAAGACTACTTTTCACCTCGACAAGAAATCTCGTCACATTTTAATCTAGTCACATTTTAATCTCATGTCACACCCCTAGTGCTCGTGCATCGCAGTTGTGCTGCCGCGGTACGCCATCTCGTTTTTGCAAAGGGAACAAAGGACCATTTTATTTGGCCTCTGTTTAAAGTATTCCCATACTTTTGATAATCGTGGTCTAGGTTTTTGTGATAGAATAGAACTTTCTCCATTCCCAGGAGCAGAAGCCGCCATTACGCAAGATGAATGTAAACAATGTGACGCGTTGACGCATTTCACGCACGTCGATGTATTTTCGTAGTCGACGTAATTGATTACGTCGACACGTTGTTGCAGCACTACAACTTACAGCTTGGGAAAATGAAAAAAAAAAAAACCAAAAAAAAAAAAAAAAAAAGAGCATCTCAAAAAATGAAAATATTCCACTGAGCTTGATTAGTTTTGAGTATAAATATTGGGTACCTCCTAAACTAGTTTAGAACATGCAACCTCAATTATGGGGAAGACTACTGATATGACAGTCGTCCAGAAGATGAACATCAACAACCTACACAAGGAGGGTAAACCACAGAAGGTCATCGCTGAAAGAGCTAGCTGTTCACAGAGAGCTGTATCGAAATATACACATAGGAAGTTGACTGGAAGGAAAAAGCATGGTAGGAAAAGGTGCATAAGCAACAGGGATGACTGCAGCCTTGGGAAGATTATCAGGAAAAGCAGATTCAAGAACTTGGGAGAGCTTCACAAGGAGTGGACCGAAGCCGGAATCGGTGCATCAAGAGCCACAGCACACAGACATCTTCAACTGTCACATTACAACTGTCACATTCCTAGAACCAAGTCACTTCTGAATCAGAAACAAAGCAAGAAGCATCTCACCTGGGCTAAGGAGAAAAAGAACTGGATTGTTGCTCATTGGTCCAAAGTCCTCTTTTCAGATGAAAGCAAGTTTTGAATTTTATTTGGAAATTATGGTCCCAGAGTCTGGAGGAAGAGTGGAGAGGCACAGAATCAAAGTTGCTTGAAGTCCAGTGTGAAGTTTCCACAGTCAGTAATGATTTGGGGTGCAATGTCATCTGTGTTGGTCCACTGTGTTTTATCAAGTACAAAATCAATGCAGCCATCTACCAGGAGATTTTAGAGTACTTTATGCTTCCTTCTGCTGACAAGCTTTTGGAGATGCGGATTTCATTTTGCAGCAGGTCTTAGCACCTACCCACAGTGCCAGAACTACTTTTAAGTGGTTTGCTGACCATAATATTACTGTGCTTGACTGGTCAGCCAATTCGCTGGACCTGAACCCCATAGAGAATCTATGGGATATTGTCAAGAGGAAGATAAGTAGCATCCGACCCAACAATACAGACAAGCTAAAGGTCGCTATCAAAGCAACCTGGGCTTTAATAATACCTCAGCAGTGCCACAGACTAATCGCCTCCATGCCACGCTGCATTGCAGGATTTTTTTTCCAAAAGGAGCCCCTACCAAGTATTGAGTACATAATTAAACCTTTGGATATTGTTTTTTTAATTGATCTTTGAGAAAATATTCTATTTTTTAAGATACTGATTTAATTTTCCTAAGCTACAAGTTGTAACCATCGGAATTACAACAAAAACTCTTGAAATATTTCAGTTTGTCTGCAATGAATCTAGAATATAAGAATGTTTGCTTTTCTAATTTTTTGAGATGCACCTATGGGGTGTTATACAGATCAGCAATTTTTTGGTACGAGTCTTTCCGTTACAACACAGAAGGGGACAGCGACACAGGAATGCAGGTAATGATGTTTACTGAACAACCAGTTGACAGAGTGCAGGTAAGTGATAGCAGGTAAATACGATGGCAGATATGGATGTAGAACTGATACTTGTCTTTGTGTTGCAGTAATGGCAGACGGATGACAGACTTTGAGCTGGAGCAGACTCAGATGAACTCACGAAGGAAGAGGAGACAATGAGGAAACGAGGGAACACACAGGTAAGTATCTTCAGTGGAGTCCTTAAGGTAAGCAAGCAGGTAAGACCATGTGCAAACGAGACTGGACAGTGACTGAGTGAGTGCGTGAGTCTTTTGTGCTGCTGCTGATGAGGGTGGTGATGGGCTGCAGGTGTGCGTGATTAAAACGGCGGTGATGACGTGAGCTGTGTCTGTGTGAAGGTAGAGCCTGGCTAGTCTGTGACATTACTAGGGGAATAGGGAATAGATCTTCCCTTGGAGCACTGGCTCACCCAGAAGCAGATCAATAGCGCAGTCCCATGGCCGGTGTGGAGGCTTTCTTGGGCAGAAGACATCACTGAAGTGGGAGTAACACTGGGGAATGTCCACTGAACGGTTGTCTAGGGGGCTTTCTTAAAGACGTAGCACAGACTGGTAATTCTTCAAAACAAGGAGAGCTTGGAACAGGAAACTCAGGAAAGCAGTCCAGGAAGCAGTTGTCACCCCACTTCAGGATTTCCCCAGTATTCCATGAAATGACTGGGTTATGCTGCTCCAACCACGGGCGCCCTGAAGATCGGTGGATTCCTCCAGAACCAGCAGATGGGGTTGCTCAACGTGGAGGATGCCGACTTGAAGTTGGATCGGGCCTGCGCTGAAGCGCACTTGACTTCGGCTGACGAGCCTTCCAGTTACCAAGTGGATCTGGTAAGTCGACGGCGTGGCTGTTGTCTTGAGATCGAGCTGTCGGCAGAGGGCGCCGGATAAGAAATTACCAGCTGACCCAGAATCGAGGAGGGCACTGACTGGAAGAGACAAACCGGCAGCAGTAAGGTTTTACAATAGTGGTGAGTGGTTTCATCTTATTAATAGAGGGAATAATCACACTCACCATGGGATGAACTGGGCGAGTGGGGCATTCAGAGATGTAATGCCCAGATAATCCACAATATAAACATAAGTTCTGGGTCAACCGTCTCTGCCGCAGACAGACGAGTGTTTTCAATTTGTATGGGTTCATTGGCTGGTTCTGGGGAGCTGACGGATTCTGGTCGGCGGAGTGAAGATGGAAAAGCGGCTGGCCCTGGTGCTCTGAGACAAGACTGCATTCGAGTGGCAAATCTGATGGATAGTTGAATGAAGTGTTCAAGCCCGATGGAATCCTCGTATGCAGCCCTTGACAATATGTGGTGATAAGGGCCTGCTCGTTCCATCTGCTAGCTGCAGCAAGGGTTCTGAATTGGAGAGCATAGTCGTTAACAGTCATTGAACCTCGTTTCAATTGGTATAACTGCTCACCGATGGATGAATCCCACGCGGGTCTTCCAAAGACGACTTTGAAGTGAGCAATGAGACTGGGTAATGGAATTTTTCTGGGACCAGAGCGGTTCAGCCCAGCGAAGCGCCTTGCTAGTTGAGAGATTATAAAAGCTACCTTAGCATTGTCGTTGGAATACAGGTGCAGTTGCATCTCCAGGACCAGCGAACATTGCAGGAGGAATCCATTGCAATCCTCCTCCGAACCAGAGAAGGGTGCCGGTTTGGCCATGGGGACTAGCGACGGCAGGTGGTGAGGAAGAGGCGGCGGTGGATGCGGAAGTGCTTGCTGGTGAAGATGCGGGTGGAGTGGCTGTGAGTGCTCGGCGCAATGCGTCTATGACCTCTTGGAATGGATCCGCGGTACTCATACTGGTGTTCAGCGGTGTTGGGCCGGTCTTCCGTTACAACACAGAAGGGGACAGCGACACAGGAAAGCAGGTAATAATGTTTATTGAACAACCAGTTGAGTGACAGAGTGCAGGTAAGTGATAGCAGGTAAATACGATGGCAGATATGGATGTAGAACTGATACTTGTCTTTGTGTTGCAGTAATGGCAGATGGATGACAGACTTTGAGCTGGAGCAGAAATAGATGAACTCACGAAGGAAGAGGAGACAATGAGGAAACGAGGGTAAGTATCTTCAGTGGAGTCCTTGAGGTAAGCAAGCAGGTAAGACCATGTGCAAACGAGACTGGACAGTGACTGAGTGAGTGCGTGA